>NC_067137.1:92512498-92812498 GCF_903995435.1 Acomys russatus
GGGTCTCAAAGTGGCTCATGAATTAGCCCATGTAACTTGGGACTGGTGGTACAAAGGTCATAATGTTTAGCTTCAAATTAATCTTTCCCCATGCCTTTGGGTGGCATTTTGACATCGGTGTTTGCCCTCTTTCCTGAGTGCTTCGGTATCTAAACAATGTTACATCATCTTGGGCTCTGGAAAGGCACTGATTGTCCAGGGCCCAGGAGCAGAAACCACAGACTCCAAATGACAGCTGCCCTCAGCGGAGGTTTGGCCTGTAGCAAATGGAGGTCTTTTGTTAGGGGAAGGAATACATTTAGGCAAGAAGCTTGCCAGATTTTCCAGGAGTGGGAACTCCCGGGCTTCCAGGGAAGGTCAGTGATGCTGAGTATGGCAGGGTTGGCAAAGGGGGCGTGTCCCTGACAGCCAGCCCTGCATGAACCATGTGGCTCTGAATGTCTGGGGAAGTTTTTGGTTTTGTTTTTTGCTTTTTGTTTGTTTTTTCCCCCGACACTTTCTAGATATTGTTGCCTTCCACACAAATGTCAGGTCTGAATGCCCACAGGACTTACAACTGTTTATTTACCCAGCCTCAGATGGAGAATACTAGGGAAAAAACCACACATCTGTATCGAACAAGCACAGGTCGTTTGCCTTCTGCAGTTCTCTAAACAGTACAGTATAATAGTACAGTTGACACAGCTTTACAGTGAGAGTTGGTTCAATGTATATGGGATGATAGGCTCGGATCATATGCACATTCCACGCCACGTTACCTATGGCGCCAAACATATGAGGATTATGCATTCTGTGAGGTCCTGGGCACAGTTGCTCCTCTGTGGGCACTGAAGGAAGGCAGTATTTTGTTTTAGAGCTAAGTTCGCTCACCACGTTGTAGCGATCAGCCTGATAGCTGCTTCATGGTGCTTCCGGTGTGTGCCAGCCTGCACTTCAGTTTGATCGAACACTTGCCCTGCTGCGAAACAGAACTTAGTGGCTCTGCCAATATCTGAGCCCTGAAACAGTCTTTAAATATTCTTAACCCCTGGAGCTGGCCCAAGAAATTGCATCTTCGGTTCCCCGTACCACTCGGTATATAAGCCCTGGCTTCCTGCTGAGCACAGATGCACAGAGTTCCAATCAATAAGTACTCTTACTCCCGTATTTTGGGAAATGAGAAAGTGAGTGAAGGAGAAACCCCCCAAAAGAGAAATGAGCTACTGTCATTCTGTGGATCAACACTGCCTGGGCTACACTTTAACCGCCACTGTTATACCGCAGTGAGGAGACTTTCAAAACAGTGTTACTGAGACATAAGTCATGAGAATACAACTCACTCAGGCAAAGGGTGCAATGCAACATTTTCGGTGTATTATAATGGTGCTTTTGATATATTATAATCACTAAACGTTTTCTTTTACTAGGCAGAGAATTTTATTAACCTTTTCTTAAACCTTGTTCCCGGGCCTCTTCAGCCTCATTTGTCACAAAGAATGAATCATGTATAAACATAGCTGCAAAGAGCCGCAGTATCCAGGGGGTTGAGGCTTAACAATACTAGCAATCTAGACTCGATCAGATCCACCCATGAAAGCATTTTAAGAAGCAGCCGTGATATGAAACAGGAGACCCAGTAACTTCCACCCGTTTCATCTCCTTCAGAAGTTGCCCCAACTCAGTGCCTTCTTCTTAGGAGCCTCGTCAATATTCTCCACAAGGTCTAGAAGGTCATCACTATCCTTGTCTCCAGCGGCAAGTGGTGCTTTTCCATCTGCTGACTGCACGGCAGAGCTTTAGCCAGGCTTCCTCTAGTCACACTGTCCTGGCCTAGCATTCCTGTCAGCTGCTGCACCTCAGCGTGGCCTGGGGTGAGGAAGGTGTGTGCTGCCAGCCACGCCTGACCATTAGCGTTGCTAAAACAGAGCATGGTTCCTTGCTTTGTAAACATACCCTCTCTTCAGTGCTGGAGATATTGTCACCCTTGACTTTCTAAAGGAGAACTGAAGTTTTTCTCTTCTGCCATGGCTGCCACTTTTGTCTTTCGATGAGCAGTTTCTTTCCCACCGTGCACACTCGTGCCTACAGTTTGGCGAGTTCTTCCTAGTTCGTGATAGTTTCTTTCATCTTGCTAGAGAAGAAATGGGGCCATATATGGATCTAGGGTACACACTAAAGGTGTCTCTGGCAGAGCAGCTGAAATTAGGCACCCACGTGGGACACAAGATGGCAACAGGAGGGCCATTAAATGTTTTTAGTGTATGATATAGTTGGCATTAATTTTGGACATTAATTAGTTTAGTAATTTTCCATTATTAGAATACAGTGGTCTGGGTGATTTGTAAACAATAAAAAAAAAAAAAAAAAAGATTTTTCTCACAGTTTTGAAAGCCAGTAAGGCCAAGACCACAGGTAAGGACCTTCATGCTGTGCTGGACTTGGTAGAACGGTCATGCTAGCCAGCGAGGCGGAGTGAGGCGGTGGGACTCAAGCCAAGCTTTGACTGGGAACTTCTTTCCACAGGAAGTAGCCCACTCCCTGAAAGCAGTGTTAGTCCATCAGTGCCTTTGAGAGTGTATATCTTAAGACCATTGCGTTGGATAATTATGTTTAGCATGAGTCTTGGAGGGGACATTAAAACCAAATATTTTTTTCAACCATCACCACCATTTTAAAAAACTCTTCACCCAAACAATAGCCTATACCCACTAACAGTAACCCTTCTGTGAGAACTTGAATAGTCTTTGATTGTTACTTTCAGATTATGTTAAACCTTTGAGGAAGATATTTTCTTTTCCTTTTCTTTTGTCTTTTCCTTCCCTTTCATATCCTTTCTTTCTTCTTTTTTATTCTTTTGAGACAGGGTCTAACTATAAAGTCCAGCCTAGCTATGAACTCACAATGGTTCTCCTGCCTTAGCCTCCTGAGTGTTGGTTTACCACACACCCAATGGATATTTTCCTTTACCCACTTGTGCTCTTATACAGAGAATTCCACATACTATACCTCATGGTTATGATTTTGTTGCTGTGATAAAATGCCATGACTAAGAGAAAATTCTAGAAGAACTTCGCTTACAGTTACAGTTACTGGGATGTAGAGTCCGTAATGGCAGGGACAGCATGAATATGGTAGCAAGGGTGGGAAACTGGCTGATCACATTTCATGCACACACAGGAAGCAAAGCCACCCCCCAGTGACACACTTCCTCCAGTAAGGCTCCTCCTAAAGACCCCACCGCCTTCCCAGGCAGCACCACAAACCAGGGACCAAATGTTGAAACACATGAGCATATGGCAGAGAGGGGGAGGGGAGACATTGCTCACTCAAGCCACACAGTGTGTCATACACATTGGATTCTCTTAGGAATTTGCCTGCAAGACAAGCATGCAGGACATCATTAGGATCTCGTGGGGGAGACGCTGGGGGAATAGGGTTGAAGGATGCTGGCAGCAGCAGATGTGCCAGTCACAAAGCCTCACCCTTCCCCATGGAACTGGGTTCTTGAGTTTGGAGGGTATGGTCTGAATGTCCCCTCCAGGTCAATGTGGTGAGCTTAAGCTGTGGAATCTTAATGGTGTTAGCCAGCAAACACTGCTGTCTTGGTGGTGGCCTACTTCTGGTGGGAATAAGATCCTGGCAGATCCTGGCTTGAGTCTCACCCCTTCTCTCTGACTGACGTGCTTGCATGCCCTGCTTCCACGTTCAGTACAATGGGAAGGCCCTCCCCAGGAGCCGGCTCTGTGGTTTTGGCCTTGCCCACCTTCAGAACTGTGGGCAAAATTAGCTTCTACTGTTTATAAATTACCCAGCCCACAGCATTCTGACAGAAGAGAGTGGACTAAAATATGGCACAATAGAGCTGTGTCTCTCTGCTTCCATGGCATTCAGTTGTAGGATGGCATAGGCTGTCCCCAGGAAGGGACAGATGCTTGGGTTGGGTAACTTTCAGCCAAAGGCCAGATAGTATTAGCAGCTGAGGGCTGAGCCAGCAGTGTTCAGAGCTGGGGGTTTGAACACATTTTGTGTTTCATTATGCTCTGCAAAGTCACCTTTGCAGCTGCGTGGGTGCAGTGTGTGTGTGTGAAGGGGGGCGCAGGGGAAGCCTAGTAGGATATCGTGGTACATATCTATAATCCAAGCATTTAGGAGGTTGAAGCAGAAACACTGCGAGTTAGAGGCCAGCCTGGGCTACCTAGTGAGTTAGAGGCCAGCATGAGCTACGCAGTGTCTCTACCACTCTCTGCCTGTCTCTCTCTCTCACACACATTTATACACACACACCCACACACACACACACACACACACACACACACACACACGATTGGAGGGGGGTTCCCCAAGAACAAATAATAGCAAACAAAACAAACTTCCTATGCCTGAATCCACCATTTCAGGGCAGTTCTAACAGGGAGCTCAGAATGGGGGAAATGCTTCTTTAGTGAGGAGTCCTCATCCTAGAACTACTCTTTTTATTTTACTGTTTGAGCAGTCAGTGTTGTGACTGGGCAGCAGCTGTGCCTTCCCAACTCAGGGGCAAGCATTCTTCACCACACACGGCCTGCCTGAAGTTCAGATTCAGGAACATTTGAACCTGGCTCAGCCATTTACAAACTCAGTGAGTTCTAATCGATGTTGTACCTAGCCTTTGCTCCTGGCAATCTGATTGGGCAGTGCATTTGAGTGGTGGGTTGGTGCAGCGGCTTCCAAATCAACACAGAAGCAGCGGGCACCTCTTAAAAATCTGGATGGGACCAAGATCCACAATGATCTGAAAGTCCGTGGTTATAATAGGCATGGAAGGACTGGGAATGCGACTCTGAAGAGGCAAGGCAACGGGAAAAGGGATGGCTAAGGGGTGTGCGTGGCAGCAGAAAGCAGTTTTACTCTGTTGGGGTGAGTATCCACTGGTATGACATTGACGGAATAACATTAACGGTAAGCTGGGACAGTGTGCAGAAGAATCTATTTAAAGCAAATCTGTTTTGTAACACTGGGGATCAAACCCAGGACATTGAGCACGCTAGGCAAGTGCCCTACCTCTGAGCTACACCCTGAGCCCTGAGGAAAGTAGACGTCTTTGGCATAGTAAATCTAATTCTACAAGCTTAGCTTGCGGAAATGATGGGCCAGTGTGTGATGGTGAGTTCACACGGTGCCACTGCAGAGTCCTCCTGCTAGCTGTGGGAAATGAGTGGCATAAATGCTCGCTGACAGGGTATCGACTAAATACACTCTGGCTCATACATATATACTTTTAAATGAGGGATGGTTAAAGGCATATTTGCTTTTAAAGACTCTAAAAAAGCCAGCACATGGTAATAGTGGGAGATGCATTTTTTTTTTTTGTCTGAGTAAAAGAATTTCAGATGAACTTTATTTTCCATCTCAGGTCTTTTTTTTTTTTTTATATATATATAAAACAGAAACCCAAAAATGATCTACCTGTATAGATTGAATTTTACATTTTAATCTTCTGTTCATGAAAAGCTTGGGACCATTTCTAAAGTTATGTCCTTGTCTATTCCATGGCTTCACTCATTGTTCATGTACCTAAACAGGAAGTCTATGAGCACTACAGTGTTGATTTCTGGAATTTGGAGTCATGGGCTATTTGTATTCTTTCTTATACTTACTTATGCTGTACAGACTTTTATAATGCAATGGCATTCTTATAAGAGAAATGGGAGATGGCCTTTAACACACCAGCGTGCTTGTCTGACCTATTTTCCATCAAGCCTTGCATCTATTTCATGTGAAGGGTCCTTGAGCTAGCATTTCCTTCTGCATGCCTTTCTCCCTGCCCTCTTGTTAACAATCACCCTCCGGCTGAAGTGCTATGTGCTGTGTGCTTCCTGAGCTAGGGCAGTTAGCCACCTCTTGCCTTTGTTACCCAGCTATGCCTTTTTATGCCCTTCATTGTTTTACATCTTTGGTTTTTTTTCTCCTTAAGTTCCACCTTCGGAAAGGTCATTTCCTGGAGTAGCATCCATCATCTGCCATTCTGGGCTTGCTTTGTCTATCCTGGTGATATGTCCTCCCCAAATACTGATATTGCAGTAAATCATTCCACGTTTGCCCTTGAAAAGAGCATTGAGCCCATAAAGATGGTCAGGTGGGTAGGTTATGTGCACTGAAAGAGAGAGGAATGGTAACACCCCTGTAGGTGGCGGTTCTTGTATGTGAGTGAGACAACCCAGCATTCCTTGGGCCTTAAATGTAGCCTCTTCTGGGTGCCCATCACTCCTAGGGTATCTAGAGCTGATCGCTTCACATATTTATCACAGTATTGAATCCATTCTATTCTAGGAAGTGCTCGGTGTGTGCTGTAGTTCGCCCTCCACATAGGCAGTGGGGTAGACCCTCGCCTCCCCAGCTCCCTGCATCCGTGTCCTTCATGAAGAGAAGGCTCCAGGAATGATGGCGTATCATTTCCAACATGAGGTTGTTAAATCCGGAGGACGTCAATTGGACTGGTCTCCCTTGGCTCACTTCCCCCCAGGGATATCCAATCTGCCATGCTGGGAGGACAATTAGGAAATACACTGAGAGAGGATCATCTGGTAATTAAAAAAGACAGAAGAAGTTGGCCTGAAATCATGTGACTAAGCCTGGTCACAGGTCGTCCCTCTGTGGGGCCCAAATGGTATAGGATCTGCCGTGAGCTTGGTCGCAGCCTCCAGTCACCCACCTCCAGGCCTCCCAACTTCCTGTCCCCGGAAACTCTATGGGGCAGTAAATGCTAGCTGTGCAAGTTCTGAGTTTTGTGGCTAATCTCTTCCATATTAGCTTATAATGGATATAAGCTTTAGTACCAGAAATGGGATGTGATGTAAAAAAAAAAAAAAAAAAAAAAAACCCTAAAATGTGAAAGTGGCTTTGAACAGGGCACTCAGCAATAGGGAAGCAGTGAGGACCGAGGAATGTGCTAGGTGGAAACTTTGAATTCAGCGCTTTGAAGTTTAGATATTGAGGGAACTGCCTGTGAAAGCTTAAAGGAAACAAGAGAAAGAAGAGCTTTTATATATCCTGGCAAGAGATAATCAGCCACACTATCAGCCACAGTCATGTGGAAAAGAGAAACTGTGCCTGCTGGACAGGGTGGTACAGTAAGGGAGACATACCTGGGGTTGAAAATGCTATCTAATTTTCTTCTCCTTCCTGGTGCTTGCAGTCAGATTAGAAGGCAGACAGATGCCAATGGCAGAACAATTAGCAAGGATGAGCCAGGTGCCATGGTGCCTGCCTGTAATCTCAACAATGAGAGGCTGTGGCAGGAGGCTCAGGAATCCAAAGCCAGCCTCAGCCACACGCCATGACTCTGTCTCACATTAAAAATAATAAACAAACAAGCAAACAAAGAGAAGAAAAGGAGCCAAGACTTGCTCGTCTTGAAGATGCCTGGCCTCTCCCCATGTTAAAGGTTCTATTGCTGCAGAGAAACACCATGACTAGAGCAATTTGAAGAGGAAAAGGTTTATTCAGCTTACATTTCCATATCATGTGATACCCATGTCATCGTCAGTGGAGGTCAGGTTCCAGAACTCAATCAGGGCAGGAACATGGAGGTGGGAGCTGATGCAGAGGCCACGAATGGGTGTTGCTTAGTGCCTTGCTTTCTGTAGCTGGCTCAGCCTGCTTTCTTACAGAAACCAGGACTACCAGCCCAGGGATGGTACCACTCACCGTGGACTGGACCCTCTCCCATCCATTGATCACTAGTTAGGAAAATGTCTTACAGTGGGATCTTATGGAGGCATTTTCTCAATTGAACCTTTCTCCTTTTAGATAACTCTAGTCTGTGTCAAGTTGACACAGGACTAGCCAGCACACCATGGTACCAGATTTATAACTAAGAAATGGCTCCTGAGTAAAGAAAAAAAAAAAAAAAAAAGCCAGGGATGTCCCATTTAGTAAAACAAACTGAATAGAAGAGCTCTGTGAGTGTTTCTAGAGCTTCTCCTTTGTTTGTCCCACCATTGTCAGGGGTGTGGGGCACACAGACAGCTTGGCCTTCCAGTTGTGAATGCCTTAAAGTCAAGGGGACCCAATTCGGGAGCCATATGCCAGAGACTATGCCTGAGCAACTTTCTGTGTTGAGACCCAAACTAGAGGATGAAGACATGGATTTAGAGCTGATATAGAAATGAGGCTTTGGGAGATTGTGTGTGTGTGTGTGTGTGTGTGTGTGTGTGTGTGTGTGTGTGTGTGTGTGTGTGCATTGCCTTTAGGAGGGCTGAGTTGTTGGGGCAAGAGGGTGAAGTATGTTATGTGGCTTATGAAATGGTCCTCCATGATTCCTGACTCCTGGGCTTCAGGTGGTTAATGTGCAGTCTACTAGGGCTGGTCTGTGTGCAGTAGCATATGGTGACAGTGATGGTGTGTCACTCCAAGATTAGTTCATTAAAGACTCCAGCTTCCATTTTGGGTATGCTCTTACTGTCTTGGATCACTCACTGAAGGGAGAGCCAGCTGTCATCTGTTAAGGACATTCAGCCCATATGGTGAGGAACTTGCAGCCAATAGCCATCCAAGTGCTACCCTCCAATCCAGTCAAGGCTCCAGATGACACAGGCTGGACCGACTGCTTGACTGTGACCCCATGTGACACTGTGGGAAAGAGCTGCCATTGGAGGCTAAAACACAGCCCTTGGCAATGCCTGCTTGTAGCACTGGCTCTTTGTTGGCAGGTAGAAGTTTGGGCTTCGGGGAAGTTGTTCATCACTCCCAAAGGGATTGGAGTCATTCAGTGGGTTAGACTAATAAGTCTGCTTAACACCTGATACTCTCTACCTGAGAGTCTGAGGTAGGATAAACTTGAGACATAAGACACATAATAGCATCCCCCAGTTTACCCATCAGGCCCTGGGTTTCTAGTGAGCATTCCTGGTTTGGTTCAGTGGGATAGTAGAAGGAGAGAAATACCATCCTCACTGTGCCAGTCCGTGGGGGAGGAGATTGTAGGAAGCTTGTGCTTGCTTCTCTGTCCAGCAAAGATGAAGATGCTGATCTTGCTGTTAAGCATCGTTGTGATGAATCATGGCCATGAGCAATACTCTGGGAGTTCTGCCAATCCTCCCAGCTATCGACGAACCTGAAAGCAGTCCCCCAAGACAGAGCCCCTGAGCCAGAAGCATCCAGATCATCCTGGATTCCTGACCCCAGAAACTGAGATGCTTTTTAAAAATTATTTATTATTTTTTATTTTTATTAATTTATTAAGATTACAACTCAATTGTTCTCCCATCACTCATATCCTTCTGTTCCTCCTACCCTCCCACCCCCACCCAATTACCCTCCCTTGGGTCCATGTCCAAGGGAGATTTCCTCCTCCACTTTATGGTCACAGGCTAACAGTCTTGTCTTGGTAGTCTGCCTATTCTTTCTTTGAGTGCCACCAGGGCTCCCCTCCAAGGGGGGGGCGTGGCACAGGAAGTGCAGGGAGCTTGGCTGCGATGCTTTTTAAGTCCCTGAGTTTTGGAATTGTTTGCAGTGTAGGCATAGGTGATAAAACTAGTAAAGATGGTCACTTCTCCCAGCGTTTAGCACAGAGCCTGGACCAGTATGACTATGATATCAACATGAGGTGAGTGTGTCTCCCAGAGGTTCAGATGCTGGAAACTTGGTGTAGCAGTGTGGAGAACCTTTAAGAGGCGGTACCTACCAGAGGATCATTAAGGAATCGGGGCTCCACCCAAATGAAGTTGCTGCAGTGAAAGCCCATGACAAAAGCAACTTGAGGAGGAAAGGATTTATTTCATGTGTATTTCCATATCACAGTTCAACATCAAAGGAAGTCAGAGCAGGAACTCAAACAGGGCGGAAACCTGGAGGCAGGAGCTGAGGCCATGGAGGGATGCTGCTTACTGGCTTGCTCCCCATGGCTTGTTCAGCCTGCTTTTTTATAGAGTCCAGGACCACCAGCTCAGGGGTAGCCACACTCACAATGGGCTGGGCCATCTCATATCAATCACTAATTAAGAAAGTACCCTACAGGCTTGCCTATAGCCTGATCTTGTGGAGACATTTTCTTAGTTAAGGTTCCCTCCTCTCAGATGACTGTAGCTTCTGTCAAGTTGACGTAAAAACCTGTCAGGACAGATATGTTATTTTGATGTATTTTCCTTTGTAGATGAGTTGAGTTGTCATTTTCCCTACACACACACACACACACACACACACACACACACACACACACACACAATTTTGCTTTGTATTTTTGATATTTTGATAATAGAATGTCAGGGAGAGACTCTTGTTTAAATGCTTTCAGTTCTAAGTGCCTCTTGTGTTTGGGTGTTGTGGAAATTTGAATAAGAATGGCCCCCACAGGCTTATATGCTCGAATGCTTAGTTAACAGGGAGCAGCACCATTTGAAATGACTGAAAGGATTAGGAGTTGCAGTCTTGTCACAGATGTTACTAGGGGTGAGATGTTACTAGGGGCCAGCCCAGAGTCTCTCTCTTGGCCTATGGGCTGGAATGTAGCTCTCAGCTAACTTCTCCAGCACAGGCTTGCCTGCTGCCATGCTCTCTGCCATGTTAATAACGGACTAACCCTCTAAACTGTAAGCAAGTCCCCAATTAAATACTTTGTTTTATGAGTCGCCTTGGTCATGGTGTCTCTTCAAAGCAATAAAACAGTGACTAAGACAAGTGCCCAGTTTTTTCTCTAGATTTGGGGAAATTTTCTGCTATAATTTCATCGACGACATTCTGTTTTGCCTTAATTTTAAAACTCAGCGCCTTTTATCTCATAGATTTTCAGAGTTAGTCTTTTGATCTTCTCCTTTAGTTGTTGGGTATTGTTGTTACTTACTCATCTATTTATTGTTCCTTTCTGATGTTTGGGCTTAGGATTTCACTAAGCCTGTCCTCCGTCCATTAGTGTTTCTTCCCGCTTGAGTCTATTGGCTGTGTTTTCTACTGTGTTTTTGATTTAGTTCAATGAGTTTTTTTTTTTTATTCTCAATACTTCTGTGTATTTTCTAAATCTGGATTTCCATGCTGTACATTTTTCTGTGTTGCCGACCTTTTTATCCACAATGCTGAGAATTTACTCATCTTGCTCATCTTTTCTTCTGTGTTGCTGGCTTTCCTCCCTGGTCCCAGGGAGAATTCATTTCCTTGTTTGTATGCTCTTTGAGGGCACTTGATTACTTTTACTAGAAGACTTTTGAAATATCCGTCTGCATTTTATCTGCTTCAGAACATTTGTCTTCAGTGAGTGAGGTGTTCCAATCTTTCGATTGTATTGCCTCATTTTTTCATGTTTCTTGCAGTTATGTGCCACGACTTACACGTTTTTTCATTTATTACTTTTTGGCACTTTCATACATGTAGAATGTATTTTGACCATGTTAGCCCCCATTAGCCTCTCATGCCTTTCTTACTCCTGTTGCCACCTTTTCTTATCAACTAGTTCATTTTTTACTTTCATATCAGTGTGTGTGTGTGTGTGTGTGTGTGTGTGTGTGTGTGTGTGTGTGCAGGTAATATGAAGGTAGCCATAATTTCTGTGTTTTCATGATTTCAGTGGCCCATCAAATTATACAAGATGTACGAATGCACTTAAAATTGCTTTTATCTCATCAAGAACCACAATCCAGAAAGTGGGACTCCTAGTGTGGACTGTACTGTGATGTTCTGAACTATTTACAGTAAATGTGGAACTAGTGAGTGGATGAGATAAAGGGAGGAGGCAGAGAAAGAGGGAAAAGTAGAGGAGAAAGCAAGTTCAGTAGATGAAGGAGGGAGGAGAAGGGCGCTACAGAGAGGAAGGAAAGCAAGAGGCTAGCTGGGGTAAAGGTGAAGAAAACAATTCTACAGTAATAAGAGAGCTTCAAAGCAAAAATTAAATAGATTTAAGAAGGAGAAAAAAGTTATAATACACTTTTTAAAAAGAAAGACAGCAAAACAACAAGAATCCCAAACAAAAACTGAACAAACCATTAAGTTAAGGTCAAAATATTCCTACAACTATGGCGAAGAAAACAAAAGGGTCAAAAAAAAAAAAAAAAGGAGGGAATTGTCCAATAATGAAAAAGTGTAAAAAATGATGCTAATGTATGCAGAAGGATAAAAAAATTAGAGTGTATTTTTAAAAATAGAATAGAATAACCATAAAGCATAAAGTACAATGCAAAGAATGGAAAAGTAAAGAGATAAAGAAAAAGGAAAAAAGATTAAACGTCAGAGTCGCTTCCTTCTGGGACTTTAAGCCCTGGAGACTATGCACGGTGGAGCTCAGTTGGGATTGGAGACTCTGGTCTTCCCTGTGGCTTTTGTGGGTGGTGAACCTGTATTTATCAGATGCCTGGTGTCTGCCAGAGCTGTCTTCACTGTGGCAGCTTCCCTTCTTTTCATAGCAGGGTCTTTTGCTGCCCATGTTTAGCTTTGAAACCTGTAAACTCGGTATGCCGTTTCATCCTTTCCTGAGTCCTCAGCCTTTGCTGCCTGGGGTGGCTGATGGCCTCTGTTTGGATGTACCCATGGTGCATTGTGAATGTTTAGGCAACCCCAGCTTGGAGATCTGTACAGGTTGAGAACCTGAGAACTTGTCTCTGTGCTTTCAAGACGTCGTAAATATTAGGCACCACCCTATGGAGAGACACCCATGCATGTCAAGCTGCCTGCTGGAGCGTCAGGGGTCTGGTCTCATGAAAGTGAGATAGATAGATGGCTCTGAAGGTCAGGCCTGCTAAGGCTGAAGACTGGCGCCTGCCAAACTTTAGTATTATTCTTAACTTATGAGATCTACTCCTGAAAACTGAGGGTGGGGTTACCTGTCCCTACGAGCTTCACAAACTGAACTGAGGGCCTTGTTGTCTACTTAGCAACATAGAGGTGGTCTCTCAGATCAGTGCTAAGTTGTAGTGTTAATTCAGTCCTGAGACTGGTGATTGTCACCCGTTCTCATGGCCCTGGGGTAGCTCAACATGGCACCACGCCATTGCCACCCACCCCCCCCCCCACCTCACATGTCTCAGAGGAACACAGTGGAATTCCTTTCTCCTGCTGGCCTGTCCACTGGAAGAGTGATGCTAAACTCAGCTAAACTTCAACTGGGGCTGAAGCTCCCCAAGGCTGCGGGCTTGTCCTGAGGTTGGGAGTGCCTCTCACGGATGCCTGTCTTACCTTCTGGAGACCCAGCTGGAGAAACTGTACCCGCAGAGCCATTGTGCCTTCAATTTCTCCCGCATGCATTGCGTATATCTTTTTCTCTGTGCTTGTGCGGTATTGACTCACCACCTTTGTGGATTTATGAAGCTCTTCTCTTTATCTGCTTGATATAGTCTCCCCACCCCTCCCTTTCTGCTTCTTCTCCTTCATGAGGTCATGTGGAGCAAGCCTCTAACACTGCCACCTTACCCAGAAGCCTTTACTTTCTTGTCTGAGCGAGGTCAGCAGCTATAAGAGCCAGTGTGTGAACACAACCTCTTCTGCGCTACCCTCTTCTTTGTCTCTTGATAATTTTTTTCCCTCTCTGCCCCGGCAGGGACAGTTCCTTCCAGCTGAAAAATTAATTTCCAAGTGTTTCAGGGGCTTATAAGATATTTATATTTCCTTATTGAATCTTGCCTAACTTTTTCTACTAGGCCCTACTTCTTAAAGGTTTCATCAGCTCCCACGGTCTGAGAACCTGAGCCTTTAATACATGGGCCTCTGGGGGCCATTGTGGATCCAGACCACAGCAGTCTTTAAGGGATTTTATGTGATGAAGAATTAAGTTGTGCCCCCAAGCACTTAGTACTGCTGTGACTTTGGCCAAGTTGTAGACCTCTGTATAATAATTCATTCCCTCTCTCTTGTAATTGGGAGAGGGCGGTGGTAGTCATGATACCCACACTACCAGGCTGCTAAAATGATCATGTGAGTTAGTAAGTGGAAAGTGCTTAATGCTATGTGATATAGGGTAAGCAAACAATACATTTTAGCAGTTACATATAGGGTCGTCGCTCTGTCCGGTCTGCACTGTTGATTATGCTGGGTTCACTGGTAAGGCGAATGACACATCACATCAGGGACTCTGTTTTCTCAGTCCTTTTATCCGGAAACCACAAAGACAGTGGTCTGTGTGTGTGTGCTCACAGATAGTGAGCATGGGTGACACCGCAGACTTGAGGGTCAAACAGGACCCATTTCGTAGGAAGATTTATATATGACAAAGAAAAGGAGCATTAAAAAAATCTTGTTAGAAGCTTGCCATTCATTCTATGGACAATGTGGCTCATCCATCCCAAACTGGGTAATATTGCTGCTTTGATCTCATGCTGGTTCAGCTCTCAGCCCTTCTAGGCACTCAATGCATTATCAAGAAATGGAGTATATTCAGGAGCAAACACGTCTATGCTTTGTTGAATGGCTCGCAGTGCGTGTTATAAATATAGTGAAGGCTTTCTTTGCTGGCCTGACAGGTGACAATGAACTTGCTATCTGCAGTGGGATGGGCCCGTTCGGGCTGTCCTCTCAGATTAGTATTGCTCTTCAGGAGTAGCAGGATCAGAGGCAAGGCAGGAGGCTGGCTCGTTGTGCCGTCCTCACTGCTGCGGGCTCTGTTCTTTTCATTCCCGGCCCTGTCCTTATTGTAGCTGCCAGGTCTGATCTCGCTCTGAAAGTGTTTCCTTTCTGCTATTCCATGGGCTTCAGCGTTTGATTAACAACTTTCCCATTTTTCTAAGCAGAATGCCTAGGTAAATCCCGCCTGGTCGATGCTAGGAGCTGCTGTAATTTACAGCCGCCCCGTGAGCCCCATGTTGAATGACATCCTGTTTGTAAGGGTGTGCTGCAATTTATACCAGGGACTCCAGTGGCTGCTCCGAGGGCATTCTCAGTGCAGTGCCTACACTCCTGTAGTGCTCACAGGAGAAGCGGCCACAGTTGCTGCTGCTGCTGCTGCTAGTGAGTCTTAAAAAAAAAAAAATCAGTTTTACAGCGTGCGGATTTGGCTCTATTCAAAGCAGTGACCTTGGGGTAGAGGGACTTCTTTGATGCTCCCTTGATGTTGCTATTGCTCCAAGTATTTCCAGAATCCTTTCTTTTAAGTTGCCCTCAGAGCATAGCATACATTATTGTATCTATTCTTGATATTGGCAAATATTCTCAGGTTTGACAAATGTACCTTGGGAAAGAATGGAGAGTTGTCACTGTGAAGTTCTGCTTTCTGAAGTGGGTGGCCAGGGCAGGAAGTCCTGGTCTAACGTGCTGGGTCCTGTTAGGAGCCTCCTTATGTCATGAGACTTCGGCATTTCTGCTCCAAACATGAACTCTTTTTTTTTTTTTAAACAATGTCTCAATTGAGGCATCTTTTCTTTTGAAAACAGTATCTCAAGTGAGGACACTTTCAAATGATGCAAGCCTTCAGAACACCATAGAACACTATAGGACAGGCAGGCGTGCTCCCAATATTAACACAAAGCGCTCCACGACAGGCAGGAGAGCTCCTGGCATTAACACAAAGCAGACGCTGTTTGCTGTGCCCCTTTGCATGTGTTCTTTCACATAGCTGGTCTGCCTTGCTCTTTCTTTGGAGGCAAATGTTTTAGATATTGCTAGAACCCCACTCTTCCCCACTCTCCCTCCCCCTTTCTCACTCCTCCCATCAGTGGTTATGCCTAGGCCTTTTTGAGGGGTGTATGGGCATTTACATGACGTCTCTTTACCATGTCCATCGCTCCTATGCCATTTCTGAGATTCAGCCACGTTTACCTATTTTTATTACTTTATAGTATTTCAGTATAGGAATAAATCTGCTTATCCATCTGTACACTGGAGTTAAAGGTAAGATGGTATTACACTTCCTTCTAAAATAGCGACACAGTAAGTCATGGTGTACATGTCTGTCTAAAAACACACTAAAGCTTAGCCAGGCCAGGAGCTAGAGGAAAAATTACTGGGTTCTAAGACTATGCACATTTTCAAATTAGTAGAAGATTTCAAAGTTCTGTATTTTTATTACAACCGTGACCAAGTTCCCCAACAGAGCAAAAGACTCATCTTGGCTCACTGCTTAAGGGAGTATGGTCCATTGTGCCACAGACGATGTGGGGGAGCCTCTCGTAGCAGCGGGTGTGCAGAGTGGTGGCTTGTTACATTTTTGGCACATGAGGAAGCAGCGGTGAAAGTGGAAGCAAGGCTCGACTGTCACCCTCAAGGTCTGCTCCTGGTGGCCCAGTCTGCAGCAGGGCTCCATGTCCTGAGAGTTTAGTAACCTTCTCAAATAGCAGCAGCTCAGGTGCAGACACAGAGCTTGTGAGGGACACTCCTGGTCACGCTGCAACACGGCTCCCCACAACAGTGGCGAGCAAGCTTCTAATGGTTCGTGCTGTTTCCACCATGTCTCCTGCATCAGTGGGCATTTGTGCCAATCTGATGGGCTCGGGGCTGCATTTGATGATTTAATGTGCGTTTCTTGCCTTGTGTGCTTGACTGAGCATCTCCTCTGCCCTCAAAGGTCTTCTAGGTCCCCACCCTTTTGAACTGCCCATCCACACCTTTTACCTGCTATCCTATGCTCACTCACACCCTTAGATACTTTTTTGGTCATTGAACTTTTCATTAATGACACAAGAATCATATATTAATATGAGAGATATCAGTTCTTTGCTGGTTTGATGGATGATAGCTCTTTTCCTGTCTCTGACTTATGTTTGCATTTTTTCTACGATGTTGAACAGAACATTGCCACACAGCTGTGCCTCGCCACGCTCTTTTATGCTATGGACTTGTGTGTGTGTGTGTGTGTGTGTGTGTGTGTGTGTGTGTGTGTAATACGAAATCTTGTGCAGCCTCAATGTCTTACACTTTCCTATGCATTCTTGGAAAATTTGGAACTTCAGTGTTGTGTAGTTGCTTAGAGCTGATTTTGTATGTGCCTAATGTTGGAATCATCTCATAAGCCTTTTCCCACATCTCTGCTTGTCTCAGTTACACACACAGTCCTTTCCCTATGGTTGCATAACACACCACACCCCCAACTTGTGTCACTGTTTTTTGTTTCCTTTCTTAAGACCATTTACTTTTATTTTACATGTATGAATATTTGCCTACATGTATAGATGCATTGCCCAGTGCTCACAAAGGACAGAAGAGGGTACCAGATCCCCTGGCATTGGAGTTGCAGATAGTTGTGAGCCACCATGTGGGTGCTGGAAACAAAACCAGGTACTATCTGTAAGGACAGCAAGAGCTCTTAACTGCTGAGCCACCTCCCCAGGCCCATCCTTCTTTTTGTTTGGAAGCGGTCTCATTCCGTAGCCCAGGCTGGCCCAGAACGGACTCACGGTCCTTGTGACTTGGCCCCCTGAGTACAGGGACTCCAGGCATATGCTGGCTTCTTCCTGTCATCTAATTCTGTGTTGTCCGATTGTGCCAACTCCCCCTGTTTTAATTACACTAGACTTAAAGTTTAGGTCAAGTTCCACCTCGCCTTTTCTCCTTCTCATTTGTTTTTGTGATTTTAGGAGCTTCACACTTTCTATTTTAGGAACATGGAAGCCTGTTGGGCTTTTGTTGGAACCACTGAGTTTCTAGGCTGACTGGAAGTATTTGGCCTCTTACTACAGAGGGCCTTTCATCCCCAACCCTGGTACAACTGTGTTTATTTAGTTCTTTAAGCCTTTGAGGTTTTGCCAAGCTCTTCAACGTGTTCCTAACTATCCCATAGTCTTTGTTGCTAATAGTACCTTTTAAATTGTATCCATTCCTTTTGCTGCTGCTACTGCTGTATTATAGAATTATTATTTGCTTTTATACATATTGCTGAACTCTCATTTGTTTTATTAACTTCTATGATGTGTATATTTTGAAAAAACTATTTTTTTTTAATAAGAAAAGGCTTTTAAAAGGCCCCTGGCTTTCACTTCTTCCTGGCATAATGTATTGACATTTGTTTCTTGTAAATAAAGCTTTATTGAAACACAGACTCCAAGGCTTCTTTTGCATTACAGTGGATGTGAAGGCACTGATTACTTATGTGCTAAAGTATTTGCTGTTGAGCTCCGTACAGAAAAGTTTTCTGACCCCTCCTAAAACGGTGCTGAACCAAGTCAACATTAGTTGATTTCCAGTTGATCATGGTATACCACCACACACAGTGCCTCCTGTAGCTTCCTACCAGTGCTGCCCTTTACTGGGGTGAGAAAATGTCCCTCTATTCCCAGATTTGTATGAAGCATTGTGTGCTCTTTTGTTACTTTAAAAAGTGACAAATTGTTGTTGAGTTTTATCAATTGTTGTTTTGACATCTGAGATTAGGTTTTTTTTTTTTTTCTTTAAGCACAATTAGACTCTCTTTTAAATTAGTCTGTTCTAGTTTCCAAGGCTGGGACTCTCCTGCTGAGTGTGACCTTTTCATGAATGTCCTCAATGGGACTGGCTTCTCTTTGGGAATTGTCTGCACCATGGATCTGGGGAGCTCTGCTCTAGTTTTTCCATGGCTGTCGTTGGCCCAGGACCAGTTTCTGTGCTGCTTTCTCGGGCTGGGCATTACTGGACTGCATGGAGAACCTAAATTGGTACCTATGCTTCCACAAACCACAGTAGTCCGAGGCAGCGGCCTGGGGTTAAATATTGCTGAGAAGTCATCTGCATTGGTTCTCAGCAGACACAGGCTGGGAATGGGCTGATGGTCTCAGTGCCTTCTGGCCCATGAGCTTGCTGCCTCTTGAGGGACCTTGCTTTGGGTAGCAGTGTTGGCTCTTGAGCAGCCCTCTTCGGCTCTTGGTCTCTGCCTGCTGCTGGTGGTGGTAGTGGTGTGTGTGTGTGTGTGTGTGTGTGTGTGTGTGTGTGTGTGTGTGTGTTGGGAGGTGGTCCTTGCTTCTGTGGAATCTGATTTCTTTCTGTTCCCTTTCTCTCCCAATCTAAAGGTGACCCACAGGCGTTCCCTGTGTTCTAGTTGCCACTTTGTATCCGGCATCTAGGGTTCTCTCCTTTGTTTTAAGTTCAGCTATGAATTAGAACCATTATGTGATATTGTGCATGTCTTCGGGTGTGATGCTGGGATGAGGGGCTACCCTCTAAGTGCAAAACCAAAACATGTTAGTCTCACCTGGCAATTCCAAGATCACTTAATGGTTAAACTCCTCCTTGAGAAGTTGCACTTTTGTGTGAATTATTTAAATTCAAGGAAAGTCTGAAAAGCTGTGGTTTTGAAAAGTAACACAGACAAGCCACTGGCACGTTCTCTGAGCGAGGGAGATCTGCCAGGAATTAATCAGGATCTGGTGTGTGTGTGTGTGTGTGTGTGTGTGTGTGTGTGTGTGTGTGTGTGTGTGTGTGTGTGTGTGAGAGAGAGAGAGAGAGAGAGAGAGAGAGAGAGAGAGAGAGAGAGAGAGAGAGAGAAAGAGAGAGAGAGAGAGAGAGAAATATAAAAAAAATACAACCTGCAGGGCTGACCATTTGGTACTGAATAATCAGTTGGTGTGCTCTTCCCGGGGGCAGACTATCTCTCCCCCTCTTAGCATTCTTGGCTGCCTGCAGTTCTTTTTCTAGCTTTGAGGACCTGTGAGCTTTCCCCTGTCCACTTTGAATGTCTACTGGTGTCATCTTTGTTCGGACCATGTTTAGGCAGCTATGTTGGTGAGACTTTATGGGTGTAGCTTCTTATACTTACAGGAGACATAGGCTCACAGCAAACTCCCTGACCCTCTGGCTCCCACAGTCTTTCTGCCTCCTCTTCAGCAATGGTCTCTTAACTTCTGGTGCAGGGATTGTGCTGTAGACGTGCCAGGTGGGACTGGGCCCCAGAGCTCTGCATTTTGATAGGTTATGGTTTTCTGTAATGGTTTTTGTCTCTTACGAAGAGAGGTTTCCTTGATGTGTGGTGAAAATTTACATAGATCTGAGGGTTAGTTTGGGATTAGGCTGGCTTCTACTAAGACCTGCTTTAAAGACATTGGTATGTGGAAATTTGAAAAAGTCTTTTTTATTTTATTTTTTAGAGAGGGTTTCTCTGTGTAGCCTTGGCCGTCCTAGGCTCCCTTTGTAGGCTAGGCTGGCCTCGAACTCACAGAGATCTGTCTGCCTCTGCCTCTGCTAGATTTGGGAATACAGGTGTGCACCACCAGACCAGGATCTATCTTCTCTTGATTTATTTGGTCATATTCTGAAATCAAGGTGGGGCTTGGTAAAATGGAATTAGTGATTACTTTTTTGAATTAGGGATAAAATGACTGACATTTTATTATCAGTTAATGCTTGAGGGGTCATGCTCTAGGGCATGTTACCACAATGCTCCCTTGTTCATGATTTAATTTAGTAGCATCTTAATTTGGACTAAAGGATAGCCATGGGAAGTTTTGCTTGATGTTTGAAAGAGTGTTCTGGAATGTCACGTGCTACTTGATGGGCATAGCAGAAGGCTCTTCCGTAGTCATGGCTGGTGGAGCCCAGCTAGTCTGAGACACAGCAATGATATGGTATCCTTGGAAGCTGCAGTGATGCTTTTACTCAGAATCTCCTCAGGGCACAGTAGGCATGCTTGCTGAGTGAGCTGAGCCTCATTCTAGTCTGTCTAGAGCTGCTAATTACCTTGATGGTTGGTCTCCCAGCCAAGCGAGCTCTTGTGAACTCTGCCAGAATCTGAATTTCCAAACGGTCGGACAAGACTGGGCTGAGGAGGCCATCGTCTGGAAAAACCCGATCGGCCTTCGATTTCTTTTCTCGCCTCAGGACCGAAGGCCTCTCCCAAGGGTGAGCTGCCTTTGCCTCCCCTTTTCTGTTTTCTGTGCTGGCAGTTGGACAAGTCCAGGCCTCTTCTCTGTGGAGGGAGACCTCTCCAGCTGGCTGGACTTAGCTCTGTCTCAGAGAGGACCACATTTATTAACCTCTACTCGATTCCTCCATTCTCCCTCCTCCTCCTGGCAGGCCACTGACTGTTCAAGGTTCAGTGCGTCCAAGCTGCCTGTCTCCTTTTACTAGTTTTTAGAGCTATTCGCCTATAAATACTAATTTATGGCGTCCATTTCCAGTTTCCAGGCCCCAGCACATGTAAAGCGTGCTGATAACAACAACTGGCACTTATTAAGCAGCTACTGTGTGCCAGCGACTGTTTTAGGTACAGGGACGTGAAGCAAACAGCACCCAGCCATCACTCTTGCAGCCGGTCTTTCAACCCATCAATAAACAAACAGATGGTGCCCGTGGGTGACATGGGATCTGAGGAGGAGCTAAGGTCGGGGTGGAGAGTGACTTAGTGGGTTGTGCCTTCTGGGTGACAGTTTGCGTTAGGAGGGGATATTGGAAGAACATATTTGGAGAAGCAAACGAGAAATCAGAGCAATGAGAAAATCCTTCTTTCTAAGCTCACGCTTGCTTTTCACCCTAGTCTATGCCACATCTCCTTTCTCTCTTCTCTCCATGCCAGTCTGTGATTCCAGCCTCCACTTTCCATTAGAAAGGGTGACTTCCCTGTTGGAGGCCAACCTCAACTTTAGAGGACACCCTTGGCCTCTGAGCACCTCGCCAGCACCATCAACTCACCCTATTTGATGGTGCCCTTAGTTTGTTTCTAACCTGTGATCTTACCTGCAGAGAAAGCTCAGGCGTCCCCGAAGAGAACAACTTTTCTAAGCAGTGGGCTTAGGAGATAGAAACTCATTTCACAAGCACTCGCCAGGGCTCCAAAGCCATTCGCTGGAGCTCCTTTTTCTAAATTGCCTTCAGCTACGCAAGAAAGTCAATTTCCTTTTTTAATAGCTGCGGCTCATTTTCGGACTCATGATGGCATGAACCCAGTCCAGCCGCCCATCTGAGTCACCATTAGGGACTCCATTTAAAATGTGACTGTTTTACTTGCATCACTCAGATCATCCCCCAAGGGCTTAAAATAAGATGTTCAGTAGACTGTGTCATGGGCTGTTTTGAATTCAGAGTTCTGATGAGAGTAGGGGGTCTCGTGGGGGCTAAAATGTGGCCCTTGTGTCTTGACCCTTCCCATCTACCTGCGTCTTTGAGGAAGGACCAGGAGGGAAGGAGAGCATAAAGATGAAAGGAGACACCTTCAGAGGCAGTTAAAACTTCCAGCAGACAATGAAGGCATGGCCCCTGTACTTTCAGGTTTCCTCGGGGGAAGACTGAGCAAGACATTTGATTTAGAGCTGGAAGGGGCCCTGGTTGGCAGAGATTAGAAAGATGGATGACAGAGGTGGAGGAGGGTGGAAGAGGAGGCCATTTGTACAAATCATTCTCCTCAGGCAAAGGAGGGATTTCAACAGAAGGCCAGGATACCAAGGATGTGGCCCAAATTAAACCTCACTTTTCTGTCATCTTTGCTCGACTGTGTTGGCGATGAGCTCACTGAGATCTGTCACCTTTGCACCTCGTACACACTCTCTGGCACATCATAAGGACTCAGAAGAATTTTTGTTGGATTATCGGTAAAATATTGGCAGTTGAAAAGCCTGGCAAGTGCGTGTTGTCATTTCAGGTAGTTACCAGCAGGTGGCGCCTTCCTAGATCAGGAGCAAGTACACACCTGGCGGTGGTGGAACACAAACCATTCCCTAGTGTCCACCGCAGGTTCACTGTGCACATAAGACCCAGCTGTGTGACAGGTGATGGTTTTCCTTATTTAGGTCAAGTTCACAGGCACCCAGGAGTCCTTCCAGAAAGCTTTCGTTTAGGGCTATCCTCTGCTACTTGAAATGAGTTCTAGCTAGGCTTGTGCCGTGTCAGGCGGACTCCTTGCTGTTTACACCTGGTTCTCCAAGATGGCTTGCACCTGCTTTCCATGCTCTAGCTGAATCTCCACCCCCACCCCCGACCCTACTGCGCATGGGCACCTGCGTCCACAAACCACATGCAGATTTGTACCCAGCTCTCACCGCTCCTGGGCTAAATGCCTGGTAGCCCCGTGGATTTCTGGCCTGTGTCTGTGGTTTCTAAGTGAAATTCTCAGGGTAGGGCCACAAAAGAGCATAAAGTAGCTTGTCGGGTTTGGGGTTTGGGCAGCTTTTCCAGAGAAGCAGAGACAGAGTGGGTGACACAGAGTGGAACCCTGATCGTGGACTCTGTGCCCATAGGCCATATAGTAATCTGCATTCTGGTTTATGAATAACGCAGCTTACTGTGTCCCAATCGGTGGGATCCAGGGACCACAAGCTAAAGGAAGTCAGGCAGTGTGATTCAAGCCACGCGGATAGGGAATGAAGCTATTCGTGTTAGAGTCCGAGACTGCTTGCCCCTCAGCCAAGAGCTGCGGAAGATTAGATACTCGGCCCGAGGCACCCATAAACCTAATGGAAGGCAGCGGAGGGTCGGATTGCCCAGAGATGGAGTGTGTCCTTACCTGAGTACATTTGGTAGGGAGGACACGGAGAGAAGGTAAGTCTACATAGAGCCGGAGAGCTAGCACGTTGCCAGGGCCAGACTTAGGCAAAGCAACCAAGTGGTTGGACTTTGCCTTTCATCTGTAGAGCCACCTACCCTGATGGGCTCAGATCAGTGTGCGAGCGTCCCCTTCAACAGTGGTTCGTCACACACCTGCGCTTTAGGTTCAGCTCTTTATTGGCTCAACACCGAATTGTACAGGTACAGTGTTACTCAAATGAGTAGATCGTGTGTGTATGTGTGTGTGTGTGTGTGTGTGTGTGTGTGTGTGTGTGTGTGTGTGTAAAATGATCTAGCTCAGATAACACATCGCAAGGTATGGAAGATCTTAATGCTGGGGCACCAGGCATGAGTGCTCTGCTACAGAGTTTCCAAGGAAGCGGAGTCTGGAGATGGCAGGAAAACTGGGGGTGGGGGGGGGGGGGGAGGGGGGAGAATGGAGGACTCTCAGAGGCGTGCATTTCAGACCTCCCTCTATTCATACTGTTCTTCTCTGTAGGACAAGCATGGTCATCCTCGGGTTTTGTTTGGAGCCAGGCTGGGACAAAGCCCCAGGTCAAAGCCAGCATGGCTATAAAGCTGTGCCCTTAACCACTCCTTTATGCTACAAGAAGAAGGAAGCAGCCCTTCAAGCTCTCACCCCTAGCAGCGCAGCAGCAGCGCAGCAGCAGCGTAAGTCATCTCCATTCTGCAGTAGCTGCTGGAGGCACGGGCTGACTGAAACAGAGGGGCCAAGCACGTGGGTCAGAGTAGAGTGCGCCTCATGCACTCGCGGCAAGTCTGATTGTTTCATGGTCATAGTTGCAAGGAGCCATCGATGTCATTTTGCATCTGTTTGCTCGGTCAGCAGCTATCATAGTGAAACTTGATTTTAAGGCTGGTTAAATTATTGACTGACATGAATTCCTTTCTTCAGAATGTCAGTAATCAGGGATGGGTGGGTATTCTCCCAGAATGCATGCCTCTGTTTGCCCGTCGTTCAGTGACAGTCTAAGCTGAGGACCCAGGACATTTGAGCATCTGCCAACTGCAGAACTCCATGCTGTACAAAATCTTTCAGGATCCACGAACTGTTTTGTTTAGATGCACTGTGGCTAGCAGAGCCTCTCTCACTATAGTGAACAGGAAATTCTTTTCTCTTTTCTCCTCTCTCTCTCTCTCTCTTGTTTTGTGGTTCTATTTCACCTACTGAGTGACGTATATGCTTAGTATGGACACATGTCAGGTGGTGTAGGGCTGAGAGATGGCTGTCCAGATAGGAGGTTAGAGCAGGCTCTCTCTCTCTCTCTCTCTCTCTCTCTCTCTCTCTCTCTCTCTCTCTCTCCCTCTCCCCCCTCCCCTCTCCCCCCTCTTTCTCTGTGTGTGCATTGAAAGGAGGGCTGTCATCACATGCTATCATATGTGACGCTCCAGAGAGCCTTTTTGATGGAGCACTGTCTGTGGAGGTTCTTGAGTGATTTGAGAAGGGAACAGGCAGCCAGACATGTAGACCAGGAGCTTCCAGAAAGACAAAAGACTTGAGGTAAGAGAGGTTCTCTATATGTCTGGGAAGGAGAAGGTGAGACAGGAGAGGAAAGGGGTGGGCCCTTCAGCATCATGTAGCCTGGGAAGAGTCAGGATCTGATTTTTTCCCCTCAAACTACAACAGGATGCAGGAAAACTATTGAGGGACTAGCAGTGTCCTCTGCTCCAAGAACTATTTGTTATGCATGTGTGCACTTATTAGAGGGAAGAAAGGACATAGGGATGCAGGGTGGAAAATGTGTCTTATGTCATACCTCATTGTGTGTAATTGCCTTACTTTTGTTTTCTGTTGCTGTGATAAGATGTCCCAACAAAAGCAACTTTGGATAGAGCTCCTAGCGATGGGCTCTTTTAACTTTGGATCAGTGGACTGCATAGGTGCAGTTCACCCCTATGTAATGTGGGCCAGCAGCATGCAATCAGCTGAGGATAAAGACAGAACAGAACAGGAAAAAAAAAATGCACTCTTTTCTGGGGCTGGGACATCCATCTCCTGACCTTGGCTACCGGGATTTCCAACAGTCTGGCCTTGCAGACTTTGCGTCTTCCACAAGCAGCCCCATTCCCTGCCTTCTGCTTCCTCAGGACTCTGGCCTATGACTCGGAGTCAGAACGTCAGCTCCCTGGGCTCTCAGACCTTTCAGCATGACTAAGCCTTGGCTCTGCCTTTTTGGCTCTCTAGCTTGCTAATTCAAATCTCAGGATTTCTCAGCTTCCACATTTGCAGCCAGTCCTCTAATAATCTCCCCCCCCCCCCCCCCCACCCCCGCCATCTACCTTGCTGTGTGTGTAGCTTCTGTTGCTCTGGAGACCCCAATTATTATAGCTATTAATCACAGTTATGTTAAATTTCCTATGAGATGGGTCTAACATCTGCCTGGTTCTGATGCTTTGTCTGGTCAAAGTGTGTTTTTCTTGCCTTTCAGCGTGCCTTGGAATTGCTATGGAAGGCTGAGCGTAACGGGTTAGGTGGTGGGTCCTTAGTGTGAGGTTTTATTATTAATCAAGAGTGTATGAATCACAGCCTGGAGTTGGCCTGTGCTTAATGTTTGTTGTGGCTGAAACTTCGAGAGAGTTGGAACCCTTTGTCTCTTTCTTTTTAAATTAATTTGTTATTTTTTAAGGCTCCACCATTGCCCCTGTTTCCTGCAGCTCTTAATCTACTTTTATTACACTAGTAAAATAGAGAACTTAGCTGCAGAGAAAAGGACCATCTGTCAGTTTTTTGGTAAGCCTGTGCTTCTTAGGTAGGCCTGGGGTTCTTCTTTCTCTCTCTATTAAAAACAATCTTATCTTCGTGTGGTGTGTGCCTTTGATGACAGCACTCAGGAAATCAGAGGCAGGCAGATGTCTGTGAGCTCTAGGTTAGCTACGGTTATATCGTGATACCCACCTCAAAAACCCAGCCCAGCCTAACCCAACCACCCACCCACCCACCCAACCAACCACAATAACAACAACCCAGAAAACAAAACAACAACAAAGACTGTCTCTTAGGTGACATTGTAAAGCTGCATGCAGAAGGCTGGAAATAGAGAACTGTCACTTCTTTCTTTTCTCCCGGCAGAGCCAGGCTCTGGCAAAGGCACTTGGGATTAAACACTGGAGAGTAGATCTTTATGCCCGAGAATCCTCTGAGTGGATTTCTTAGTGGCTCTCTGGATATTTACATCCCCATGAGATTCTTATGCTAGAGTTGGATCTCTCAGTGTGATGTAGGATCTTTAGGAGATAATTAGGGCTACCTGATGTCTTGTGGATAGGGCCCTGGTCTGATGGATTCGTGCCCTAAGAAAAAGATCACTCCTCTCCCTCCCCTCCCCTCCCCTCTCTTCTCATTGCCTTCTTCTCTCCCTGCTTCCCTCCTTCCCCATCTTTCTTTCATCCTCCATCTCCCTCTGTGTAGACATACTGCGGATAGGCCATGTGAGAGCATGGGAAATTGGTTGTCCACCTGCATGCTGGGAAGAGGGTTCTCACAGAATTTAATTTTGGACTTTCATTTTTGGACTTGAACCCTCCAGAACTGTAAGGCAATAAGTTGCTGTTGCTTAAACCTCCGGCCTGGGTGTTTTACGAGGTCAGCCTGAGCTGTCTCCTTCTTCCTTTCTGCTGGACTTGTGAAGAGAACTGTGGGAGGCTTAGAGGAAAGCTCGCTGAAGAGTGAAGGTCGTGCAAAGCCTGTGGCCCCAGCAATTTCTCCTGCGCAGGCTGGTCTACCCTCGGCCTCTAACTTGGGGAAGTCACATCCACGTGGTCTCTGTGATGTGGCTCCAGCATTCGAGGTTGTTGATGACACCTTGGATTTTTCTGGCTCTCCAAATTTTGGGGTTGTAGTTTTCTCCAAAACCTCAGTTCTTGGATAGGGCAAAGAAACTCAGTTATACACTTCTGGATGTGAGGGTTAGAAGTGATGATGTCCAAACTCCATACACATCAGGGCTGACACTCAAATCTGTGTTTGTGAGGTTTCTTTTTTCATTTGAGCTTCCTAGAATATTTAGTGCTATGCAATCAAGGATCTTTTGAGTCTCCATACAGTTGCTAATTAAATACTCCATCTCTTTCTCAGTGATTTATGGTGTTTTCTTTATCACGTTAAACACACATACTTTCATTTGCTTCAGCATTTTCCCAGTAATTTTCAACTTACTATGCTGTCCTCTCTTTTATTTTTTTTGTACCTAGCCATGACATTTTAATTTTTTGCTCGTCAAAAATTTTGTCAAAAAGCAAAACAACCAACTCCCTTGGTGTCTCTGCCTTGAAATCTTCTATTCTTCACCAAGTAGCAATCCAATAGGTACGATCAGTTTTGTAATCTTTTCCAACCCGTCTCTCCCTCTCTCCCCAGAGCACAAACCTTTCATAGTTACAGAAAGATTACAAAGATAAGTGCAAAGAACTCCCATACACCCCACAGTGTTTCTCCTCTAGCTGCTTTAGTTTTGTATGGTATCTATGTTATACCTGTGGACCCACCATGGATTTGCTATTAGCAAAGGCCTACACATTATGCACATCTTTGCTTTATCCCATGTTCTTTTCAGTCTCAGAATCTCATTCAGGATATGCAGGTCCCATCTGCAGCTTTTCTTTTTTGATATCAGCCCTGACCCCTTAGCAAAAGTAATTGTTGCAAGGTTTCTCTCACATCCCCTTTCCAGGCTGTACTGTGGGACACCTGCCCTTAAGGAATGAGGGTCACATTGCTTATTACATAACTTACTTGTAACGGTCTGGATTGATAGATGTTTATTTTATGCTTTCAGTTATAGCCCAATATAGCCCCTTTCCATCCAGTTGTTCCAGCTTCTGCCATTGAGGATTCTTCTTCTTTTTTTTCAATCTTTAGCCATTTATTTATTTATTTATTTATTTTTATTAATAAATTGTATCCTCTGACAACTTAACACATGTTTATAATGCATTCTACTTAGCTTCCCCACCCCCTTGGGAAGTCTTCTAGTTGGCTTTTAGGCTTTTTTGATACATTTTATCATGGTGTTTCTTGAACACATTTCTTATGTTCTTGCACTACAAGATGTCTCAAGATCATCTCATGTACCTTCTTCTCTGTAGGCATAAAATGTTAAGCATCTACCCCATGCCAGGTACTGTGTCAGCCACTGAGGAGGAGCAGGAAGTGTAATGACCCAAGCGTGAATGGCAGCATATGCTCTAGTCTGAGTCTGGAAGACAGGGATGATGTTAGGAAGACATGGTTATTTCCGTTAGATAAACAGAAGATAAAGACAAGGATTACGTGGTGAGGGTGACCAGAGACTGCTATTGTTCAAGCTGTCAACATTGAAGAAGGGATTTTTGAGGGTCAGTGTCAAGTTGCTTGGGTAAAGCAAACTCCTGGACTGTTTCCAGGAGAAGGCATACCCAAAGGAAGTGGGTTGACATCAATGATGTGGGAAAGGACCACATGAAGGGTAGAAGGGAAGGAGAACAGAGTTGTAAATAGGCCCTGGAAGTAATGATGGTGGAGCCATACTTTGAGGTAACGTCCCTGTGGTTATGACCAACCTCTCACTGCAAACCCAATTGTCTTTGTGTTCAGATTCCTTAGGGGACCTTTAAAATATTTTTAATGCTTTGGGGACTTCATGAAGAGTGTTTTGGTCATCTTCACCTCCAAAACCTCTCCCTAAATCTTCCCAGATCCACCCTCACCTCCTAGCTACTCAGCTTTGTGTTTCTACCTCCCTCTTAAGTAGCCCATACACCCCAATCTGTGCAGTCTCTATGTTCCTGAGTATGTGGCCATCCATCGGAGCATGGTCGACTACAAGAAGTCACCAGCTTAAAGAAAACTGTTTTTTCTCCCCTGAGAAACCACCAACTGTCCATAGCTCTTCAACTAGGGGGGAGCTCACGAACCTCTGGGCACTCCATGTGAGAATGTTGGCTGGACTGATCTTGTACAAGGAAACCATTGAGTTGCCTCTTGAGTTCATGAGTGCGGTGATCTTGTCATGCCTAGAACACACTGTTTCACTTAGGTCATCCCTGACCTCTATCCCTTACAGTATTTCCAATTCTTCTTTCATGATGGCTCCTGAACCTTGAAGGGGCGATATAATATCCTATTTGTGGTGGTGCAATCCAGTGATACTTACTCTCTGTACTTTGACAAGTTGTAAATTGCTGCATTAACCACCATCTACTTCAGATTAGGTCAGATTTGACCACATCCCCTTGGTGGGGAGGCCTGGTGGCACTCAGAGAAAGGATAAGCAGGCTACCAAGATGAGACTTGATAGCCTATGACCAATATGGTGAAGGAGGAGGTCCCCTTCAGTCACAGACCTAGGGGAAGGGAATAGGGTAAACATGGGAGGGACGAATGGGAGGATACAAGTGAAGGGGGAACAACTGAGCTGTAATCTGAATAAACTAATTAAATAAAAAAGAGAGCTATGAATGAAATGACAGTTTGATACTATGTGCATTTAGCAAAATTAGCGTAATAGGTTCATCACTGAGGCTTGTAAGCTCCCCAACTTTGGGTTAGTGGCCGGGTTTGCAGTACCAGGCATGTGTTTCCATGAATCAGGCCTTAAATCTAATCACAAAGTGTTTGTTTATTCCCATAACATTTGTGTCGCTGTTGCACTCAGGGGCATATCTTGCCACCCTAGTTATTATTGTGGTTTATAAAGCTCACAGCTGGGTAACACTATTGATTATTTCTCTCCGTAGCAGTCCACATAGCACCTTCTAGTACTATGAAAGCTACCCAGCAAGGAGGAGACCTTTCGGGTAACACCAACTTATCTTCTCCGTGTCCTGATAGCAATACATGCGGTGCCTTCAGAAATAGTGTTGTAGCATTGAGTCCTGTTGGAAACCAAGAACAGTAACAATCACATGCATTGTTTTGGGGGGGTCCCCAGGACACCTCAGAAGCAGTAATTTGAGGGGAAGAATCCCACACTCGACACTGGACACCCTATGGCTTCTGAGAGGATCACAATCCTTTGGGGGTATTTGTGGCAATTATGCGGTCCTTTCATGTGCTGGAAGATTTGTTTGGAGCAGTAAGGAATGGAAAACCTTGGGTTTAGAGTCACAAAATGCTAGATTTGACCCAAACCATATTGAAATACAATTTCCCCAGGCTGAGGGGCTATCATCAAGAAAAGAAACAAGAAATCCTGGGTAGGATGCAGGCAAAAAGGAACCAGTATATACCACTGGCATGACGTAAACGAATACAGCCGCTACGGAAATCAAGGTGCAGATTCTTCACAAAACAGAAATAGGGGTAAGATATGATTCAGCTACAGCACTCGTGGGTATGTACCCAAAGGGACGGAGGCCAGCGTAAGCAGAGAGAGAGAGGTAGCCACGCACCGTATTTATCATGCACTGTCCTCAACAACTGAATTACAGAGTCAGCCCAGGTGTCGTCAGCAGATGAATGGATAAAGAAACTGCAGTGTTTGCACACAACAGAATCCCACACAGCCACAGAGAAGAATGAGACGGTGCCGTTTTCAGGAAGGTGAAGGGAGCTGAGGCCTTTAACTCATTCCCCCTGCCCCTCCGCGATAGCAAAAGCCCTTTTAAGTTTTTCTCTTTGCCTAAGGTGAGAAAGTCCATGCTGCCTCCCCCGCACATCCTTTTAATGGAGAGTACCTATTTTCCTTCCCATTTTCCTGGCCTCCCCCACTGCTTTCTGTCTCCCTTGGCCATTCAACAGAAAGAGACAAATCATGGCCTGGTGTGAAATGAGGGAGTTTAGTGGGCTGGTTTTTCCTTTTGATTCAGAATAGAGCTGCACGGTTGGACTGCTTTCCATCAGGTGTTTAGAAGTTTCCGGGCAATCAGAACTCCTGCCAGTGCTTGGGGACATACTCTAGGAGAGCTTGCTCTTCGGACAGGGATGCTTTGCCTGTCTGCCGGGTTTCCTTCTAAAGAGAGGACAGAGAAATCATGAAGCTGTCTATGTGCCCTCTAAAATAGTAGGCCAAACCATAATTGTTCTTTTAAAATATATATATTTGTTAAGATTGTGTACGTGTGTGTGTGTGTGTGTGTGTGTGTGTGTGTGTGTGTGTGTGTGTGTGTGTGTGTTGGGGGTAGAGGGCAAGAGTGAAGGTGAACATCAGATCCCCAGAAGCTAGAGTTACAGGGTACTGTGAGCTGTTGCCCAACATGACTCCTGGTGGGAACCTGAACTCTGGTTCTCTACAATTGCAGCGTGGTAGTTTGGATAGGAACAACTCCCATGGATGCATGTGTTTGAACGCTTGGCCATAGGGAAGGGCACTATTAGGAGGCATGGCTTTGTTAGAGTAGGTGTGGACTTTCTGGGGGAAGTGTGTCACCATGGGGACAGGCTTTGAAGCCATATATACTCAAGCTCTGCCCAGTGTGGCACACAGTCTCCTGATGCTACCCGCAGATCAAGGTGTAGAACTCCCAGCTCCTTCTCCAGCACTGTGCCTGCCTGCATGCCGCTGTGTTTCCCACCATGAAGATGATGGTGAACTAAACTGACCTGTAAGCCAGCCTCCAGTTAAATGTTTTTGTTTATAAGAGTTTGCCGTGGTCATGGTGTCTTCTTCACAGCAATAAAACCTGAGCTAAGGCAAGCAGCAAGGCAGGCACCAAGCAACCATGGCACCATCTCTCCAAGCTCCACCCCCATAATTATTCTTAATCTGTTTGTTATACCTTTTAATTTGACCAATAATGCATGGCAATTATAGCAATTAAAAATAGTGATAAGGTTAAAAACATACAACCGTCCCAATCCTATAGCTTGGCTGTAAGTTCCACCTGTTGACCTTGTGAGTTCTGGGTGCTAGTATTCATTTGCTTCTTTTTCATTAAATATCAAGAGACTAACACTGCTTTTCTTATTATGATGATTTATAAATCGCTACACAGAGGTAATTCACTGAGGTGTGAAATTACAGACCCGTTAGAAAAAAACAGGATTTTATTTTCTTAGATGGAAAAGAAATAGAAAAAGATACAAGAGTGAAGACATTTTCTTCCAAGTGCATATTTGTGTTGGGTGGTCCTAATTTTAAGACAGAAAAGGTTCTTTAACTTCTGCTTCCATGATCCATTCTTAAAAATAAATGGAGTTGGGCCTGAGGTTATGATTGAGTGTGTGTTTTGCTGTGCTAGCCCAGTGGTTCTCAACCTGTGGGACATGGCCCTTTTTGGAAGACTAATGAACCTTCCTCAGGGGTCGCATTTCAGATATCCTGCATATAAAATATGCACGTCACAATTCCTAACAGTAGCAAAATTACAGTAGCGGTGGAATAATTTTATGTTTGGGGGTCATCACAGCATGAAGAACTGTTTCAAAAGGTCACAGCATTAAGTAGGTCGAGAACCACTGTGCTCAAGACCTGAGCTCAAGACCCCACACCCCACCCCAGATCCTTATGGAATACAGCAGATTTAGAAGATAGAGTAAAAAAAAAAAAAAAAAACTAACACAACTTTGAAAAAACCCAGCCTAGGTCCTATGTAATTGGAAGAGTATAGAGTAGGAAATGCCATGCTGTGGGATTTTTGATTTGGAAGCAGAGCCTTTGGACCATAGAAGAGCTGGTCACAGCCCTGGTCTATGATTCACTAACCCCTACTGTGGCCATTGGGTTCAGACTGGAGGGGCTCAGGCCACAGGGTCAGGGTTTGAGGACACAAGAGCAGTGGTAAGTCCTTTCTGAGCTCTGCCTCCCAGTTTACTGTGCCCCTGAGTGAATGCTGGCCCAATGGGCATGAGTACCAGGGTTTCCCATCAGACAGTGCAGGGGTGGGAGCAGCGGGACGTGTCAGACAGAAGCAAACAAATGCAACTGGACATGTCATCCCAACAGGCCTCAGGGCAGCAGGCTATAGCATTTGCCCCTGGGGGTTTTCTTGCTGGACAGTGTTATGTATTAGTTAGAGCTTTGCACAAGAGGTTCCTTTTAGTCATTAGCCACCTTTGATGAAAGCTCCCTGTTCATGAGACTCTGAACTAAAGCCTCTTCTGGGCTCACCAGACTATTCTGTATATAATCATAGTCTCTAAAATTTCCTTATTGATTGATTGTATCAAAAAAGCAAGCTGAGAAAGTAAAAACTTCAACAGCCCAAACCAAACTGACCAGCTAAGTGACTTGGTACAATAAAGACATTTCTTTTATCAGTTAGGAAAAGAAAAGGCAATTAGAAATTCTTAGAAAAATAAAAATTTGCTAAGAAAGTCTAATTTATATTTAAAAAGTGACAACATTCTGAATGATGGTATATGAGGAAAAAAAACACAGATACTCAATGCTTGGGACATATGTCTCATATTATCTAACCTTAGTATCTGAATTAGACAACAAATAAAAATATTCACCTAGTCATAATGTTAGAAATATTTCTAACTGGTAAATATGCAAGTCACAGGGGTAAAATATGTGTATTAAACAAAAATGAAAGTGCTATAAACTCAACACTGTAAAATAATGGCTAGAGATTTTAAGACGTAAAGAGGAGAGGGGCTAGAAGATGGGGCGAACAGTGAGGGACTTTAGTTTTTCTTCTTCATCATGGAGTGAAGGAAGTCAGGACAGGAACTCAAACAGGGCAGGAACCTGGAGGCAGGAGCTGATGCAGAGGCCATGGACAGGTGCTGCTTACTGGCTTGCTCCTCATGGCTTGCTCAGCCTGCTTTCTTATAGAACCCAGGACCACTAGCTCAAGGATAGCACCACCCACAGTGGGCTGGGTCATCCCCCTTCAATCACTAATTAAGAAAATGCCCTACAGGCTTGCCTACTGCCTGGTCTTATGGAAATCTCTCTCTTTTTTTTTTTTTTTTTTTGAGGCTCCTCCCTCCTTTCTGATGACTTTAGCTTGTGTCAGGTTGACATAAAAATAGCCATTACTTATGTAGAGGTCAGGCAAAACTAATACTTTTCATTTTATTCCTGTTTGCATTCTTTTTTAAAAAATCCATGTGCATATTTTAAAATTGAAAAAAATAAACCAGCCCCCCCCCCCAAAAAAACCATATGGCTTATAAGAAAAAGCAATACACAATACACAATTCTACTAGTAAAGCCTTGGTTATTTTTAAAATTAAGTTAGATTTATTCATGTTTTTAAATGTGTGACTATTTTGCCTGCATGTATGTCTGTGCACCACTTTCATCCTTGGTGCCTGTGGAGCTCAGAAGTGGGCATTGGACTCCCTGGAGCTGGTCCTCCTAAAGAGCAACCAATGTACTGCCATCTCCCCAGCCTCCCAGACTTTTTTTTTTTTTTTTTTTTAGAAGACATGGTTTCAAATGCAGCAAAGAGGGTGGTCAGCCTCCACAGTGTTTCTGAGAAAAGGGCCCGAGCAGATGGTGCAAAGGCAAAAACCACCAGGTGAGCGAGGGGACAAATGTCTACAATGTCAACTCCATAGCGTCATGGACAAACCTTAGGGCTCATGAAGTTAGCACAGCCATGGATCTTAACACGTGGCAAACACGGATGCAGTTTGGAGAAGCAAAACTGTTAAGACAGAAGAGAATTTAAAAGTAGGACCCCTCCCCTAGAAAATTAGAATAATAAAATGGCCTGAGTTTGTTACTTGTTTTTATGAGATACGGTCTCGTGTCACAGGCTGACCTCAATCAAAACTAGTCTGTAGCAGAGTGAGGATGCCCTTGAACTCCTATCCTCCTGCAGGATGTCTCTGCAGGACGTGGTACCCAACCACTCTGCCCCGCCCCAAATGCTTTCATTTATTAAAACAACAACAGCAGCAGCAACAACAACAACAACAACAAAATACACCTTAGAAAAGTATCTACCAAAGAGCCTTGGAAAAACAGGGCTCCTGTGGGTGAAACAGCTGTGAAGGTTAGGGAAGATGCAGGTGGCTTACAGGAACCACAGGGCTCTGTCATTTCCTCAGGGAGGGAAGGACGGGTTTCATTGCTCTGACATTTTCTTGTGGTACAATCCTATAAAATTGAAAATGTTGTGATGAAGGCGTTATCAGGAGATCCTGTCAGGAGTTTTAGTGGGCAAGCAGCTGACTCTTCTTATCGGTGAGTCCCTGGGAACCAAGGTTGCTGATGGTTTCCACCTCAGGAAAACAGTGTGGCCTGACCCCCAAAATGATTCGATTGGCCTTCTTTCTTAAAGCAACCTGTCCCTACCTCTGTAGATTTGAGTCTGGAAGAAAAAAGAAAGAAAGAAAGAAAGAAAGAAAGAAAGAAAGAAAGAAAGAAAGAAAGAAAGAAAGAAAGCAGCAAGTTTGCCTCCTGTTCTGGTCACAACGCTGGGGGCGCTCAAAGGAGGTCAGCTAGGAGCCTATGCAAAATGTCAGGTGTGGGCTGGATGGAAAGCGAGTCAGACTAAGCCTCACAAAAATGTGGCTGGAGCACCAGGCCAACCTCTGCTGGCATCAGGACTGGGAAGAAACCCACATTTTAACTAAAGTGTACATTGTCTTTTTAAAAGCTCCTAGGCTGTCCTGGGCGTCCCCTTTAAGAAGTATCACATTGTCATTATAATCTTGGACAGTCATGCTTTGGGCCCTTCACCAACTACCGCAAGGTGTTTGCATTCATTCCTTCTCCTCAGAAACTTTCACCGGAACAGTGCTGGCGGCCAGAGCGTGGTCGTCAGTCCTGTGTCCTCCTCCCCATATATGCTTTTCATAATGGGCTGCTTGGATATGATCGTGAAATTAGTACACATTAATCTAGGGAGGACTTCTCTGGCAAAGCAGAGAGGAAAGGGGTCTACTTTTTCATCCAAGCTGAGGGGTGAAAACGGGGTGGCCAGAGTTGTAACTGTGTGGGTGCCCTCATCTACCAGGTGCTCAAAGAGCTAGATTCTCGAGCCTTGAGCTTTCCTCATGAGGTCTTTGTGAGCTGTGAGGTAGCATTCTATGCAGGTGGGGAGGGGGCGGCTTAGGGGTGCCAGGGGGGTGTCAGGAGTCCGAATGGCTTGAGCTGCTTGCAGTGGCTTCTGGACTCAGCCTGCAGTTTCTGAATGAAATCTGGGCCTTAGGAATCTGAGACTTAGGAGTCTGCAGTTTATTCCGTGTGCTCTCCGGGATATTTAAAGCCCTCCTAACACTTTAGAATCCCCTGCTAACGGCCAGGATGTTTCCACAGGCAGATGTTTGCTGTTTTTCTGTTTATGTTTTACATCATGGCCAAGTAGGAGTCTCAGAACTTATTTTGGGCAGGGCAGGAATACGATCTCCAAATTCCTTAGAGCCTGGTTATATAAGAAGCATTCTATTCTAAATTCTACGAAACCGATCTTCCGATGACTCAAATGCCAACCAGATCTGTCCCCGCCTCCCCCCCCCCCCCCCGGCTTCTGCCTGTCAGAATCGATAACCTTAGGCTTGGGTGTTCAAATGCTTCCCAAAAGCTGAACCGTATCTTGAAACATTTTGGATGAGAAAGAGCTAAACCTGCCACTTGGCTTGAAATGGAGGAGATGGAGAAAAGACAAAATGGTTCTGATAAATTTCACATCACAGGAGCAGAGATGAGAAAAACAAGACCGACCATAGCTCCCACAGCCTCTGCTTTGGTTGAGGGGATCTTGCCATAAATAACTCTTCCCTCTTCCCCAGCCAACAGTATGGATAATCGATAAGGCCACTCTGCCGGATGGCTCCTGCTGTACTGGACTTTAAGGAACATTAATTTCTTATAGAAATATAAAGACTATGACCCTTAAAAGACCTGGGGAGTGTTCAGTTAGAAGTTAGAGGTTTTGGCTATTATTTGTCATTTCCCGCCTTTCATGACTGTCCATTCGTAGTCAAAGTAGGGGGTGTGCGACTGGCAGCAAGAAGGAGCCCCCAGGCTCCAACATGGCAGTGTCTATTCTGCCTGAACCCTTGCTTCTAATATCATACAGAGCCCGGAAGATGGGTGCTCCTAGAAAATCGAGTGTTTGACTTCAGCTAGAATCATAGAAAGTGTTTGAGGTTTCTTCTCATCATGGCTGGCTTGTGTCTTCATAGGGAGATTGTTTTCTTTTTCTTCCATCTCTGTAACTCTGGTACACAGCATTAGAGTGATCACATTTTACAAAATGTAATCAAGTGTGCGTGTGTGTGTGTGTGTGTGTGTGTGTGTATGTGTGTGCGTGCGCGCGCGGGCGCGCGCATCTGCATATATGTCACACATGTGGCGATCAGAGGACTTGGGGGGGGGGTGGAGGGATTCCATCATATGATCCTGGAGAAAACTCAGGTCGCCAGGCTTGGTGGCAAGCACCTTTGCCCACTGAGCGAGCCACCACTGCCTGTGCCCAGCTACCTTTTATTTTGTTTACGTTTAAGTGGAGGCCTGCATCATGCCTCATATATGGATCAGTACATGATTTACATTGTGTTTTGGCCTCTGTGAGCTGCAGTGTGTCCCTGCTTCCCTGCTGCCCTTCACTCGGAGGTGAACACCGTTTCGAACACGCCCTTTGCCTCCGCCTGCCTCAGCTGCTAAGGGATTCACAGCTTCATGGCTTTCAGCTCTAAGAGGTGGTACCATTCTGAGGTTATAGAAGACTCCCTCACTGCCATCACACGTGAACAGAGAAGTCCCCCTTTATCCTCAGGTGTGTGTGTATGGAGGCATGCCCCTTTACCTTCAGACAACGCCTTCCAAGGAGTCTCATGAGTGCCCAACACTTCAGCTGACACCGAACTCTGTATGCTGTACTTCCTCTGGGCAGTCATAATTTATAAGTAAGGCACACGAACAAGCTGGCAATAATAATGACTGATAAATAGGACAATCTTAACATACAGAACCATACATTAAACCTATGAATTACTTATTCCTGCAAACTTCCACCTAATATTTTTAGACGACAGTTTACTTTTGGTAACTAAAACCACAAAAGGCAAAACCACAGGCAAGGGTACTGGCATAGAATTTCTCAGAACCTGCTCTCACACTTGTCTTTATGTTCCTAAGCCTCCTGTATGTTTTCACCGCTGTATACCATTTTGATCTGTGGTTGTTGGTGTGAATACATAAATGATGTCATGATTGGTTGCCGTGCTTCTGCTGTTGGACAGTGTAGCCATGTCCGGTTTGGGCGTCTACCTCGGAATCTGCTTTGCAGTGACTAAGCCTCTTTCTATGCATATGATGGGAGTCCCTGCAGCATGTATTAGGAGGGAGCTAAGGACCAGTGCTGTGTTGTGAGGATGTGACGTTCATCACATCTGCACCCACCTGTGGTACCCCAGACAACTCAAATCCACATGTGCACCAGCCCTGGCTTTTACAGACGTTCATTTTTGCCAAGTTTATGAAAACAACAACAAAAAAATCTTCTGATAGCTTTGCAAGGTATTTCATCGATCTCTTAGGTAAAAGGTAGAAAATGGGATTTAGTTCCCTTTACATAGAGAGACTAGGAAACAACTTCTCATGCCGGCTTGGTTTGCTGGCACCCAAGTTCTTTCTCTGCATTGTTATTTCACCTCTTGGGGTCTTTTCCTGAGCCACTGCACAATGAATCACCTGGGAAATTTCTTTAAATACAAATGTCTGCAGTTCACCTCCAGGGGTTCTGATTTATCTGTCTGGGGCACAGCCTTGAACATAGGGCCTTTTAAAGCTTCCCCCATGACTCCCCTGTGCAGTCAAGGTCATGAATCATAGCTTCCCATCTGGAAAGGCTCACCCCCTCACCTCCACAGCATGAGGCTGATGGCACTTTGCAGAAATTATCTCTAATGTCATGTTCAATAGCCTTTGAAGATTATTTTGGGGGAAGGGTGAGTATTTATTCTTAGTAAGACAGTAACCATGCAATGGAAGTTGGTATAAGCTCAGAAGTCTGTTTGGCATGTCTTTTATTTGCCTTTAGCTGTCAAACTTCCATGTCTATAAGGTACAACTGGGGAGTGGTTTACTTATTTATTTTCTTTTAATGTAGACATGGACCCAAGAAGTCTGTGCATGAGCCTGGGAGCGTGTAGGGTGACACAGGGCTGTGTCACAGGGTTACTTTTGGAGAAAACTGCCTTAAAAGAGTCCTGCAGAGCAGGTAATATTTTTTCAGGACTTTTCTGTTGCTGTGATAAAATACCCTGACATGACTAAAAGCAACTTAAAGAATGAAGAAATGATTCTGGCTTACAGTTTCAGAGGGGGAGCCCACAAGAGTGAGGACAGCATGGAAGCAGGTAGTCAGGACAGGATGCTAGCTGACCCCATTTCATGCCACAGGAAGCTGAGAGTGAACTGGAAGTAGCCTGAGACTGCATAAATTCCTACAGCCCACTTCCTTCCAGGATGCACTTCTTCAGCAAAGTGGCATGCCCTAAAAGTTCCACAATCTCCTCAAAGGGCACCACCAACTGGAAACGAGCCACTCAAATGCCTGAGCCCATGGGGATTGTTTTTCATTCAGATTATCATAATAATATCACTGGAAGATAAGAGAATGTGAAATTCAGAGAAGTTAAGGAACTGCCTTTGCTAGGCCTGTGAATTATCCTGTATTATGTGGCTAATATCCACTTATAAGTGAATACATACCATGTGTGTCCTTCTGAGCCTGGTTTACCTCACTTAGGATCATCTTTCCCAGATCCATCCATTTTCCTGCAAGTTTCATGATGTCCTCGTTTTTAACAGCTGAGTAGTATTCCATTGTGTAAATGTACCACAGTTTCTTTATGCATTCTTCAGTGGAGGGACATCCTCGGGTTGTTTCCAGTTTCTGGCTACTACAAATAATGCCGCTACAAACACAGTTGAGCACATGTCCTTGTTGTACGGTAGAGCATCTTTTGAGTGTATGCTCAGGAGTGGTATAGCTGGGTCCAGAGGTTGAGCCCTAGTTTTCTGAGAAAGCACCAGATTGGTTTCAAAAGTGGTTGTACAAGTTTACACTCCCACCAGCACTGAAGGAGTGTTCCCTTTTCTCTACATCCTCGCCACTGTGTGCTGTTACTTGAGTTTTTGATCCTAGTCATTCTGATAGATGAAAGATGGAATCTCAGAGTCATTTTGATTTGCATTTCACAAGGAGGACCCTCGGGAGGATGCTCAATTCTCATTCAGAAGGGCAAACAGAATAGACAATGGAAGTGTTTAAAGAGAGGGAACAGGACAGGAGCCCATCATAGATGTCCTAGTCCATCCATCCAGCAGGGGTTTGAAGCAGATGCTGAGACTCACAGCCAAACTTTGGGCAGAACACAGGGAGTCTTATGGAAGAATGGGGAGATGGAAGGACCTGGAGGGGACAGGAGCTCCACAAGAAGACAAACAGAGCCAACAAATCTGGGCCTGAGGCCTGGGGCTGTGGAGACTGATGCACCAATCAAGGACCATCCATGGATAGGACCTACACCCTCAGCTCAGATGTAGCTGATAGGCAGCTCCATCTCCATGTGGGTTCTCTAGTAAGGAGAGCAGGGGCTGTCTTGGCCATGGACTCTGTTGCCTGCTTTTCGATCACTTCCTCCTGGTGGGGTAGCTCTGCCAAGCCATAGAGGAAGAGGATGCAGGCAGTCTTGGTGAGACTTGATAGGCTGGGGTCAGTTGGTGGGGGAGGAGGGCTAGGGAAGGAGAATGGGGAGAAGACGGAGGAAGGGTGGGACTAGGAGGAGACAAGTGAGGGGGCTACAGTGGAGATGTAAAGTGGCTAATTTTTAAAATTAATTAAAAAGAACTGCCTCAGGTCACACTGGTGCCTTCATGGGAGCTGTCCACGGTGACTATTCCTGTCTCAGCTGACTCTTTCTTGCCGCCTCCATGGGAGCTGTCTGTGGTGAGTATTCCTGCTTCAGCAGACTGCTATGAAAACCAGACACCTTTCCTGCCTCAGAAAGCCTGATGCCGCCACCATGGGAGCTGTCAATGATGATGACAAGACAACCTTTCCTGCTTCTGCCTACTGCCTTCATAGTGGACTCTTTGTATATTTTGAACACCCTGTAAACTTTATTACCCCTCAAGACAGAAAAGTGGCCAGATCCATACTCGAGAAAGCCCCCACAGCCCAGCCCATGTCACCCATCCTCCCCCCATTTCCCCAGACCTCTGTAACTGCCATCTTCTGCCCCTCAGTTGGACTCATCCCAGACTATGCTAATTTGGGATGAGAAGTCTGGACAAACCCCCACCAATCCCTGAGCTTCCCCCAGCTCAGGCTTGAAATCTCACCAATCCACACTCTGGAAACCCCTGCCCCAGAAAGCCCCACTCCCTAAGAAACCTTACATAAAGGCTGTGTCTGCTCAGCTCTCTGCTGTCTCCTGAGAGCAGAGGCAGCCACTCTTGGATTCCTTCCTCCTCTCTTGGGGTCGTCCCTACAATAAATCTCTTTTAGGAGATTCTGTGTTGAAGAAGAAGAAGAAAAAGAAGGAGGAGGAGGAGGAGAAACAAAGAAAGAATGGAGCTCTGGGAGGCCTCCTCTCAGAGCTGTGAGGTTCCTAGGCCCCCGTGCCTCAGGACACTCTTGGGATACTGTCCACCCTGGACACCTATGCCTTAGGATATCCTTGAGACACTGTCCCACCTCAGGGCTGGGATACCTCCCAGCTCTGAGTTGTGGACACCCTTCCACCTGAGGATCAGAAGGCAGGCCACTCACCCACACAATGCACACAACACTCTTGGCTATAGAGAGTCTGGTTCTTGGTCACCTGGACAGAGACACCTAAGTTTCATAAATGTTAACTAGTATGATATTTTTACTTCTTATTTTGGCCTAAAACAGCAGTCTAATTGGCAATAGCTTCTATGTGTCGCTAAGAATGACTTCTAGATTCATGTCCAACTGAATGGAGGCATATATTTTAAAAACTTATACTTGATGGGTTTTTTTCCTTACCCCAGTGTAGGACTTTGCCTTGAAATCTTGGCCTATGACCTATATATTTTAAATTATGTTCATATCGTATTACATCTGCCGAAATCTGCAGTGCATCTGTGAATGGCTGGTGAAACACAATCTGCTCTTAAGCTGTATTTCGTGTGTGAGCAGACGGTGGCTTGTCAAGGAGGCATCACAATGAAGTTTGGGGTTATGTTTTGTCATGACAGCCTCATCTCAGCTGTTCAATAACTGCAGATCCTTCTTAGGGCTGTAATACAGCTATGCTCTTAACCATTCCTTGTTGGCTGTTTCTTAATAATTAAACTTTATTATACAACCCAACTAGCTTACACAAGAAGGAAAAAAGGTTAAAGGGACAAAAGAGTGAACCTTCCAGTATCTGTTCCATGGGACGGGTCCTTAGGTGTCTCTCTGGCCCACGTGCTGGTCCAGCCTGTTTGCTGCTCCACACGTGCTCAAGCCTGGTCTGAACCTGTTGTTCTCTCCTCCCCACCTGCCTGAGTCACGTGAGAAGGGTGGTCTCCTTCTCCTGTTGAGGGTCAATTAGAAAAACAATAGTCCAGGTGGGATTCCCAGGTCTGCTTCCTGAATTCCAGGCCCAGGATGGCTCCACTCAGTCTGTCACAAGGTATTCATGGGGTGCCCCAAGGGTAAAGCCCACCAAGACTGCTTCCACCTGTGACAAAGCTTAATCTTTCCCACAATTCCTCAAGTCCCACACGTTAAATGATTGCTGGAAACCTGTGAAGCTGTTAGGAAGTCATGGAACCTTTAAGAAATAGAGCCCTGTGAGAGGAAGTTGAGCCACAGGGAGGAGGTGTGTGTGTGGTAGGGGGTATAGGGATAGCCTTGGATGTACTGGTTCCCACTGGCTACATGTGAAATGTGTGTAGGGTTATTTGCTTGTTTGTTGCTAGGATTTTTTTTTTTTACTCATAGGGATTGAACCTATAGCTTTACACAGGTTAGACATAAACACTCAACCACTGAGCCACATGGCCAGTTCATTCTTTACATTCGTACTAAGTTACCAGGCTGTTCTTGAACTCATTTCATAGTCCAGGCAGGCCTTGAACTTGTGAACCTTGTGCCTCTGCCTCCATAGTGGTCAGGATGACAGGTCTTCACATCTATCTTTATGCCTGCCTGTTGATGCCATTTCTAATCACAGCACTCACTAGTGAGATGCTCCCCAGGAAGTTTGTCCCAAAATTACCTTCGTCTCCTCAAGGCACAATGCATGTTAGCCCCTTACTAGCATCTTGAATTGCAGCAAGTTCTTCTTCAATCCTTGGACCCTTTAAAGGCTCGTTTTGTGTTAATAGGCAGTATAGTCAACAGCTTAGGAAACATCCAGACTCTTAGAGTCCTCAGAACACTAAAGCTTCGGCCTTTGTAGCACTCACAGTCTAGCTCAGCAGTGAATTCTGGGTCAGCGCTGTACTCTTGCCCAGTCTCTTGGAGGAAGAGCTGGCTATTGCATTGGGTTTGGCCTTGGGATCACCCAGCTCTGCATGCTGGGAAGTAAGCATGGCATAGGTGAGCGACTGCCACTAAATCTGCCACGGTGAAAATATTTGCTTGTCTCTCTGAGCTGGTTATCAAACTGTCAAGTCATGAGTCTCTTTGCTTGTCATCTTCCATGTAAGTGTTTCTGGCTGATGGGCACTGATTTATCAGAGGCATAGCTGCACTCAGTCTCTCGTAGAGCACTGTCCTCTGAGGAATGACCTTCTATGTTCATTAGTTCAGCTGTGGCTGCTTGCAAGGGGCCATCATGGTGAGGCTTGTGGATCGTCAGCGGCTCCTCATAGAAGGAGGGTGTGGGGATGGTTACTGGACCCTCTCCCATGATTTCAGCCTCTCCTAGCAGCTATTTGTATGTAGTTCTGCCCTAACTGTACACGGCCTCATGTGTTATACTCTACAGTATAACTGTAGAGTAGTGGTTTGTAACCTTCCTAATGTCGTGACCCTCAACCCTTTAATACACTTCCTCATACTGTGGTGACCCTCCGAGTGGCAAAACTTTCATTACCTCATAACTGTAATTTTGCCACTGTTATGAATGGTAATGTAAATATATGACATGCAGGATATCTGATAAGTAACCCCTGTGAAAGGGTCATTTGATACTCAAAGGGATTACATCCTATAGCTTGAGAGCCACTGCTATAGAGGCTGAAGGAGCTTAATTGAAGGTAAAAATTCTATCTCTGTGGTTGTGGGGATTCCATCGTGTGTTGGGGTGAAATCTTTCTGTTAGGACAGCTTTGGAGTCATTCATGCACCTGAGAGAAGCCCAATGAATTAATTGGTTCCCTAGCTGAACGTTGACAGAACATACCTTGCTTTGTTGTTGGGATCTTATAAGCAAGGTTAAGATATTGTTTACCTATCTCAGGGAAGAGATACTTCCAATACAGTCCAGATTCCCCAGATATGCTAAGGGTTCAACAAGGTTCTAAATATCTTGTCTTAGAGTATCCAACCCTTAAATTTCTCTTTAAGGGTAACAAAACAGCTGGCAAATGGAGTGTAGGTGTGGAGGTGTCTGTCATCTCTTGCTCCGTGTGTATGTGCGTGTGCACACTCATGGTGGTTAGTGTTTTCAGGGGGTCTTCTTTTAGAATAACCACAACAGAGTTCCAAAGCCCCAAGATCTTTAGCGTCACTGAGAATATTCAAACATCTTCTCTCTCAATTATTCTTTATGAAGCAGTCTATATAAAAACATTTTTTAAACCCAAGTTATTTATGACTATGGTAAACTTGAGGAAGGGAACTATGACTGAGAGCGTCTACTCTAATTCTTTGAGTTTACAAATGAAGACCTTCAGTTTCAGGGAGATTAGGTTACTTTCTTATGCTCATAGTTAGTGGCCCAACAGATTGCTTCCCGGCCCAACAGTGGCTGAAAACAGACTGCTGTTTGAGACCTGAGTCCCACTGTCAAGGATGTCATTTACCTGATGTTTTTGCCATCTCCCATGCTTTATTTGTACTGCCGGGTTGTTGTGAATATTTTATTTGACCACATGTTTTTAAAACCTATTAACTTAGTGCCCACTATCAAATAAATAGTAAATTTATGTAATTCATTCACAACTACATTAATGTTCAATGCCTTCCCCCAGCCCCCCCCCCCCCCCAAGCTCTTTGGAAACCAGGGCACAGTGCTGGATAGCTTGCTCTGGTTCACTGGTTTTGTCTGGGAGCCTTGTCTATTCTATTTAAGATTTTCTAATGAAGCCTAGGAGGAATAAACCTAATAGAAGAGCAGAAAGCACTGGCAGAGTGTATTTACTGTGAAATCCTTGGCACTTAGCACCAGTGCCATATTGTGCCGTAAGCCTGTTGACACTGTGCTCTGAACCAATCCAAAGTCATGGGCTGGATCCCTAATTCTCCCTGTGATGGGAAGACGAGCCTCCAGGAGGCGACTAGGGTCAGATTGGGTGATGATGTAGCCTTCATGGTATGATTTGTGCTCCTGCAAGGACTCAGTAGTGGCTGTCTGCAAGCCAGGAGAGGAGGCCCACTAGATCCTTGCTGGGTGTTGGTGTTGGACTTCCCAGACTCCAGAACTGTGAGAACATACACTGCTTTATTGAGATACTCAATCTATTAAGTCATACCTCTGTTGGGGCATGTGGTATTTAGCCATCTGTTGCTGTGTACGACATTCTGTTTCTCCATGAAATAAGAGGCATGGCTTCATATGCCCCCATGACCCTCTCTTGCCTGTGCCTGTCATGAGGGATGCTAGGCTAGAGTTTGTGCAGGAATTGTCATTAGGCCTTTCTGTGAGGTTTGGGGGGAGCTTCAGATTTCTTACACAAATCAGCAGTGGGAAGAATGATGTCTACAGACCTGTTTAGAATGTAAATGCTTAATAATGCTATTTTGTATTATGTGTATAAGTGGTCAGTCATTTGTTTCTTTTCTAAAGTTATATATAATTTTAAATGGTATATTTAACAATATCTTTTCATTATTATGAAACATATTTTCTAATATGTTTAATAGTATATTTAGTGACATATTTAATAATATTTATATAAATAATATACAATATATAGTTACATGACATATAAAATAATATCTATTATAGTATATATTATCATTTTTATATTCCTGTACCAACTGTCTGTCTACCCTCTGATTTCTTTTTTTTTTTATAACCACTATTCATATATTTTTACTGAAACCTGGCCTATATAATATTGGAATCCCACAGTGTTTCTCAACTTCATCCAGTTTGTCGTATCGTTTACAAATTATTTATTTATTTGTTATTTGTATGTATATGTGTCTGAGTTTATTTGTACCATAAGTGTGCTTGCAGAGCCTAGAAGAGGGCGTTGAAGCCTCTGGAAGTGGAGTTGTAGATAGTTGTGAGCACTACCCCCCCCCCATCCCCCCCCAGTGTAGTGCTGGGAACTGAACTTAGGTTCTCTGCAAAAGCATTGAGTGCCTTTGATTGCTGACCCATTCTCCAGCCCTCTGTCATTCATTTATGGAGAGTGGCCTGCCATGTACAAATCTCTCTGTAGCCACTAACTTTTTTCTTTAGGTATTTATTAATCTTATTCTTGTTCTTCTGGTTCCTGGTCATTTCGGTGAAGTTGAAATCATCTAAGGTCATGGCTTGTTTTTAATCCAAATAGATTGGGTGCAGTTAAGCCTGGGTTACAGCCAAGAACGATCTCACCATCAAGTGCCCACAGAACAGCAAGCGCTGCCAAGGAAGCGGCCGGGTAGAGCTCAGTTCTGCTTGCTGGCGTTTTTCCTCCAACACATTTTATGCATTGGCAGTGGGGGCTCTGGTTGCTGTTGGTAGGATGCAGGGAATACAGCGTTGTTAAATAAATTAAAAAAAAAAACATTATAAAAGAGGCTTTGTTAGATTGGATAACATAGTAGGGACTAGGTAGTCCAACTGTAGCCATCTACCTACTGGAGTGGCTGAGAGTCCAGTACTTCAATTCACAGAGCTGAATGCTTCAGCATCAAACTACTGATGGAGGCCTGGAGCTCCCTGGAGAGCCCCAGTGTTGGGAGGCAGCAGAGGACAGCCACAGCAGTTATCACCCAAGGGCTCAGGAAGTAAAGATGGTCTTTATTTTTATTTATTTATTTTTTTTACAAAAACATGATGTCCACCTCTTGGAGCTATCCTTCAGATACTGTCTGTGTGTTTAATTATGTAAATGGATAGAACAGAGGTAAATAAGAATGCATTTGCTTGTATTATACAAAGGTTGTTACTCTAGGCTCTATAAGGGAAGTGTGGCGGTCACAAAGGCTGCGGATGCTCTCTTGGTTTGTTTTGTTTTTCAAGACAGGGTCTTACTATATAGTTCTGGCTGTCCCAGAGCTCACTGTGTAGACCACATTGGGCTCGAACTCACAAGATCCACCTGCCTCTGTCTCCCTCGTGCTGGGATTAAAGGTGTATACTACTACTACCACTATTAGTCTTGCAGGACCCCTTGTGCTATGAAGGGTAGGAGCTATATGACCAATGAGATGAGAGCGAATGAGAAGGCCAGCTTTAAGAGCTAGCATATGATCTACCAGGTGCCTGCTCATTGCCACTGTGATTGGAAGCATGAAGGTTGAGGGGAAGCCTCTGTCTTTGTATGTTCTTGATTGACCATGGTAAGCCAAATTATAACCAACCCATACGAGGCAAGTGTCTTAAGCAATATTTTCTCTTAGCATTTGGGACTATGATTGGGCATACCCAATTAACCCAATGAATTCTGTTTACAAGGATCAAGAAAATGTTCACTCAGAGAGTTTGTGCTTTAATAGGATAAAGAAGACACAGTTACATAAAGAAGAGCGATTCAGCCACTTTCTAGACTTCCTATTTAGCCACATTAATTACTGAGCAAGAGGGAAGCTGTTAAGATTGATGACATGATTAAGTGTATTCTTGAGGCCATAATTTCAACTGGGAAAAAAATAAGATTTTTAAAAATGTTTCTTTTCCTAGAGACTCTCAGGTCACAGTTGATCAAAATACTTACACAAGGGCTTACAACTGACCAATAGATATGCATTACATCATTAATTTGAAGATTCCTATAACTAACTCATGACCAATCTCTTTACTATTTACTATTCTTTACTTACTGTTACTATGTACTAATCTATTTACTATGCTTTCTACCTCATAATTCTCATAGAAAATAGGATAAAAATTTTATAACATTACAAATTTGCTATATGGCAACTATTAACCAAAATTGCCTTTTATCTTTTTATGATGTGGGGACAGCCTGCCTGGCTATACACACTCATAGCTAATATTGGTTAACTTGGTAATAAATCCCTTAATGGGTAATTAATTCAACAGCCATTTACTGGGCATCTGCTAAAACGAAGCAGAGCTCTAGATCCTGTGTTGGGAACAAGGAGCAAAGTGAAGCTACCAACTCCATAAGTTTTATTTTCAGTAAGGAAAATGTATGACAAACAAGCAGATATACAAGGCACAGAGTGACATGTTGTGAGCGCTGGGGAGATAGCAGAGGAAGGAAATGAGACGGCAAGTGACAGGTACATGATTTTAGAGAGGGAGTCAGGAAAGGCCAGGCGATGGATGAAGTGAAGGAGCCCGGCCACGTGAGTGCCCCAGGGAGGAATATAGTCAGCCTTCTGTGTCTGCAGGTTTCACACCTAGTGATTTAACCTTAAGCTAAAAGCATCTGGGGAAAAAGTGAGTGCGCCAAACATGCAGTCCTTGTTGCTGTTTACTGAGTAATGTGATATACAGCCATTTACACAGCATGTAGACTGAACTGCATAGTTATAAGCAATCTGGAGATGGTTAAGCGGGTAAGAAGGATGTGAGTTGATTATATACAACAAATACTATGCCGTTGGACACGAGGGACTTGAGCATCCTCACATGTCCATAGCTGTGAAAGCTCCTGAGACCAGTCTCTCATAATCCAGAGAGAGGATTGTACTCAAGTGGCAGAAAGATTGATGAAAAGGGCCTTGAGGTTGCAGAGTGTGCAGAGACCGAGGAAGTATGTGAGCAGCAAAGAAATGGACAGGTGATAAAGCCAGAGGTGTTAGGAGGTATCCACCTGAGCTTGGTAGCCTGTTCTACGTGTGTGTGTGTGTGTGTGTGTGTGTGTGTGTGTGTGTGTGTGTGTGGGTTGGGGGGATGGAAAGTGGGGAGAGCCGCGATTTGCTTGGTACTTTAAAGTATAATCTTGGAGTAGTTTGTAGAAGGCAGGAAACAAGTATGGAGACTGGATATGAAGCTTTTGTGTGAGTCTAAGAAGATAAGTGGGCGTGGAGGCATTTGGTGAGTGGAAGTTGTGATAAGTGATGAATTTAGGCTGTGTGTGTGTTTTTCTAAGACTTTCAGCTGCTTTGGGAGCATCTGCATGGTTGATGACACTGTTTTCACGGAGGAAATAATGCTGTTTTAATATGCTGTTACCTAAATAGAAGACTGTGGCCATTGTATATGTAAGCCTAGAGTTCAAAGATTAGGTATAAAGAAATAAGGTTGGATATTCAGAGCATAAGTGGAATTTTTTTTTTCTGAGACAGGTCTCCTTATATAGCACAGGCTGGTCTTGAACATGAGGTCCTTTGGCTCTTGTCTCCGGAGTGCTGTGGTTACAAGGGTGCACCTCCTTGTCTGCTGCCTGTGGTATTAAGCTTAAACCTACAGGATGGGTGGAAATCCCAGAGGGAATGAATATGGAGGGAGGAGGACTGAGTGCTGTCATGCTCACAACACCTATAGCGTAAGGTGCTAAAGAGGCACCAATTGAGAGGACTGAAAAGAGTTGGGCAGCCAGGCACGTGAAGTGTCCCAAAGCTACATGCAATGCTAAGGAAAAGAGGAGGTGTGTTAACCATGAGCGTGACAACCACTTGCCTTCCATGTAGCTGGTGGGAACCATGGAGCCACCACCAACACAAGGACTAGTGGGTGGGTGGGGGAAAAGCTGATGAGACTTGGTTCAGGGAAGAACAAAAGGTGAGAAGAATCTATGGCTCTTAAGACAGGGTTATGGGGTGAGAAGTGGTAAGGATAATTATACAGAAGGTGGAAATAGGAAAATTCAGATTTTAAAAAAGATAGATTTCTTTAAATATTTTAAAATATTTAAATTTATTGGTGTGTGTGTTGTGCATGCATGCGCGCGCGCGTGTGTGTGTGTGTGTGTGTGTGTGTATGAGAGAGAAAGAGAGAGAGAGAGAGAGAGAGAGAGAGAGAGAGAGAGAGAGAGAGAGAGAGAGAGAGAGAGAGAGAGAGAGAAGACGTGCATGACACATGCCATGGCATGTGTGTGGAGGTCAGAGGAAATCGGGCTTTGTTCTTTTCTTCCACAACATGTATCTCCCAGCCTCCTGGCTCAAAGTCAGGTCATTAGCAAGTGCCTTTGCCTATAGGGTCATCTAGGCAGCTCAGAATTTAGTTGTTCTTGTTGTTGGCTTAGATGGTACGTATCCTAATATATTTGAAAATTGGTGGGAAATATTTTGTAGAGATAACAAAAATTGACAGAGGATCTCCTTAAGAGCACAGGAAATATGTAATCTAAGTCATCAAGTGATGACTTAGTCACTTGGGCTCAGGCATGGCACATTTTAGATTTGTACAATGCACATAGGCAAATGTCCATGGTTTGTGGAAAGATGCTGTGATTGGCTCCTCCCTGCTTCTGTTTGCAAAGAAAATGAGACTCAGCATCATCAGCTGCAACCGAGGAAGGCGTGGGTACATGATGAACTTTCACAGCAGTAACCTAAGCTGGCCAAGCTATATAGTGTGGTCAGACTGCTTAGTGGGGCTGAAAGCCCTTTGAGATATGTGTTGTGTTTTTGAAACAAAACAAGCCAATGTAGATGCTTATTTTTTTCCTCCCAGTTGGGTGGGGAAGCCATATGAGAAGAATCAGATTTAATCATGATAGTAGTTTTGCCAGCTAAATAATAGGAAGTGGGGATGAGCAGAGATGGAGGAAGATCTAAGAAGGAGAATCCAGGTGGGGAAAGAGGGAGATGCTGGGATAAAAGAGATGGTCAAATAGACTTAGAGACCGTAGAAGTTGAATTGTTCAAGTTGAGACACTTGGGGGAAATGAGCTGGAAATACCTTTGAATTGAAAACTTGGCAGCTTTTTTCCAATTTAATTTCCAAAAGAGACATTTTAAAAATCACTTGCTTTTGCTGCGTGGCTGGGGAAAATGTACTTTTCAAGTATGAGTTTAACTCATTTTTGTACCAGTATATTCATGCTGATATTCTTGGGTAAGTCATTCAAATTAGTCAACTATTTCTGTGTCTTCAACCATAAAAGGAGATGAGTGAGGAAGCTGCACTGAACACTCAGTGAGCTTTGGTTCCCACTGAATGTCACTGCATGGTGGCAATGTGACTGGCAGACCAGCACTTCAGGGATGCCGCTGCTGTTGGACCACCATGCCTCATTGAAGGAGAGAAAACTAGCAAATAAGATCTGGGTTGGCCCAATAAGGGAAGCATTGGCATGTCACACGTGAGCGACCATGAACTAGATGTCATCTGTCTGGGTCTCCACTCTAGATCTGTCCAGGTTTTTCTTGAGAAGAATGAGTGAATTTAGGCTGGGGATGGGGAAGGCTCAGCTAGTAAGGAGCTGGAAATGCAAATGTGAGGGCCCAAGTTTAGATCCTACTCACCCATGTTAAGAACTGTATGTGTGGCTGGCTTGGGCTTTCGTTCCAGTGCTGGTAGAGGTGGGAGTACTGCTGGGACTCAACGGCCAGCTGATCCAAAACCATGGCATTCCAGGCCCAATAAGAGACTTTGTCTCAAAAATAACATGTGAGGGCCATCAAGGAAGAGGTCTAATGCTGACCTCTAACTCTCCACCCACCCACACATGCACAGACATACAGACATATATACACACACAGCGAGAAACACACACATACACGGAAACACACACATGCATACATACATGCACATAAACACTCACACACTATACTCAGACACTTTTTAAAAACCCCAAACAACTTGCTTTGATGTAGATGGAGAGAGAGGCTAGCCCATGAGGCTCTACTCTGAGCTGGGAGCTATTGGCAGTTGATAGCTACTGGGTGAAGAAGAGTAGTTTTTCTTCGATATATTTTCTTTTGGGTATAACCACTGGTACCTTGTCCATGCTTCGGTGGATTGCTTCACACACATGCACATCAATGAAGCAATAACTGGACTCAGTGGCTTATTAAAAATTAGAAACCGACATACAGTCAGGAGAGAGATGTATTTGGGAGGATGCTGGAGGGGTTGGAATAGGACAGGGGGGATTAAGATGATTAAAATAGATCACATACATGTATAAATCATATATAAAGTTGCTTTAGAGTATAAAACTTTCTTTATCAAAGCTACAGAAGTGGTAAAACATGTTTCCCTATGGATGTATATCTAAAGTAATAGGCAAATATTATTGTGTTTATAATATCCAGAACTAGTATAATAAACAGGTTAATTTTATATATATTGAAGATCTGATGAGTATTTTCATATACTTTGTGTTTTTAGGGAAAATTCTTCCTAATCATTAACATATGTTGTATGGAAGCAGAGCCATCTGAATTGAAACTGAAATATGATAATTATCGCTTTTATTACTCACTCAGCTGGCAAACCTTGAAAACGTAATCTCAGCATCTATCATTGATGCTTTTTTTGTTTCCATTTTCCCATAGTCTTTCTATTCTCTTTTCTTTTGTTTGATGAGACTTGGGATCGGGCTTATAAATTTTCCTTTTTCCTTCTTTTGGGTGCTATGTGTATATATGTGTGTACACTTATGTGCAGCTGTGTGTGCCTGTGTGTGTTTGTGTCTATGTGTGTAGGCCAGAGGTCAAAGTCAAGTGCCCTTCTCATTACAAAGTCCTTCATTCACTGAACTTAACAGTTGAGCCAGGCTGGGTGGTGAGGAAGCCTCAGGGATCCTCCCCTCCCCCACCCCTGCACTGGGATAATAGATGCCAGCTCTTTAGTCTGACTTTTTATGTAGGTTCTAGGGCTTGAACTCAGGTCTTCCTGCTAATGTGGCAAGCACTGTACTAACAGCCATCTTCCCAACACTCATATTTTCCTTTTTTCCCTGTGTTAATATGTTTTAGCAAGTAGGTGCAGGTCAGTGTTTAAAAGTTTATCAGGGGGCTTCATCTCAAAACCATTGGGGGACACATATTTCCTAAAGTTGCCACAGACTGATTGTCCTACTGATGTACGTTTGGGGACATACGATCCATTAGCCCTTGACTTGCTTTAATTTAGCAGTTAGAATGAGGTTCAGTCATTGTCCATGTGATCAGTCCTTGAAGAGGACCCAATAAAATGCCCTCTTCCTGCCCTTCAAGACAACAGCAATGAAACTGACACTCAAGTGCCCTTTTGGTCATCAGGGCATCATTTTTCATATCCTCTGCCCAACATGGAGGATTTTCAAATTGACTCTTTCCTAAAGAGAAATGACTGGAGGAGAGTATGCCACTTGAAATCCATGTCTGCCTATTAACAGGTTACCCACTTGCCCACGTTAGGGACCGGTGTTAGAGTGGCTCTAGCAAGTGTTGGCTTTGTCTTTATGTGCAGGTGAGGCCTAGAAGTCTTCCAAAGAGTGGGCAGGGCCTTTGGGTAGGATGGATGCAGCAATGCCTGAGTCGACCATCTTATTGCCGTCTTCTAAGTACTCTTACTTTCCTTTCTTTTTAAAATTTATGATGATGATAATGATGCTGATGCTGATGATGTGAGTGATAATGATGATGATGATATGAGTGATGATGATGATGATGATGATGATGTGAGTGATGATGATGATGATGATGTGAGTGATGATGATGATGATGATGTGAGTGATGATGATGATGATGATGTGAGTGATGATGATGATGATGATGTGAGTGATGATGATGATGATGATGATGTGAGTGATGATGATGATGATGATGATGTGAGTGATGATGCTGATGCTGATGATGTCAGTGATGATGATGATGATGATGATGATGTGAGTGATGGTGATGATGATGATGATGTGAGTGATGATGATGTGAGTGATGATGATGATGATGATGTGAGTGATAATGATGATGATGATGATGTGAGTGATGATGATGATGATGATGTGAGTGATGATGATGATGATGTGAGTGATGATGATGATGATGTGAGTGATGATGATGATGATGATGATGTGAGTGATGATGATGATGATGTGAGTGATGATGATGATGTGAGTGATGATGGTGATGTGAGTGATGATGATGATGATGTAGATGATGCGAGTGATGATGATGATGATGATGTGAGTGATGATGATGATGATGTGAGTGATGATGATGATGATGATGATGTGAGTGATGATGGTGATGATGATGATGATGTGAGTGATAATGATGATGATGATGATGTGAGTGATGATGATGATGATGATGTGAGTGATGATGATGATGTGATGTGAGTGATAATGATGATGATGATGATGATGTGAGTGATGATGATGATGATGATGTGAGTGATGATGATGATGATGTGAGTGATGATGATGATGATGATGTGAGTGATGATGATGATGATGATGATGATGTGAGTGATGATGATGATGATGATGATGATGATGTGAGTGATGATGATGATGATGATGATGATGTGAGTGATGATGATGATGATGTGAGTGATGATGATGATGATGATGTGATGTGATGATGATGATGTGAGTGATGATGATGATGATGTGAGTGATGATGATGATGATGATGTGAGTGATGATGATGATGTGAGTGATGATGATGATGATGATGATGTGAGTGATGATGATGATGATGATGATGTGAGTGATGATGATGATGATGATGTGTGATGATGATGATGATGATGATGTGTGATGATGATGATGATGTGAGTGATGATGATGATGATGATGTGAGTGATGATGATGATGATGATGATGATGTGAGTGATGATGATGATGATGATGTGAGTGATGATGATGATGATGTGAGTGATGATGATGATGATAACGTGAGTGATGATGATGATGATGTGAGTGATGATGATGATGTGAGTGATAATGATGATGATGATGATGATGTGAGTGATGATGATGATGATGTGAGTGATGATGATGATGATGATGATGTGAGTGATGATGATGATGATGATGTGAGTGATGATGATGATGATGATGATGTGAGTGATGATGATGATGATGATGTGAGTGGTGATGATGATGATGATGATGTGAGTGATGATGATGATGATGATGATGTGAGTGATGATGATGATGATGATGATGATGTGAGTGATAATGATGATGATGATGTGAGTGATGATGATGATGATGTGAGTGATGATGATGATGATGATGATGTGAGTGATGATGATGATGATGATGATGTGAGTGATAATGATGATGATGATGTGAGTGGTGATGATGATGATGATGATGTGAGTGATAATGATGATGATGATGTGAGTATACATGCTACGGGCTAAAAAGCTCTGCAAGAGCCACAAGTACTCTTAACTGCTGAGCCATCTTTCCAGCCCCAGACATACTTTTTCTCCAGAGGTGTGTGGCTTGACCATGGAATGGAGCACGCCATTAGCTTTTACCTTTGCTCAGTCTCAAGCTTCCACACCTCTAGGGTCAAAGGGAGACAGTTCTGGTCAAGGCCAAGCATTTTCTGAGTGCTTTGTGTGGCTGTGTAGCTCTGAACGTTATTGCTTGGCAGCTCAACCAGTAACTTCAGTTTTACTGGAATTGTGTCTTCTCTTCATTTGAATGGGGGTTACATTTTGCATAGACAAATCTCATTTAAGCTTGTCAAAAAGGTTTTTGATTTTAGGCGCCTTTAAGCTCAGTTGGCATCTCTCTTTGCAGAGAACGAGATCTTAGAGAGAGCTACGCCTGGAGAATGCTCAGAGGCTGTGACAAGCTGTAGTTCAGGCAGTATTGTTTTGAGGGAGTTACAACTTGGGATTTCCCTGAAGTATTTAGTTATTTGAAAAATCAAGTTTTTAAAACTGAGCACTCTACACTGAATACTTATGTTTTAAAATCTACTCTCAGTGTTTTTGTTATGCTTTTCAGGCTCATCTGGGTTTTTGTTTGTTTGTTTTGAGAAATACTAAAATCTCTAAGGACAATATGCCATGGGTTTAAAACTCTTATCTAAAAACTCTGGAATAGATACATTTGCGAACTCAAGAGGTTTTGAACTTTAGGAAAATAATACACTTGTGTTTTAGCAGACCCTGGCCCAGCCCTTTAAAGGCACACTACAGCAAGGTCACACCAACCACGCTAGGGTTGTGCTTCCTATTGAATCCTGGTCCCAATCTTTGGCCATGCCACCATGAACACGCCAGACTGAAAACTGTGACAATTAAAACAAAATAACAACTTACAAAACTGTGTTTCTGAATTTTTGAAGTTTGGATGGCACTTTAAATTGGGAGCTTGTCCCACTTTGCTCTGAACTCCTGTTTACCATTTTCATTAGTTTATTTGAAAATAAATTACGCCTGTGTTTGCCATCCACCTGATGTTTTGTTGCTGAAGGTATAGTGTAGATCTCGGTGGCACCATCAGTACCTGGGAGCTTGCTGGCAATGCAGAGCTGAGGTTCCACCCAGACCTGCTAACTCCCCATCTGCATTTAGTAAATTACCCAGATGATTTCTGTACATGCCAGACACCAAGAAACACAGCTGTATTCTTCATCTGTTCCCTATTCTACATCAGAAGACAGGAGGCAGATTTCTTTTTTCTCAGTTCTTGGAGCTGTGAAGCCCAAGAGCATGGTCCCTGCCTCGCTTGGGATCTGGTGAGAGGGACCCACTGCTCCATTTTCATACAGCGAAGGCCATCACCTCCAAGATGGTTTCTGCCTCTTCATATAAAGCCACTAATGTCATCATAGGAGTCAAAACTCTCCTGATCTCGTTGAGTCCTAACTATCTACTGGTGATGTGATCCTGTCTCTTAATACTATTAATATAGGAATCGGAGGCCCATGCTTCCCACCTGTGAATGGGGTAGAGGACCATGAATCCCACCTGTGGATGGGATTGGAGGACCACGAATCCCACCTGTGGATGGGATTAGAGGGTCATGCTCCCACCTGTGGATGGGATTGGAGGGCCACACTCCCACCTGTGGATGGGATTGGAGGACCATGCTCCCACCTGTGGATGGGATTGGAGGACTACGATTCCCACCTCTGGATGGGATTGGAAGACCACACTTCCTACCTATGGATGGGGTGGAGGACCATGTTTCCCACCTGTGGATGGGGTTGGGGAGAGATGCATAGTCAAACCATAGAATGGACTTTAATTCAGATTGCAAGTCTTGGAGACAAAGGCTTGTGGAGGACCACTTTTGTTGTCCAGACTTGGAGAATGAGGGTTTCTGTGTTCACCCACTGATGCCATCTTCTGTACTCTGCATCTAAAGAACTCTATTTGATTTGTAACTTCCATTGTCAAGTCCCTTCCTCTTTCTCCCCTCTTTTCTTCCTTCTCTCCTTTTTGCTTTTTTTGAAGTCAGTCTAATGACTTTAAGTGGCTCATTAATCATTTTCTTACTTTATTCCCAGTGTGCTTAAATTTGTGTCTCTGTTTTTATTTTCTATTTATCTACCCATTTTTCTCATATTTTTTTTTTTTTAGGAGTTACACTTTTTAACCTTCTTGGTTCTTCCTTAAGTAATTTGTTTTATATTCTGTTTCTATGCCTTAACATAATCTCAGAAGCTGCAGCATGTGTACTTACACATGTCTAAATTTAATCAGTCTTTTCCTTTTTTCAATTTGACAGCTCAGAACCCTTCAACTTTTATCATCTCTTTGTCATATACCACTGTCCTTTATCTATTTTTAAATTTTAATTTCTATTTATTTTATTTATTTTTCTGTGTATGGATGTTTTGCCTGCATATATATTTGTGCACATGCGCGTGCCTGGTGCCCTCGTAGGCTAGAAGAGGGTTTCAGATCCCCTAACAGGAGTTACAGGCAATTGTGAGCCACCGTGTGAGCGCTGAGAATTGAGCCCAGGTCCTCTTAGACACCAAGCCATCTCTCTAGCCCCTTCATCTGTTGTTTTTAAAAAATTACTGGTAATTTAAGATTTTGTTACCATGTTATAGTAGGCATTTACATTTATTCACATATATGTTATGGTCTCTGCTTATTGCCCACTTTGCAATTTAGTCGCCTGAGGTTGCGGTCTCTTGTATTTAGTTATTTTGAGTGAATCCCATATATTTTATAAATTGGAAGCTTTTGTTTGTTTTTAATCAGTAGGTGGATTGTTTCTAGGGGGAACAGAGACTCTGCCTTGGGGATGCAATGACTTCCTTACCAGTTCATGCTCTTTTAAGGTCATCCAGCTGAGGCTTCTGCATAACCAGAAACCCCAAACATGCTTTACAGATTAAATTAGTTTCAAATCAGTATCAAGTTTCACTTGAAAATATGCAAAGCAATAGCACATCGAAGGCAAAGTTTGCTTCATAATAACAACAACTTGGCAGTGTTCTGGGACTCTCAGACTTGCCTGCTGCACATCGCATCACCATAGAACTGAAAGATACAGCTGCTTGGGCATTGTTCCCATGAGCTCTGACTTCTCTGCTCTGGCTAGGGTCTGAAGTACTAGAGGATTTAAAGCTCCCCCAAGTAATTGTAATGAATATCTAAGGTTGGAAATGACAGGATGCCAGTTAACTACACAGTTGCCACATTCTGATGGATGGCGTTCAAACCCTGCTTCTGCCATTCATGGGAGTCGTAACCTTAGGCAAATTTCTCCATATCAGTATGGTTTAGTTTTCTCAAAATGAGCATGGATGGTGAATGAGCAAGAATTGGTATCTCAAAACACTGTTCTAAGGAAAACAGAATATAATATTAACATGTTTAGAATAGCAACTGGGTTCATATGGAAAGGCGTGGTCTCTGGGATAGGGCTTTGGGGGGTGCTATGGGCTTTTAAGAGGTGGGGTGTACTGGGGCAGCTCTTGGTCATTCTGAGTCTGGTTCACTGTGTGAAGGCCTTTGGAGGGCCTGAGAGCATGACCTAACCTCTCACTTCTTCTGTGTCGTCATGTGACTTACACATATCCTCCCTCCATTGCCATCTGCTCTTCTCAGAAGGTGCTGAACCAATGAGACTGACTTATCTTGGGTTTGCAACTACAAATTATGAATTAAATTAACTTTTCCCTCTGTTTATAGATAAGCAACCCCAGGTATTTTGCTACAGTAACAGAAAGCTGACTAATAAACCAGCATAAAATAAACATATTTGTTAGCAGTTTTAAACAGATTATGACAAAAGTTACTAGTGTTGGAGGCTGTCTGACGCAAAAGCATTGTAAAGTGCATACATAGCATTTGTGTCAACCCAGGTATGGCACGGTACCAACTCAGCTTTGATGTTCAGTTGGCTTTATTTCTTTTCCCCATGGTTTTATTTATAAGTCAGTTCTAACCATTTTTTGAAGGTGGGGAGTGTGTGTTGGAATCACACAAGATGCTTGTTTCCCAAAGACCCAGACGTTAAATCAAGAATGTTTCCAGAGGGACGATGGGCAGCTCGCAGGGAGACTAGAGAACATGCTTCCCTAGCTCCACGTAACAGGAAGTGAGCATCCCTTTCAGGGCAACTGAACACGTCACTGTTGCTGAGATAGCCAGACTTGCAGATGACATCAACACTAACCAGAAGTTTGTGGATGTTTGCGGTTGGCCCAGAAGAGAGCCTGCTCCTCATGGTGCCCCAGCAGCTCCCCCTGTCTGTGTGCGGCCAGGCCCATCTCCTACAGAGGTGGAATTAGCAGCTTTCCTCCTTTCCCGTTTTTTATTTCCCTCCACAGTGGACAGGGATGTAGCGGCCAGCACTAGCCCTGTCTGGAAAGCACATCCTGTTTCCCTGGTTCGTTACTAGACAAGTTCAGGGCAACTTGACACTTGTTTGCGCTTCACCTTCAATGGTCAATGCCCTGGTTTTCAGCCCTGTCTGCAGCCTTAGCCCTTACTGACAAGGAGACATACTTTTAAATGAACTGGCATTGAAAGAAACAGTTCAGCCACGTTGGGTCTTTTTGTAATGCAAAGAACCTTTTTTATTTTTATTTTTTAAGCTTTTTTTTCTCTTTTACTCTGTTCTTTGAGTGTTCATTGGCCCTGCCTGTCTTTGCTTGCTTTTTTTTTTTTCCCTGCCTTTGCTTTTTTATTGTTGTTCTTGCTGCTGTGGGGAAAAGGATGTGCAAATGTGTTTTCTCATCTTTAATCCTAGTTCTGTCTGTCTAGTTAGGTCACTCTCATGAAGAACGGGTAGCAACTTTTTCTACCATGCTAAAAGTCCATCCAGGACCTGTGACAGCATGTTTATTAGAATGTTTAAGAAGCATAAGTTCATTTCATTCATTTCCTCATTATTGATACATTGAACAGCATGTGAGGTAGCTCAGCAATTAAGAATCTACAGTGGCCACGTTTGTAAATGTCTGATGGCCAGACTTGACATGAAAATGGGACCCAAAATCAACCACTATTATATTTTATCTTCCCTATAAGATGGTCTATTTTTTATTTCCCACAAAACTGAATGGATTACTTATTTATTAAAGGCATAATACATGTTCAAGATAAAATAGACACAAAAAAGAAAGAGAAACTTCAGTTAAGATTTTTTTCAAGATCATTCTGGCTTGTGTCAATACTCTGGCTCATCCACCTCTCTGTGTTGGGTTGCCACCAACAACCTTAACTTTAAAGGGTTAAATCAACCCCTTTAGAGTCTTTCCCCTAAGAAGAAATTTTGGTCTACAGAGCCCTGTGTCACTGAAATAAGGAAGAAATACAGTACAGAACTAAGGGTTTCAAGAGAAAAAGTGAAACCCAATAGAGGGGCAAATTCTCTCTCTATATCTCAAATGTTGATCCAAAGAAATCGCAAATGTTAGAATTAACACTTGTAGCCCAACTGTGAGGCTGGTGGAGCTGGCCTTGTAATCGGTCAGTAGCTGAGACTTGATGATTAACACCATGGAGGATGAAAAGGCGAAGAGGGTAGCCAGGATTTGAGTGCTTGCCTTTCATAGTTGGCCAACTTTCGGAGTTGATCTGAGGTCAACACAGACCTTTGGAAGATGGCCCCACACCTCTGAGGAGCCACCTGTCCACTCATTAACAATGCCACAGAGACTCCACAGGTTGGCTGCAGCCAGTGTGCATGCTGAAAAAAGGAGGACTCTTGGAAGAAAAAGTGTTCAGAAAAACAGCTGAGAAACACTCATATTCCATGGATATGCCATCCCAGCAGATGGCACAAAGGACAGAGGGTAAATAACAGGGCAGCCATGAGGTTCTACCCTGTGGCTTGCAGTGAATTTTCTTTCTTTTTAAATATTTTTTTTATTTATTCACTTTACATCTTGATTATAGCCCCTCCCTCATCTCCTCCCAGTCCCATCTTCCTCCTCCCTTGAACCCTAGTCCTCAAAAAGAGGGAGTCCTCCTCCTCCATCATCTGACCCCAGCCTATCAAGTTTCATCTGGACTGCCTGTATCCTCTGCCTCTGTGGCTTGGCATGGCTGCTCCACCAGGGGGAAGTGATCAATGAGTGAAAGCCAGAGTCCATGTCAGAGGCAGCCCCTACTCCCCATATTATGGGACCCACAAGGAGACTGTGCTGCCTATCTACTATGTCAGAGAATGTAGTCTAGGTCCTCACCATGCATGTGCTTGGTTGGTGCATCAGTCTCTGCAGGCGCCCACCTCCCCCATGGGCCCAGATTTCTTGACTCATTGGTCTTCATATGGAGCTTCTATCCCTCTCAGATTCTTCTATTCCCCAACTCTTCCATAAGACTCCCTGCACTCCACCCCAAAGTTTGGCTGTGAGTCTCAGCATCTGCTTCCATCTCCCACTGGATGCAGTCTTTCAGGACCTCTATGGTAGGCTCCTGTTCTGTATCTTTTCTTCAACTGCCTCCAGTGTCTACTCTATTTGTCTCTGTTTTTTTAGCTTCTTTAGATCTGTGGATTATAGTGTGGTATCCTGTATTTTGTGGCTAATATCCGCTTATAAGTGAGTATATACCATGTGTGCTTTCTGGGTCTGGGTTACCTCTTTCGGGATAATCTTTTGTAGTTCCATCCATTTGCCTGCAAATTTCATGATTTCCTTGTTTTTAATAGCTGAATAGTATTCCGTTGTATAAATGTGCCAGTTTTTTAAAATCCATTCTTTGGTTGAGGACCATCTAGGTTGTTTCCAGATTCTGGCTATTACAATAAAACTGCTATGAGCATAGTTAAGCAAATGTCCTTGTGGTATGGTGGAGCATATTTTGAATATATATTCAGAAGTGGTATAGATGTGTCTTGAGGTAGAGCTATTTCCATTTTTCTGAGAAAGCACCAGATTGATTTCCAAAGTGAATGTACAAGTTTGCACTCCCACCAGCAATGGAGGAGTGTTCCCTTTTCTCCACATCCTCACCAGCATGTTCTGTCACTTGAGATTTTGACCTTAGCCATTCTGACAGGTGTAAGATGGAATCTCAGAGTTGTTTTGATTTGCATTTCCCTGATGACTAAGGATGTTGAGCATTTCCTTAAGTGTTTCTCAGCCATTTGATGTTCCTCTGTTGGAAATTCTCTGTACTCCTATTTTAAATTTGATTATTTGGTTTGTTGGTGTTTAATTTCTTGAGTTCTTTATATATTTTGGACATTAGCCCTTTGTCAGATGTAGGGTTGGTGAAGATTATTCTAGGACTCAGTGTCTGGCTTCCTTTAAAGGCAGAATTACCCAGAAGCAAGGTAGACACCTTAACTTCCTCCTGTTTTCTTATAAATGTCTGTAGCATTTAGAAATTGGAGGGTTCTGGAATACTCATAGGCTTAAAAAAACAAACACACAAACGAAATGCAACAAAACAAAAACAAGCACAAAACAAAACAAAACTGCCTCTATGATCAAATGCCAATCATCTTTGCCCAGAATCTTTTAAAAGTGGTTGATGAAACTATATCAAACTTTCAGCTGTTTTTTGTTTGTTTGTTTGTTTTGTTTTGTTTTATTTTTGCCATGTGCCATGTCTGGGCCCCTAGTTACAATGCTGCTTTTGCTTATGGGACCAGACATTGCCAAATTCCTGGACTCTTTCATAAATAAGAGGCTGGAAGCTATAAAATTACAAATAATAGACCTTTGGGGATACAAAAAGCTGGGCCTATAATCAGGCAATAACCAAACCTATTTATTAGACAAGCCAGGAAAATTTTATACTTCCAACGATTCCTTTAATGACAACCAAATTCAGCTTGAAGTTAAAGAAACTAAATATTCACCCTTCTACACTTCTCAAGAATGAGAATGGGGGCTGGAGAGATGGCTTAGTGGTCAAGAGCACTGTCTGCTTTTCCAGAGGACCCAGGTTCAATCCCCAACACCCACAGCTACAATCACTGTAACTCCAGTTCTGGGAGATCCAGTGACCTCTTTTGTCCACATACATGCCAGTGAAATACTCATACATATTAAATAAATAAATAGATTTAAAGTGTTAATTGGTTATGTAAGAAAGTGAATGTTAAAAAAAAGGGGGTTGAGTTGTTACCCCAAGGACTGCCTCAATAATCGAGGGGAATTCCGTCTGCCCTAATCTTGTTTCTCTCTGAGGACAAGATGAACGTAGGCTAGAAGTTCCTCTTTGGCTGAAACTAAGGAGGAATCAGATGGCTGTGGTGGCCTACAGACAACCTTACACTTCATTATCCCTCTGTCTGCATGTTGAGTGACACTGGCCAGTGCCAGAACAGAGGTGGCATCCCAATTCCCAGACAGTCTCCTTCTACATCTGCACTTTTATTACTTCATCACTGCCCGCCCACCACGTCTTCTATTCCTTTGCAATCTGCAGACCTCTGGAGTGGGAGGATAAACCGTTAACCTCTAGATGTTTTCCAGTTTTCTCTGTGTGCACACAGGCTGGCCTCTTCTTTTCTTACAGCTCCTTTTTCTATGTGTTCCCTGGCTACTCTGATTGTTCTTTCCTCCCAGATGCTCATGCGGCCATTGGGGTGAATATCTCTCTTTCTCAAATTCCTTGAGTGTCTCAGAACCAAAGCATCAGCATGGGACCAGGCAGATGGGCTGGCAGGAGCATTCTGGGACTGGATCACCTGTCTTTATTATCTGACTCAAGTCAGCTGAAGAACAAGATGCCAGCAGTTCTCCCAGCACATGACTGTTAACGTTGGTGCTTTCCTCAAATTCCACTGTCAAATTATGAAACATTTTTAGAGGACAAACGCCTCTCCCAGTCCTCTGATCACATATAACTTTACCTCCATTTCTCTCCAGTGTTTGCACCTTGCTTCTTTTTACAGTGATGTCATTGAAAGGAGATTAGGCCCTCGCCTTAGCAACCAGAAGCTGAGAATGTTTGCACAGCCCAACACCCAGCCTGACTTTGTCCTTCACTCCACCTGCTGGAACTGGGGGATTCTCTGCATCCACGCTTTCCTCCTGTGTTAGTCTTTCTCAGTCAAGCTGGTTTTGTTTTTTTCTAACTCTGACTTTCATGTTCATCTTACCCACTCAGAATAATTTTCAGCAGTCATTGTTGTGAGTGTCAGAAACATGATGGACATGTTTGTGCCTTTCCACAGTGCCTGGGTTTGTTAAATAACAGTGAAGCCACAACAAGTATATTGGATTTAATTCAAGTCCTACCAATGTCCCTTGATGTGCTTGCTAGTGATTAGTCACGGGTTCTTTTATATCACTAATATTTATAGCTTTCAGATCATACCTCAGTTTCACACAGCAACTGTATATATGTAGTCACATATAGGCACGCGCACGCGCGCGCGCGCACACACACACACACAAAATATGTATACACATGGGTTCAAAGTGGCATTATTGAAGGCAGAGTGAGACCACAGATGCCAGGAGTCATGGCGGTGGATATACCACCTATTAATGACCCCTACACAGCTGTTCTGACAGGCACAGAGATGACTCCAAATGCAGGGCTGGTTCAAGACACAGACTTGTCCCACACTTAGGTGGCTATTTAATGTTACACTTTAATATGGGGTGCATGTCACTAGTAGGAGTAACTGCAAGCCGAGCCCAGGGGCAGAGTTACAGGTCTCTCACCGTGGCATTTTTTTTTTTTTTTTTTTCTTTTTGGAGGAGGCTTGAAACGAATGACAAATGGATTAGTCTGACTGTCACAGCTCAGTCTTGGGCTATTTTTTTAAAAATAGTGTTGGGTAAAGGCTGGTGTTATGTTTTGATCTGCTGTGTTCACATGTCTGATTTTCCGATATCATATGCTCACGTGAAAGCATGGTCCTCGTTTAACTTGGTAAGCCCATAGGTGTTATTCTTTTATTTGTGTAAATTCTCATCAGCCTGTGCCTCATGGTTCGTGCTGGACGTACTGTCGCTTAGCCTCTGCATTTATACTCAAAATGGGGGTGACTGCTGTTGTATGAGATGGAGGCCTTCAGCCACAGCCTCAAAGCTACAGTCTTGTATAATATAGTCACTGCAAATAGAGCACAGCCTGCTCTCCACAATTACACACTATTTCAGGACACAGATGTATTTTTACTGATTCGATCAACTATTTAGGATTTATTTCTGGCTCTTAAATAATCCAATTAACACTGCAATAAATATCCTTTCATTTGAGATTTATTTTTAGAAGAAGGATTGCAGGCTTAAAAGGTGTGCACACTTTATATGTCCATATACATACACACGTATAGCTATGATTTAGATATATATGTACACCTACATATCCAATTTTATGTGTGTATGTTATCACATATGTATAGAAAACATTTGGAAAAGTGCTGCATGTGTACTAAATAGTGAGAGATTATTTTCTCATCTTTGTTCTTTACATCACAACAATGGTTTACATGACGTTTACATAGATTAGACATGGTATATAATCTACTCATAAGTTAGCATATATGAAAAGAGCTACATAAGTTATATACAACACTATGCCATTTATGTAGGGAGGGTGTTGGCATTTACTGGGATCATGGAACCAATTCCCCCAAAACACTGAGGGACAACCCGTAGTCAAACCATCCTGTACAATTAACCAACATTTTTTCTTTGAGTGGGTATTAGAGTTTTATTTTTCTAGAACCTGACAACACTGGTTATTTGACAATCCTTTTAGATATTATAATTAAGATAAATAAAAACTTATTACTGACTGCCTAGGTGACTCAGTGGGTAAAGGTGCTTGTCACACCAGTTCAGTCCTCTGACCCCCATATGTGCACTTAGGACCCACATACACACATTGTGTACACCACACATTTTGTAATAAATAATATATATTAAATATAAGAAGCTTTATGGACTCACAATTCTTTAGTGGCAAAATGGAAAGTCTTTGGTTGTCTACGTGAGACCTCTTTATATGAACCCCTCTTCACAATTTTGTCCCCATGGAGTGGTTTCCTTATTGGTCTCTAATAGCCCTCCCTATGTGGGGCTGCCAGCCTCAGTCTGTTTTGCAGAAATAGTGAAGGCGTGCTCTCTAGCTTTCTATTATTCTTTTAACATTTTATTTTCCTTCTTCAGAAATAGTCTTTATTTTTTAAGAATTACATACATGAGTATGTGCTTATGTCATGCCCACTCCTCCCCCACTCCAACCCTTCCCTTATCACCCCAGCTCACTCTTAAATTTATGACCTCTTCTTTTTTACGTATACATATGTCTGTCTATCTGTGTCTGTCTCTCATACACACACACACACACACACACACACACACACACACAAATTACTGAGTCTATTTAGTATTGTTCAGTCATTAGTTTTATGTAATATATGTGATATATATTACACACATATATAATACATATTATATATAAGCCTTTTATATATTGAATATATGTATACATACTTATATACTTGAATAAATACTTATATTGAATCTATACTTATATATTCAAATATATAAATATATTCAATATATAAATATATTTACAACTATAAAGATATATAAATATATTTATATGTTGAATATATTTCTATATTCAATCTCTTTCTCATACCAAAGTTGCCAAATTCTTGGAAAAAGGTGTTGAAATGTTATACCTAAGTTTTGCTAAATGCCTTTTATAGTTATTTGGCCTTCAAAGGCTCCATACGCTGCTCCTTGAATCCACACGTCTTTTCCTCATCCTGTTTCTTGCTGTCTTGAATCACTACAGATCCATATTTATATCCAACATTAGCATAACAGTTTTCTTCTTTTCAAACAAATGTTTCAGTCTCTTCTTGAATGATTATTCTTTTTATTAATACTGAAAAGCAGAAAATGGAGATTTATTCATTTGGCCACTTGGGAAGATAGAGAAAAAGGTCCAGTAACTCTCTAATATGCCAATGATTATTCCAAATAAATGCAGCCATTTTGCCAAGTGTTAAGATACTAGAGGTGCCTGTATTTCTGTCACATTTCCCAGTTTGGGGGAGTTTGCATCTTTGTGGTCTGAATCTCTGGCCTCCACTAACCTTAGCCCAGACATGGGCTCTTATTAATTTGCTTTGGATTCTCAAGAATGGGGCCAGAATGCTGAGCTCTCTCCCTCTCTTGTTATGCCAGATCACTAGATGCCCAAAGATCGCCTTGAATCAGAAGCTGTAAGCAAAAGCAAGGGGTCCGAGGGCTCTCAGACCTCACTAAAGCAGCGAGTCATCCTTAGGCAGGGTTTTTATTGTGGTTACAGCAAAGAACAGGGGTTTCCAGTTTGACAGTTACAGGATTGGTTGACATTTAGCAAGGTTGTGTAGGCGCTAGGAGATTGGTCTAGCCTGCCATCCCTGATTGGCTCAGGCCTACGGTGATTCTTTTCCTTGAACAGTTTGTAGTTTTTCCAGTAACTGGAGTGATCTTGAGGATAGGCCTAAGATGGAGTCCAGTGTCAAGATGGAGTCACAATGGCTTGGGTTCCACACCGTCAAGCTTCCTTCCTGCTGTCAGGATCCACAACACCCCAGCCTGATGTTATGGGAGACCTTCCTGTACTCTGAAAGCAAGTTTCAACGTCATCTTTCCATTATGTTTTTGCTTATTTGCGGATTTCTTTTGCAGGGGCAAAGTCTTGCTGTGTGGTCTGCACTGGCTTGGTGCTTCCTATATATCACAGGCTGGCAGTGAACTTGGGGCAATCCTCCTGCCTCAGCCCCTTGAGTGATAGGGTTATGGGTATATATGCTACCAAACCTAGCTTTATCTAATTTTTCTTAATGGCTCTGAGTTAGCCTAATTTTGTCCTTCCCAAGATGTTCAAGAATTAAAATACAACAACAACAAACCCCAAAAGATCAAAATACAGAATCTTACCTCACCTGCACAGAAGAGAAATGAAGCTGTAGCCTCATCTACCAATCTTTCCCAACTACACAAGAACACGTGGCCAACTTTGATGGAAAAGCATGAGCCTTTACCTTCCTTTATGAGTTTATAATATGCATACAATAAACCTGAGGCCCTTGGAAGTCCTGGAGTTTATGGGATAGACTACAGAACAGCCTTGTTTTTAATAGCTCAGTAATACTCCATTGTATAAATGTACCACCATTTCTTTATCCGTTCTTCAGGTGAGGGACATCTGGGTCACATTTGGTGACCAATGCAAAGTGTAGCAGGTGAAATCTCTCACCCCTGATGTACCCTGGTGAAAGCTCACTCACTGATCACTTTTCTTTTTGAAACTCGCATGCATTTAAAACACGAGAGGGCGAAATTAATTCCCACTAACCCAGGGTGCAGTGTTGCCACTGCTCATGTCTCCTGAAGCCCGAGCTATACATTAAACTGCAGAATCTTTGCAATGCCTGTCAGGTGGAAAGCCTTCTGGGAGGGTAATCTATTCAGCACACAGCATTTAATCTTAAGAGGTCAAGGGTTATCAGTGACTTATTCCTCGTGAATTTGCTCCATGAGAGCCCACCACCTCAGACGACATGACCTTTGCGGTCAGATGGACCGTGGTGGTTGTGTGTTCTGTGCCTGACTTGGAATGAGTTCTGTACAGCGTACTGGATGCTACATATAGAAGGACTGAGGAGCAGTTTATCCCTGGAGCAGTAAAGCGCGAAGGTAGGGGAATCCAGAGAGCAAGCAATATGGAAGGGTCTGAATCTCCTGCATGGCAGCCACTTCAGTGCTTTATTTTAATCATGTTAGGTCATTATGGTTACCTTAACTTCCATGTAAAAAAAAAAAATTGTTGCCCAGAGTAGGGAAGGGACTTATGCAGTGCCCACCAGTGTCAACTAGTCAGGCAGATGTGTCAGTTTAGTACTGTCTGGCTCTACCAGTCTATGAACACTGAACACCTAGGTCCCTATATGACCTAGGGCTCAGACCCTCCGTTGCTCCAGGAAACATTTAGTGTGTCTGAGAAGAAGCTGAGCTGTGCTTAGGAGGCATAGAATGAGCCTCAGAAGGGTAACAGTGAATCCCATGAGAGAGAAACTTCCTGACTCATAGCATGTTAGTTATCTTTGCTTCATCTCACCATAATGAGAGAAGTTCGCCTTCATTAGACTTCGTCAAACTCATCTTCTCCTCCCCCCCCCCCCCCCCCACCCCTTTGCTGAGGATGCCAAGGCTGTGGTGTTTATTTCTGCTCCCTTTCCTTAGCGACAGGCTACAGTTGCTTAGAAAACATCTCTGGAATAAGATGCGCTAAATGATTTCTGTCTCTGCAAAGATCCCAATTAAACCTCATGCCCCTCCAGAAACGCAGCCTAGCCAAACAATCGCTGTGTGTCCCTGCCCCCCCCCCCCGCTGCTAAGGCTCTCTGGGAGATAAAATGGTCTTGCAAACTGAGCTGGATCTCAGAGGCCTCTGCTCAAGGACACCTGTGTTTCCCACTGCTCTCAAGAGTTAGGGGTTTCCTCTCATCATGTCTGGCTTTGCTATTTTCAGTTTGTGAGGACTGGTTGTTGGGGTGCTCCATGCCCATACCTAGCTCCAAACTCCCACAAGGAGTAGGGATATCACATTTATTCTGAACATTTAGACTCTGTGACCTTGGCAGTGACTCCGGTAATCACTTTGCTTTTTATTAAGGCGTTTTTCTCTTCTTTGCCCTTGCATTTTCATTTTACCTCCCCACACCGTAGCAGAGCACATCCACTTCTCCCCTGATCCTGCACGGATTCATTTCACAATTGATTTGAGCCATGATTTTTGGGTGCAGTATGCCATCTCTTGGTTGCAGCTACATGCTTCCATATGACTAAGAGAGTAATAGATATAGCAAGCTAAAGATGCACAGGACGTGGGTGACTCTTAGCAGTAATGATAACAGAAAGGAGATTCCTGAAGAAAACAATGGAGGAGAAAGAGACCTTTTTCATAAAACTCACAGAAACAAGTAAACCTCAACAGTGCCCTGTTGTGTGCTGAAAGAAGGAAACATAAAACTCAAGATAGTGGTTGTGGCGTGACACAGTGCTGGTAATGTTCTCCTGGCTGAAGTCATCCTATCCACCCGTGTCTTTATGGTTTTGCTGATTAGAATTCATCTCCAAGACAATAAGAATCTTAATTAGGTCACCCTTGAAAACCTGGTACCCAGAGACGCACCTGTCACATAGAAAGCGTTTAGAAAATGAAAAGGGAATTGCAGGCTGACACTCCTGCCATGGGTATCCATCACAGATAGGACCAAATTAAGCCACTTCCAGTGAGCATGTGGGAACCTCCTCTTTTGGGGGATAGTGATATGAAGGATGGAAGTAAAGGGACACTGCTAAGTTCCAGTTAAGTGCTATGACCCACTAGTGCATAGTTAGATGCATGCCAGGAGAAGCAGGCTCGCATTGGATGGTCACGTAGAAGCCTTGGTCCATTCCCCAAGTCCTTTTGGCTCCCCAGACACTGATGGCCTTGGCTGTAACAGTAAGGCTTAGGTGACTCCTGAATCAGGAACTCTCATCCTGGCTGAGGTCTCCTTCCCTTTCCAGTCAGGAAGGTTTGTGGTGCCTTCAGATTGAATGAGCACGTAAGAGGCAGGGTTGAGGCCAGCCCCATCTGCCTGCTCAACCTGCTTTCCTTCAGCCTGAGTGGCGCTCCAAGCTGGATCCGGTGCTGTGTTTCCATGACTTTCGAATATCCTGGGCTCACATGCACCTGCAGCCCAGCCAGCCCAGCAATCTGTAGTACTCTCTTACTTGAGACAGAAGGTCCTCACTCTAGCTCCGTCTCCCTGTGATTTTAAAAGCTAGTTTCTCTCTCAATACTTTGCTTTGTTTTCTGAGACACGGTCTTGCTATGCAGCTCATACTGACCTTGAATTTGCAGTCCTCTTGCCTTACCCACCCAAGAGTTGGGTTTATAGTTGTTTTCTTCATTTGTTCTGTTGTTTTGTTTTGAAACAGGGTTTCTCTGTGTAACCTTGGCTGTCCTAGACTCGCTTTGTAGACCAGGCTGGCCTCAAACTCACAATGACCCACCTGCCTCTACCTCCCTGAATGCTGGGATTACAGACGTGCGCCACTACACTCTGGCTAGTTTATAGTTTTTAATGGATACACTAAAATGTAAAAATAATAGATGTTAATAAGATGTTATTTCAAAATGTGTCTATGATGTACAATGCTTAAAGCATGTTAGGCATCTATTTTTTTTCCAACTGCTCCCCATTTCTTTGTGGTGAGAACATTCAAAATCCTTCATCTGAGCTGGTTTTGAGATACACATTTTACAATGGCAACCTATAGTCACTCGATTTTAACAGTACACTTGGACACTTTGCTGCTTATGAAACTGAATATGTTCGGATGGTTTCCATTTGCAGAAAATTGCAGTAGTAGTAGAAAGAGAAAGAGCTCTCATAATGCCCCAGTCACATTTTATGAACTAATATTGAGATGTCACCAAGTTCAGGCCACACTTGCTTTCTCCACATCCCCTTAGCTTTCACCGGATGTCCCTTTTCTACTCCAGGGTCCCATCCAGGATGCTGTAGTGTATCATTTAGTAACCATGTCTCCATGGCTTCTTGGGTACCTCTGTGGCAATTTCTCAGACTCATGTTTCTTAGTTTATGTTTGAGACAGAATGCCACTATATAACCCTGGCTGGCCTGGAACTCAGTATGTATGTAGACCATGCTGCCCTTGAAAATGTAGCAATTCTTCTGTCTTCCAAGGAATGAGATTATAAGATGCGGCAAGCATACAAAAACTTTGTGTTTGTGTGTGTGTGTGTGTGTGTGTGTGTGTGTGTGTGTGCGTGCGCGCGTGCGTGCGTGCGCATGTATGTGTGTGCATGTATGCCTCAGTCAGGGTTTCTGTTGCTGCAACAAAACACCATGGCCAAAAGCAATTTTTGGAGGAAAGGTTTTACTCAACCTACACTTCCATGTCACTGCTCATCATTGAAGGAAGTCAGGACAGGAACTCAAACAGGGCAGGAAGCTGGAGGCAGGAGCTGATGCAGAGGCTGTGGAGGGGTTCCCATGCCTTGCTCATCCTGCTTCCTTATAGAACCAAAGACAACCAGCTCAGGGATGGCCCCACCCACAATGCACTGGGCCCTCGTCCATCAGTCACTAGTTAAGAAAATGTTGTACCGCCCAATCTTAAGAAGGCATTTTTTCCCCCACTGAGGTTCCCTCCTTTCAGATATCTATAGTTTGTGTGTCAGGTTGACATAAGACTAGCCAGCGCAGTGTATGTGTATGGTGAGGGTGGCAGGGCTGGTAACTGCTGACCTTAGAAGCCTTCCATGTCTTTCTCAATTTGTCTCTTTTTTATCTCCATAGACAACCACTATGTTAAAGACGCCTTAAAGCAACTGTACTGTTGCCTCACATATCTGAAGATAAGACTCTTATTCTGTAGGCATGGCTCTCTAGTTTACCACATACCATTTTAAATTTTATATTGCTCAAGTTTATTTACTTGAATTTCTAAATCTGATCTCATCCCATCTGTCCACTCTCTTGTTTCTCAGCATGCTTTCCTTTCCATAATTTTCATGGTCATGGCAAGCAGGCTTGTGAAACTAACCAAGTACTTTGCTTTTCACTCATTAACTGGGAATCTCACATCCCAATTTTGTCCCTAGCTGCAGTGGCTGAAATAGCCTATCTACCATTGCATGTTTGGTGTGTGTGCGTGTGCGTGTGTGTGTGTCTGTCTGTCTGTCTATCTATCTATCTATCCATTCATCCCTTGTTTTTATAAGAAGCCATTTTGGAAGTATCTAAGAGGGCAGAGCTCGTGGAGAAGACAGCATATCTGTAATGTGTGTCTCCCCTTCCCTGGGTGGCTGTTGGCAGCCAGCCCACAGAGGCAGGAAGAGCAGGAAGAGGCAGGAAGAGGTGCAGAGCTTGGAAGGCTGTGAACATGACAGAGAGTGACCACTCCAGGAACCCCTTCAGAGCTAGTTCAACTTTATTCATGGAGAACAAATGCTTTATAGTCCTCAGGGAGTGGGTGGAAGGCTCCCAGGATAGGTATATATAAATGGTGGAAATTAGGCATTGTAATGATGCAGCATGCTCTTATATGAATGGGAACACAGTGCCTAATTGTCCTGTAGCAGTATGGAGAAGAGAGCTAGCAGGGAGCTGTGTTAAAGGCCATATATCAAATGTGGTTAGGGGCATCCATGTCTAAAGACACTCTCCAGATGAGGTCAAGCAGAGAGCAGGAAGCCCTGCTGGGCAGAGGGAGTCCTCCACCTAATGCAGAACTCAGAATGGCTATCCGGACTGGGAAGACCTACAGCCTCAAACAGCAGGGTCCTTCCAACACTGTAAGCTATCAGTCATCTCAACTTTGCTTTTCTGTGACAAAGGCCTGGCAGTCCTTCAGCTTTTGTAGCGTTCTACATGTTGCCATGCTTGCTTGATCATACAGTGAATTCTCTAAGCTACCTGATTATTCGCCAAGAGCCAACTTGCTCTTTAAATATTCATCCCACAATTGTCTTTTTAATCGCCAACACACACACACATACACACACACACACACACACACACAGAGAGAGAGAGAGAGAGAGAGAGAGAGAGAGAGAGAGAGAGAGAGAGAGAGAGAGAGAGAGACCTCCCCAGTGATTCCAAGTGTCTGTGCCACTATCTTTAGCAACATTTGCCTTGCTTTAACTACTCTCCTTTTAAAGGCATCTCGTTTGCTGTGACATTGTTTATTTCATTATGCCTTAATTATGGGACTCTGATAACCACAGAGGAACAGGAGGGACAATAAGTGGGGGGTTTGTGGGTGACTGTGTGCCAGCTTGAGGCAGAGATGTTTGACAGCCATAGCAGTTGTTTCTACAAGTGTTTTCCAATTATTGCCATGTGATTGCTGTCCCCAGCAAGCGAGGGAAAGGAGCCAGCCTCTGCCAGCCACTCATATACTTTTCTTACTGACCACGCTTTTGAAAACCAGCCATTCATCTTTTATCTGATGATTTTCTTATCTGAGTGGTACTTAAAGGACTGGTCCTTGATGGGAATATGTTACTTATCTCAAAGGGTGCATGAAGAAGGCAGAAAGGAGCCTTATCTATGCCAGGAACCATAGCACAGTCTGAAGAAAACTGCATTTGAGCAGCTGTGATTGAGCACAGTAGGACAAGATCTTCTGGGCTCTGTGTGTGTGTGTGTGTGTGTGTGTGTGTGTGTTGTACACATGTGTGTGTGTACGTGCAGTATGCACGTGTGTATGTGTGTGTAGAAGAGTCAGAAAACAACCTCAGATGTCATTGGGCATCCTCCTCCTGTTTTTTGAGACAGGATCTCTCACTAGGTAGGGCTTCATCAAATAGGCAAGGCGAGCCAGCCAGTGAGGCCCCAGGGACCTGCCTGTCTTAACCTCCCATCTCTCCAGCACTGGGATGCACCACCAAGCTTTCCACATGGATTTTGGGGGATCCAAACTCAGGCCCTCATGTTTGTGAAGCAAGCTCTTAACCGACTGAGCCATCTTCCCAGCCCAACCTTAGCACTATTAAGTTACCAATATAGACACAGTTATCAGTGCAGACACACGTTTGGCTGCAGGTGATATGAATGGGAGTCTATGGCGCTCTGAACACACAGTTACTCCAGACTTAGGTGAGCTGCTGCTGATGTCATCTCGTGCACAGATCCTTTCTGTCCATTCTCGTTACTATTTTAGCTCACTGACTCATGGTGGCAAAATGGCTGCCATGGCTGCTGATATTCCCGGAGGGAGGTGCATACTGTGCTGGCCACAGCTCTCTCCATCAGGATAACAGAGGCTACACAGACAACTCCCCAGCAGAGATGTTCTCTTCATCCTAAATGCCCAGTGATGCCACATGGCCACATCCATTTTAAGGCTCAGAAAGTTGACAATTCAGCCAGCACGGTAAGATTTCAAACAAAGCAGGGGGCTTTAACCAAGAATGGGAGCGAGGAAGCCAACACGTGCTAATCACCAGCCTTTTATATCTCAGAGACGGCTGGCTCTCAGGTACCAAATATGAAAATACATGCCATCTCCATAGAGCTGGGGGTGTCGCATTCTTTGTGGCATGCCACCTGAAGTGGAAATAAAGGAAATGTAAGGGCAACATCTGTGTCAATGCACTTGCTTGTCAACCTTGCCTGAAGGATGTTAGTGGAAGCCAAGCAATCTTGGTTTATTTCAGAAAAAACTTACTAACGTCTCCCTACCCCACTGCTAAAACCCGAACCTTGAAAACCATGGCAGAAAATATAAGCATCTGAAATAGAGCTCATTAATTCACTAGAAGTTCACAGACTATGCGTGTTTTGGGGCCTAAGATTGCTAAGGACAGCGCTCTGATAATAATTAACCACTCATGCTGAAAACAAAATGCAAACCCTCCAGCAGGCTGAGACTTCCGGTGTCCCTTGTCTGAATGTTGTCGGGAGAAAAGACTTGGCTCCCAGAGTTCCTCTTTTCTCCCCTCATGTTCTTCTTCCGGGTACTGTGATGAGCCATGGTTTTCTGGGCTGGACAGAAGCCAAGCTGGCAGTTCTCATGGGATCTCTCTCTCTCTCTCTCTCTCTCTCTCTCTCTCATGTTCTTGCTCTGGTATAGGGGGCAGGGCTCCTGAATATGACTTCCCCATGGGTCCTGGTCTTTGGTAGTCCGATGGCCTGGTTCTGAGGCCGTACATTCCACGACACCAAAGGGCTGCTAGAAAGTGTCTTTTTTAAAAAAAGACGTAGCCTAGGGAAAAATCTTGAAGTTTGGAAATCTCCTGCCTCTCTCTCTGGCGTTCTGGGATTGTGGGTATTGCTTTTCGTCTTCGCTGTGCTCCATGGGTGTGAATGGTAATGAGGTTAAGTCTAGGAATCCTCAGGGGCCTTTCTTAGAGCGTCCTGTTCTTCTCAAGATTCCGGAAGGCCACAATTAACAAACAGACCAAGAATGAAGAGGAGGAAAGAGGGCGGTGCCTTCCTGCTGCAAACTAGCAATTTTCCACCATCCCCTGCCTTGGCCCATGTTGGCTTCTGTTACCTGGAACATCCCTCCTCCTCCTGTCTCTGCCTGGCAGACTCCCACACACCCCCAGATGCAGCCCAGCTGGTGGCTTCTGCATGAAGCCCATCTCATCTGCCGGCTTGGGCGGCTCATTCGTCCTCCCCACCCACCATTTTATGCCTGTCATCCTGTCTCTACAGAGCCCAGCTCTTCCTGGATTGTGGCCAGGGACTCACTCCTAGCCTGGTGCTAGCAGCAAAGCAAAATGCTTGTAACAGAGACTTAGGCAAGGCTAGAAAGCAGGAGCACATGGTCAGCCATGCCAGTGTGTGGGTGCTTTCTCAGAGGATACACGGTAGTTCCGCTTGGTGGCTTACACTGTTCAGTGACCCAAAGAGGAGAAACTAAAACTGTCAGGCTTAACTATGTAGACTTTTCCAAAGTCAAGGATGCATAAAGTATTATATCCACAAACAGCTGAGAGTGGTGCATTTCCCTATCCTCTTAAAGCAAACCCTTCGGTCTCCTCTCAGAGTCACCCTGCCTCCTCACCAGTTTGGAGCCCCTGTCCTAGAAGCCCTGCTGGAGTTATTTAAACCCAGAGCCTCTCCTTTCCCAGATGCCCCTGGTGCCTAAATGTTGTGATTAACATCTCTGCCCTTCCGCTTGGGTCTGCTTAGCCTTGGGGCTAAGAGAGTACACTCCAGTCACATTCATTTCCTCTGCCCCAGGAAAGGGGCAAAGTGCTGAGCATCTGTGGCAGGAGCACAGTCAGATATTCTCAGCTATGGGGGCCATCTATGGTAGCCGGGCAGTGGAGTGTGGAAAACAGCTGAACTCACAAGTAGGCATTCTCTTTTTTCCTTCACAGTGGCACAGGATGTGAACTTTTGATGGTGTGAACTATGGAAATGTATTGTGGCTTTTTTTTTTTTCTACATGCACAGAAAGTCAGAGTTTGGGCCAAATTTATTTCACATGCATATCTTGATTGACCTGCACCATGGGGTCTGTAGAAACAGTGGGAAAAGTTGCCAATGTTTGACAACTTCGAAAGTGTATGTAAAAACTTACTGTTCTGGTGTCCCCTAAATTTTCTAGTTTTAGTAAAATGGAGCTTCAATCTCCAATGAGCAATACTTGCTTATTTATAAGTAAGACCTAGCCATTCCCAAGGACAGAAGGAAGCCCATCTTCTTCCTTCAACCTCTCTGAAATTGCACCCTGTGTTTTCTCACTGGCATTATCTGCCTGTTCCTGGATAAATTATTCTAAAGGACGTCTCTTGTGTATGATGTTGGACAGCTAAGTGCATAGAAGGCCTCATGTGGGGCTGCAAGTGGCAAGCCTGGCAGCTTATGTGGGGCTTGCTTTCTTACATAATTTCAGAGTAATGAGCCCCCTGAAATGCAGGATTTCCACCCTTTGATTTGTTTAATTTACCATAGTAGCTCCATTTCATTGAGCACTTATTACATTGTAAGTGTGTTAACTTGCCAATTCTATGAGATAGGGACTTCTATTACCCCACCCCCACTCCCATTTTATGAGAGAAGCATAGGTCTGAGAGCCTAGTCATTGGCTCGAAGTCATTTATTGTAGTCCTGGCTACAGAAGTAGGAAGTAGAGGGTGCTGTGCATGTCTGCTGTTGTGGTCCGATTGTGAGATGTCCCCCATAGGCTTATATGTTTGCAAATTGTTTCCTAGCTGGATGTGCTGTTTGGAAAGGTTGTACAACCTTTAGGAGGTGAGTCTTACTGAAAAGTATGTTACTTGGAGGCCTTAGAGCCTGGCCCCATCTCCTTTTCTCTCTCTACTTTGAGATGGCTTATGCAGTATGATGAGCAGTGTGATGAGTGGAGTGATGAGCAGTGTGATGAGTGGAGTGATGAGCAGTGTGATGAGCGGTGTGATGAGTGGTGTGATGAGCAGTGTGATGAGCGGTGTGATGAGTGGTGTGATGAGCAGGCTTCATTCTCCTGCCATCATGCCTTCCACATTGTAATGGGTGGTGTACCTCTCGAACTGTGGGCGAAAGAAATCGTTTCCCAGAAGATGCTTTTGTCCAGACATTTTTATCACAGCAACAGAAGTGAAATTAAGGCACCCACCATAGGTGCATGCTTACCTAGGTTAATATAACATTATGTGACAGTTAAATGATGTGATCTGAAAATGCTCAAATCATTGAGAAGTAGAAAATGGTACATTGTGGTCAAAATTGTGTAAATAGGCAGAGGATAAAAAGGAGATGGGAAATAAATACAGCGGAATGCTTATAATCATTATGTTAGATGTGGGATTTGGGATACAAATGATTATTTGATGATACTAAATCAGATGTGTGATGGAGTTATGACTACTTTAGTTATGAAAAGGACATGCGTGTAATCATTTAAAAGTAGCACCATAGTTTGTAGATGACAGAGGTGATGCAAAGCCTGCTTTCCCTGAGGAGCTGGTCTTACTTTTGATCAAGTCAATGGGTTCCAGGCTGGCCTTGGTAGCTGTTTATACTCCAGACAGAGGTTGGGACATATATTGGTGTGTGAGGAACCCTCTTTACTTTTCCTGTGGCTTTGACTGGTGTGCTGGCTAGTTTTATGTCAACCTGACACAAACTAAAAATCATAGTAGAGAAGGGGAACCTCAACTAAGGAGATGCTTCCAGATGCTCAGGCTGCAGGCAAACCTATATGGTATTTTCTTAATTAGTGATTGATGGGGGAGGGCCCAACCCACTGTGGGTGGGGCCACCCTAGGCTGATGGTCCTGATTCTATAAGAAAGCAGGCTGAGCAAGCCCTGAGGAGTAAGCCAGTAAGCAGCAGCCCTTCATGGCCTCTGCATCAGCTCCTGACTCCAGAGTCCTGTCCTGTTTGAGTTCCTGTCCTGACATCCTTCGGTGACAAACAATGGTGAGACAACATAAGCCTAATAAACCCTTTTCTCCCCAAGTTTCTTTGGTCATGGCATTTCATCACATCATTAGTAAGCCTAACTAGGATCAAAAGATTGGACATTTCTGTGACAGACCTAACTATGCTGCTTTTGGAAAGATTTAGAAGGATTTTGGAAGTTTGGGTGAGAAAGACCATTGGACATTGAAAGCTTTGTGAGCTATTTTATGGGGGCTTTGAAGAAAAGAGTGTTGAGAAGAGTGCAGACAACAGAGGCCTGACTTGTGAAAAATCCAGAGGGAGGCTTGGGAGTCGCTTGTAGACTATTAGGGCTGTTGAGTATTTGCTGTTTTGAATTAAGAATCTGTGCCTCTAGTCAGCTGGGGATGAAGAGTCAACTGATTCAACAAGAGAAAGTGAAACCTTTGCTTCACTGGGGCAATTGATGCTGGCTGTCTAGAGCTGAGAAATTAATGGTGATTAAGAAGACACCAGCACCATCGAGGTGAAATCTTCTGGGAAGCGTTTGCTGAGTCTCGGTATGCAGAAGCTGTGTACCAGAAGTGGCCAGGGGCGCACTATGTGCTGGAAGCCAAACTTGGAAGTGTAAGGAGTCACCAGGTTTTGCTGGTTTTGAAAGCACAAAAGGGTCATGGAGAACAGCTGAGGCCTGGCACACTGAGAAGCCAGGCGAGGCCATGGGTGAAGGTGCAGCCTCAGTGCTAGTGGAAACCCCAGGCCTGAAGAGGCCACGAAGAGTAGCTGAGGCCTGGCACCGTGCAGGGAGCCCAGGAGAGGCTATTGTTGCAACTGCAACCCAGTTGCAGTAAAAAACGCCAGCACTTTGGAGATGCCAGTGCCGTGGGCTGACCAGCATCATCATAAATAGCAGCAGTGGTCGAGTGGAGCCACCCAGAGTCTAGAAAAGAAGCTGTAGAGCTAGATGGCATGGCCCATGAGGCAAAGTTCCAGGCCAATGAGAGACTCTATCTCAAAACAAAAAGGTGGGAGGCGCCCGAAGACTGACATCCCAGTTGTTCTCTGTGATGGGTAGTTAGTGTTGACTGTCAGTTTGATGGGACCTAGGATCAGCTTGGAGGCCAGCTTCTGGGCATGTCTGTGAAGAACTGCCTAGATTAGGCTAGGCTCTGGGAAGGTCTGTGAGTGAGTTGCTTGAGATGCTGGGGTACTTGAATGAATAAAAAGAAAATGGCAAGCTGAACACTAAGAACCATCACAGTCTGCTTCCTGTAGACATAGTGGGTCCAGCTGCCTCCATCTCTCATCTTTTACTCTGGCCTTATGGGTACACGTCACTGCACCAAGCTCTGTGCATGGTCTCTAGGGATTTGAACTCAAGTCCTTAATGCTTGTGATACAAGTGATTTGGTGACTAAACTATCTCCCACCGCCACTATCCCTGCTTTATAGATGACTGCTAAGGTAGGTTCTGTAACTCACATGCTGGTGTATCCCTAGAGGTGTCAGGCATTCCTCTGAGCAACGTGGGAAGTGAGCTCCTTAATAGGTTCCTAGTGGTTCAGTTTAGATGGAGTCTTCCAGCTACTAGCTTACTCCACCAGCAATGAATGTCCCACTTGACAGAAAACCTCACAGTAGAAAATTTATATATATGTGTGTATATATATATACATATACACACATATATATGTATATATACACATACATATAGATATACATTTGCACATATATACAGTATATGTGTATATATATTTTTGTATATGTATATATATCAGGCTGACTTGCCCTCTTGGCATCTCTCTCTGTCTTAAACCAAGGGGTGCTCACGGAGGTGGCTGTGGCAGGGTAGAAGCTGGGTGTTTCGACCCTCTCTGGCAAACAAACCTTAAACTGTTGTCTGAGAGGCATAACTAGCATAGTATGCGTTACCCTGTTGGTGATGGGCACTTCTAAAGAAAGCCTCAGTACAGACATGTTGGAATCAGGCTGGTCCACTATTTCTTGGAGTTGGAGCCTGAACCAAGCAGAGTGTGGCCGTGGAAGCCACGTCAAGAGGCAAGGAAATTGTTTGAGAGTGTTATTGCAGAGGAGAGAGGCTGGTGGAGCTGGAGACTACGTACGGGTGGGTTTGCGAGGGCTGTGAAGCTAGAAAAGACAGTCTGGAGGAAGAGGAACAAGAACACAGGGACGATGGGAGCGAAGACTCGTGAGTTCAGGCTCGACCGCTGCTGTTCGCTTGAAGGTGTGTAAAGGTTACTGTAAGAGCTCTTTTCTCAGGCCCTTCCTCGCTTGCCTTATGAATACATGTTCCCTAAATGACTTAGCTACTCAATACATGATTGTTGGCTAAATGAATCTATCTGTGAATAAGTAGCATTCCTTTTTACCATTTACTAATAAATGTCTAAATCTCACCCCAACGGATTAAATCAAATCCAGTGGTGCTCGGGAGCTAGTGCTGCATGCTGATTGCTATCAATGACTATCTGATTTGTGGCCAGATCTGACAGCTGCAGCTTCAATTTTAGATGAGAAGGCATATGGACAGGTTGAGCTATTTGTTTATTTTATTAGCTTACAAAGAATTAGGTCTCATCATGGCATTTTTTTCCAAGAAAAATTGTCTTTGTTGCCCCATCCACCTTCCTGTTTCCTCTTGCTCTCTTGCATGTCCCCTCCTGGTGCTTTTCTGCTTTCATGTCACAAGTGACCTTTTGCCCCACCCCCACCATCTCCTGGTTCTTCTAGCATCAAGTCCATTTTTGGTGTTCATTGTGATTCCGGCTCCATGCCACTTCCAAGTCAGCTTTACTGATTCACCTCTATGCTTCCTGTGTGAGAGTCTGGCACAGCCAGGCATGATGGTGCACGCCTTTAATCCCAGAACTCAGGGAGTGCAGGTGGATCTTTGTGAGTTTGAGACCAGCGAGCTCTACAGAGCAAGTCCAGGACACCCAAGGCTACACAGAGAGACCCTGTCTCCTAAAACCAAACCAAACCACACCAAACCAAACCAAAAAAAATGTAGAGGAGAGTTTCGCACCATAATTACTGTTTGGAATGATAAGTACAGCAGAACAAGGCAGTATTTTAAGATTTTGAGCACTGAAAGATAATCTCAGCAGTGCCGGCAAGCCAATGACAGGAGTCACTGTGCTTTTGAGCCTGAGCCTGGGCTACTTGCCATGGATGTGCACATTTCTTCACAGCAAAGGACTTGCTGCTTCACAAGGGGGCGCTGTTTCAAATGTGAAGTCCGGTTTTGTCAGGTGACCCTCTGGACACTCCGTGTGCATCCTTTGTTCCTAAGCTCCTTCTCTGATACACTCTTTTGTTTTCCACAAGATTTGCATAAGGCAGTTGTACCCCCATCCCATGTGGTGATATTTGAATAAAAAACTGTCATGACAATTAGACTAGGATGATATGAGGCTTTTCTGATGGACCACATGGTAGCCATCTTTCAGTAAGGAAGCAAAGTCTCTGCAGAACCTATCCCTATCAGGACCCCGTGCTTTGACTTAAAACTTCTAGAACAATGTGAAAGTAAATTATGGTAGACCAGTGAATTCTCTTATGCCCCAAACTGTTTTTCCTCCCGGTGTCCTCTCAGTTACTTTCTCTTAGGTGCATAGCTGCAGTAGGCCTCTTGGCTATGATAAGCCTTACTGTGAGCAGACTGAAGACATGATCAGCTGGAAAGGAACTCATGTGGCAAAGGACTGTCACTTTCTGCTGCTTTTGCACTCTCTCTTATGTGGTTTGGGAGGAGGTGTTTCAACATAAGAAGTGATTTTCTTTGTCAGCTGGTCTGGTGTGGTTGATAAGAAGGTGTGTGAAGTCCTCTATGTGTCTGTCGATGGTTATGAACTTCTGGAAGCACCATGCCCAATGATGTCATCCTTCTTTGGAAAGTCCCTTTTCTAAGTTGGGAAAGATCTTAACTCCTGACGCAATGGCTGGTGCTGCTTTTCTATCCACTCCCTATTTGTTTCTCTTCTGTTACTTTGCCCAAACAAAATTGTGAATATGTACATAAGAAACACGAGCTAGTAAAAATGAAAGAAAATCAAATCCAAGAGTTGAAAAGGAAGCCTAAAATCTCAAAGTTGACCTCATTGACATGGGGAGAGCAAAGGACTTTGTTGACATATTTTCTTGTGGGTTACTAAATGCTTGGTTACTGTATTCAAGATTTGAGTGAGTCACAGAATAATACAAGGCAAATATTCCCACTCTCATTTCATAGATTAGTAATGAAATTCAAGGTTATGTGATAATTACACAATAAGCATCAGGGGGTATTGTAGTATCCCTGACCACGAAATGCTGCATACATTGCTTTTCTCATTACTATGTCAAAATGGCAGACAAGAGCAATTCAAGAAAAGATGGAAGGGTGGGTTGTTTTATTTTTTGGCTCACAGTTTGAAGCGATACAGTCCTTCATAGTAGGAAGCCATGATGGTGGGAGCATGAGGCATCTACTCATGTTGTGGCCACACCAGGAAGGAGATAGAGATAGAGATAGAGAGAGAGATAGAGAGAGAGAGAGAAAGAGAGAGAGAGAGAGAGAGAGAGAGAGAGAGAGAGAGAGAGAGAGAAGGCAGATGCTCAGCTTGCTTTCTCTTTTACTATAATATTAGATTCCATCCCATGACATAGTGCTGCCTGTAATTAGGATGGGGCTTTCCACTTCAGGTAACCCAATCTAAAAACTCCCTCACAGACATGCATAGACATGCACCTCCTAGGTGATTATATATCCTGCCAAGTTGACAATCAGTAAGGCATTGTAAGTAATTTACACTGCCCCAAAGACCAGCAGCAATTCCTGATGAGGCTTGATAGGCTACACCCAACAAAGATAGATGAAGATAGCATGGAAGATTTTCCACAAAGCAAAACACAATCTGCTTGGTTTTGTTTCTTTGTTTGAGATAGGGTCTCACTATGTAGTTCTGGCTGGCCTTGAACTCACTATCAAGACCAGGCTGGTCTCAAACTCAAAGAGATAAGCCTGCCATTGACTCTCAGGTGCTGGGATTAAAGGTGTGTACCTGATAGCCTATGACCATATAGTGGGGGAGGAGGTCCCCCTCAGTCTTAGACCTAGGGGAGTGGAATAGGGTGAAAGCAGGAGGGAGAGAGGAACAGGAGGATACAAGTGATGGGATAACACTTGAGTTGTAATCTGAATAAATTAATTTTTAAAAAGGTGTGTACCACCACACCTGGTCACAATAGACTTTTTAAACCTGGGAATTACTTTTAAATAACTTTTATTGACTAAAAATTGGTAAGTTGATATCAGGCTGATGTCTGATCCCCCAATCACCATCATCATCATCATCATCATCATCATCATCACTATTATTATTATTATTATTATTATTATTATTATTATTAATTATTGCCTTTAAATTCTTCTTGTTCCCCAAATCATGGGCCTGATAGTTCAATGGAACAGAATATTTAAAGTTGTAAATGTAGCCGGGTGGTGGTGCTGCACCTCTTCAGTCCCAGCCTTCTGGAGGCCGAGGCAGGCAGAGCGCTGTGAGTTCGAGGCCAGCCTGGTCTACAAAGTGAGTCCAGGACAGCCAAGAGAAACCCTGTCTCGAAAAAAAAACAAAAATAAAATAAAGTTGTAAATGTTCCAGAGAATTCTGATGCCAAAATTGCCATAAAGCCCAGAAGAAGAACGAAAGATTTGGCTTTTTGCTGAGAGTCGAACACTGTGTACAAAATATCTTAGGAAGAAGTCGATAGTTCCATTATTTCAAATCAGGAAAAGGACTTTCTTAAGTCTGCAATCTTCCCTGCTGTGGTGAGCCAGCTTTTCCTTGCAGAGCTTCCTGCTGCCTGTGGAACCCCTCCCCCCATTTTATTACAATCATTTGTGCGTCCCCTCCCCCACAAGAAGCAGGAGCCTGAATCATTCAAAACCTCTCAAACTCCATTCGGGATATTTGAGTGTCAGGTGTGACATATACTGTATTTAAGTATCACTTAGGAAGAAAAGCGAAACCTCAACACTTGGAAATGATTCTTAAATTAATGTTTTGGTGAAAAATCACTCCTCTTATGTATGCAACTTAACGTCTTTGTGCAATTTCATCTTCTTCCCTAAAAGCATAAGAAAGCAACCACTTCTTGTCATCACTTTTCTTTCAGTTCATTAAAAACTAATGAACTGTTCTTAGCTTTTTGTTTTATTTAAAATTCTCATATTTTTAATTGACAGGTAAAGTTAAACATACCTTATATAATATGTTTTAAAGTCTATATACATTGTGGAATAGTAAATCTGGCTAATTAACAAATGCCTTAACTCTGATTGTTGTCATTTTTTTTTTTTTGTTCTGAAGGCATTTAATGTACATTCTGTTCATGTCATCAGTAACTATAGTCACCTTGTCACTTAGCCAATGGCTTCCATGTCTCTGCTCTCTTGAACTGTGTGTTTTTGTCCACACAGCAACCGAGTGCAAAGTATGGTATCAAAAGATAACTTCTCTTATATTACATAAGAGCCTCAGAAAATCCTAAATAGTGTCTTCTCTGAGAGAAATCATATCACTCACACACACACACACACACACACACACACACACACACACACACACACACACACATACACACACACCATCCCCCAATAGGTGAAAATAAAACAAGCTTGAGTTTGTTCCATGGTGGAGACAGGATTGTGGAGGAATGTCTTCAGTGGATGTAATAACTGTCAATAAAGTGCTGTTTAGCCAATCAGCTGGGCAGAAGGATGGGAAGTGAAAAGCAGGACTTCCTGGAGAGGGGGAGGAGCCAAGAGTTGACAGTTGATGGGGGACAGTTGACAGTTGACAGTTGAGGGAGAGTTGGAGGAGAGAAGCCGCAGAGGATCAGATTGGCAAGTTCTTGGGATATATGTACATTATGAGGATTAGAATAGATTATTTTAGTTTATTGTTAAAAAAAAAAACTAGCAGTTTAGATTCTGCCCAGTGTAGTGCTTGCAGCTTTGAATTACGTTTCAGTCTCTTTGTGTCAGTTAATAGCTTCCTAGACTGAACAGATACATGTAATTGTAATGCAGGATGCCTAGGAATGTTCTAGAAACATGCAGAGCCACTCAAAGCCTAGATTCATGCCTTATCACTTCAGCCATACTCTTTTGTTTGTATCTTGTCATTAAGGCGCGCCCAGGTGAAAGGGGTGAAGGGACAGATGTACCTGTGTGGAAATTTTTACAACCCACCAAAGGAGTGACATGGTTGTGGCTTATTCATTGAGTTAAACAAGTTAATGGCTATGTGTGGTGCCCCATGCCTGTGATCTCAGCTTTTGGGACGGAGAAGATGGCTATATACTGAGAACCTGCTTGAAAAAAAGTAAATAGGAAAGAAATTAATTATGAAAAGAGTAAATAGGAAAGAAATTAATGTTGGCAAGGTACTTAGCAGAATGGCCAGTGTAGTTACTGCCTTTTTCCCTTTTGTTGTCATCTGTCTATGCAGGCATTTCTCTGGAGACTGAGTAGCTTTTATTTTGCTTATTGAAGTGACATGGAGGAAGAGTGCATCTTCAGCCTTGACTTTACAGTTTCCTGTCTGGTGTCCAAAACTGGCTGTGAGGTGATGGGGCCCTTTATTTGTCTCCGCAGATGGCCCTACTTATATCACCATCCTCTGATGTATGCTGCTGAGAGTTCTCAGGATCCCAGAGTGTTATTGTCTTTTTCTCTCTCAAAATGTATTTGGATCCTTGATTCTTTCCATGGTTGCGTCCTCCAAATTTCCATTTAGGAGGAAAGCAGTCTTAGGAATTTGGATGTTGTTTTATATTTTTATCATAATGTTACTTAGATATTTACCAAATAAAGCTATAAGCTAACCGTGCTTGCTCTTAACTTCTATGCATCTACAGACTTAGAAGGATAAAAATGGAGTTTGAACAAAGCAGACTTAATGATTACAGAGGACTTCAGAAGCCAAGACAGCAAGCTGATCTGATGCTCACTGTGCTAAAACACCAGGTCCAGACTCAAATCACCTCAGCCTTTGCTGCTTCTGTTCCTCCAATGCTTTCACCATTTGGCCAGCTGCAGTCCCTCTGTTTCTACAGCCTTCCAATAGGATGCTTTCTTCCCACCCCGTCCCCGCCCCTGTATGTTTCTAGCTTCTATGTAAAAAAATCAAAGTGTCCATAGGTCGGTTTATTTCTGGGTCTCTGATTCAATTCCATTGACCAACCTCTCTGTTTTCATGACAACACCAGGGGGTTTTAAAAATTACTATTTCTCTTAGTACAGCTTGAAATTAGGGATCAGAGATAGTGATACCTCCAGAAGAGTGTTTTTGGGTTTTTTTTTGTTTTTTGTTTTTTTTTTAGGGAGGGGGTGGTACAGGATTGTTTTAGCTATCCTGTGGTTTTGCTTTTCCATATGAAGCTGAGAATTGCTTTTTCAAGGTCTGTAAAGAATTGTGTTAGAATTTTGGTGGGAATTGCATTACATCTCTATATTGCTTTTGGTAAGATGGCCATTTTTACTATGTTAATCCTACAGTCCATAAGCATGGGAGGTCTTTTAATCATCTAATATCTTCTTCAATTTCTTTCTTCAAAGACTCAAAGGTCTAGTCATACAAGTCTTTCACTTGCTTGGTTAGAATTACAACAAGATATTTTATATTATTTGTAGCTATTGTGAAGAGTGTTGTTTCCTTAATTTTTTTCTCAGACCAGTTATTGCTTGTATAAAGGAGGGCTGCTGATCCTTATTTTAGTTAATTCTGTATCCAGCCACTTTGCTTAAGGCGTTTGTTAGCTGTAGGAGTTCCCTATTAGAATTTTGGCACTTAGGTATACTATTATACTATCTGTGAACAATGATACTTTGACTTCTTCCTTTCCAATTTGTGTCCCCTTGATCTCTTTTTTGTTGTTTTATTGCTCTAGCTAAAACTTCAAGTACTATATTGAATAAATACAGAAAGAGTGGGCAGCCTTGTCTTGTTCATGATTTCAATGGGATTGCTTTAAGTTTCTCTCCATTTAACTTGATGTTGACTATAGGCTTGCTGTATATTGCCTTTATTGTGTTTAGGTATGCACCTTGTATCCTTGATCATTCCAAAACAAAGTGTTAGATTTGTCAAAGGCTTTTTCAGTATCTGAGGAGATGATTGTGTGGATTTTTCTTTCAGTTTGTTTATATGGTGGATTACATCGACGGACTTTCATGTGTTGAGCCATCCCTGCATCCCTGGAATAAAGCCCACTTGATCAGGGTGAATAATATTTTTGTATGTGTTCTTGGAGTCAGTTTTGAACACCTTATTAAGTATTTTTCTATCAATGTTCATAAGAAAAAATGGTCTGAAATTATATTTTGTTGTTGAGCCCTTTTGTGGTTTAGGTATCAGTATGAGTTTGGAAATGTTTCTTCTGTTTCTATTTTGCAGAGAAGTTTGAGGAATATTGGTATCAGCTCTTCTTTGAGAGTCTGGTATAAATCTGCTCTAAAGCCATCTGGCCCTGGGTACTTTTTTAATTTTCATTTTAATTTTTGGTTGGAAGATATGTAATGGCTGCTTCTATTCCCTTAGGGGTTATAGGTCTATTTAAACAGTTTATCTGATTTTGATTTAATTTTGGTGTTGTCTATCAAGAATATCACCCTTTTCATGTAGATTTTCCAACTTTGTTGAGTACAAGTTTTTGAAGTAAGACCTAACGAATCTTTGGATTTCCTCGGTATCTGTTGTTATGTCTCCATTTTAATTTCTGATTTTGATAATTTGGATATTCTCCTTGTGTGTTTTAATTAGTTTGTCTAAGGGTTTGTCTATCTTGTTGATTTTTCAAAAGACTAGCTCTTAGTTTTGTTGATTCTGTCTTGTTTTCTTTGTTTCTAATTTATTAATTTCAGCTCTGCGTTTGATTATTTCCTGCCATCTACTTATCTTGGGAATGTTTGCTTCTTTATGTTCTAGAACTTTCAGATATGCTGTTAAGTTACTAGTATGAGATCTCTCCAATTTCTTTATGAAGGCACTTAATGCTATGAACTTTCCTCTTAGCACTGCTTTCATTGTGTCCCATAAGTTTGGTATGTTGTGCTTTAATTTTCATTGAATTTTAGGAATTCTTTAATTCCTTTTGTACTTTTTTCTTGACCCAGTGGTCATTGAGTAGAGAGTTACTCAGTTTCCATGAGTTTGTAGAATTTCTGTTGTTATTAAAGTCCAGTTTTAATCCATGGTGGTCTGATAAGATACAGAGGTTATCTCTATTTTCCTGTATGTGTTGAGGGTTGCTTTATGATAGAGAATAGGGTCAATTTTGAAGAAGGCTCCATGAAGTGCTGAGAAGGTACATTCTTTTGTGTTCCAGTGAAATGTTCTGTAGATACCTGTTAGGCTTATTTGATTCATAATGTCTGTTAGTTTCATTATTTTTCTGTTTCGTTTTTGTCTGGATGACCTCTCCATTGGTGCAACTAGGGTGTTGTAAATTTCCTTCACTTGTTTGATTGTATTTTCCTATGTTTCTTTAAGAGATTTATTCATTTCATCTTTAAAGACCTCTATCATCTTTGTAAGATTGGATTTAAGGTCATTTTCTTGTGATTCAGTTGTGTTAGAATATTTAGGGCTTGCTGTTGTAAACTACTGGTCTTTGGTGGTGCCATATTGCCTTGGCTCTAGTTGATTGTGTTCTTATGCTGGCCTTTAAACATCTGCTTGTCCCTAGTAGCAGCCTGCCACCTGGATGTTCCTGGGGCTGGCAGGCCTCCTCAGGATGGCAAGATGATCTGTGGCCTGGTTGATGAAGCTCCCTGGACAGAGTTCAGCTCACTGATACTGCCCATGCTCCTGAGGGACCTGGCAGGGTATTCCGTCAGTGCTCTTAACTGCTGAGCCATCTCTTTAGCCCTGAGTTTCTGGATCTTTGGCTTCAGTCTTCTTTTTCTTCACCATACGGACATCATAGGTGAGAAAATCTGGCTAAGCAATGTAAAGCCTGGCAGGTGCCAAGGCTACCAGGCTTTGGTTCCCTCCACTGTGCTGCTGACTGGTCACTTTCCCAGGATGCCCTATGTAGCACTTGCAGATAAGGGAGTTTTCACATCCCCTGATATCTTTTTCTCCCAACCTCCTGTGACAATTTTGGGTCCAAAGAGATGGGAAGAGTATATCTGGAGCTGATACTTGAATACATCTCTTAATGCTTTGTTGATAAGATCAGAGACTAGGGCTTTTTCTTGTCTCATGGAGAATATGAACAAAGCCTGGTCTGGGTAGCTCTTTATCATCTTGTGCTTTCTCTTTAGAGAATCCACTCTTCTGCATTCTGTGATGGAACTTCTCATCAGAAAATTGCTATTAAAGTAGAAGAAAACAACTTCTGGCCACATAAATTGTCAGGTAAAAAGGTGCTTCTAATTTCAGTAATTATTTTCTGATAAATAACAAAACATAACAAACAACAACAAGAAAACCAAAAGCTAAATAAAATAATATCAACAACAACACCAACCCCAAAGTACATCTAAGAAACAAAGAATAAACTTGTAGTATATGTGTTTAAATACTAGAGTTTAAACTTTAGTCGTTTAAAATTTAGGAATATTTCATGGAGAGAACGAGATAGCAGTAATAATAAATAGCAAAATAAAAAATACAGTAGGAAAAAGCAAAATTCCTATAGTGTTAAGAAAATTAAACCTTAGTTAATGACTCCAACTCTACAAATGTTTATTAAAATTGCCAAAAAGAAAGAAAAAAATTATTAGAGTTGAATCTTGCCCCAGAACACCAAACTTGAGAAGCTAAAAATGTTTTTAATTGTATAACCAGGCAAAATGTGACTTGTAATATATGGAAGGTATGAATACAATTTGTTTGGGCAAGAAGAGAGACATTTGTTTGATAAGGGGCAGAAGCACAGTGGGACAACTGCAGTGTTAGAGGAGCCATCCCTGAGTTACGTCTCTACCTCTTTTCCCCACTCTTAGAATCCCAGTCCTCTAGTATATGAAGAAGCTAGACTAGGAATTCTCCAATTACTCCTTTGCTGAATTCTGCATTATACAGAGTACTATTGCTATCACCAAGAATTCCTAAAAAGAGATAAAATGGTGCACCTGCTTTGTTATATCTATTATATTATCAGACAATAGTTATCTGGGCTACACTCTCTTCTCATTAACCCTCAGTATCACTTCTTGGTTTTTGTACTTAAACCTCACTCACCTCTTTATGTAAATGTCATTGGTCACTTTCATGTCTGACATCGATTCTCTAGAAGATGCATTAGGGGTGCTTACAGGAACACTATCCTCTTGAGGTTTTGCATTTTGAACATGGTCTGTGCTTTCTGCCTGAGGTTCAATTTTACTGAATATTAAATCTTTGGCTCTTGGTTTAGTTTCTTGGGTACACCATTTCTTCTGTGATAATTCATTGCCAAACTCTGATTGTCATTCAGTCTATTTCTTAAAACAAGTCATGGTCTCTTTTTTCCCAGGAGCCCAAAGCATTTTTCTTGTAATGTCTTGTCATTTTATTTTCATATAACTGCATGTTTGTAGTTTTTAGCTGTTATTATTACATGTGTGGTTCCTTAAATTATTAGTATGCAGTTTCTAGCTTCATTTCAGGAAGTTTTGTTTTGTTTTAAGAAGCAAATAAAAACATTTCTCCTTTCCTCTGCCATTGCCCACCATACCCCCCAGCTTTGTTTCTTGCCAGGTTTTCTCACAGACTTTCAGAATCAAGTGATTCCTGGCCAAGAAACAAAAGAAAAGTCATCCTATTTCTCAATGGATTTTGGTGAAAACTGGTAACAAAATTAGGTAAAACTCTAAGAGAAGACACTGAAGGAGAATGGAACTGAGTCTGTAAGGATTCACAGAATGGCAAGACAGAGTTATGCTGACTCATGGCCATCAACTGGCCCTATCACATCGTAGGATCAAACTTGGTCATGTTTAAATTGGCAGTGTGGTTTGCCCAGTAATAAAATGTAGAACCTTAAAAAAAAACATGTTATATAATTTTATTATAGTCCAATGCCAGAAGTCTGACCTAGGATTCCCAACAGATCAGAGTTGCCTGCCATCTCAAGAGACTAATGATGGTGAAGCAAGAAAGACTTGTTCCATTTGGGCAGCACAAGGGAGAAGCATCCAAAACCTGGTTGGGATACTGACAAGAGTTTCAGGGTCCTATGAAGAAAGTTAGAGGAGGGACAAGAGGAATTTATAATCATGTGATTTTATATATAATCATCATGTTTGGTTCAGTTGTAGGAGGGCCTATGGTTGCTTAGAAAATTGTTAGTTTGGGGGGAGGTGATTCAATTGTCCTGCCTCCTAGAGGGGCACCCTCAGTTCTTGTCATGAGGTATACAGTGCAGGGCATGGTGTCCCCTGGATTTGAGATAAGCTGGTACGGGACAGAACAGAATGAAATAGGATCAGCTGGGACAATGACAGCAATGACAGTTCAAAAGGACCTATACTGTAGCCCCTGGGTTTACTTGTCCCTTTTCCTCAGAGACTCCAGTTAACTCTATGTTGTACCTTATTTGACCTTCTTCACAAGTTCAACTTGTAGGTTGCTTTGCCCTCTCCCACCCACCCTTCTCCTGTCACCCAGGCTGTGCTCCAGCTTCCTAGGGTAATTGTGTGTCATCATCCTGGTTTATACGGTGCTGGGAATTGGACCTAGAATGCTGCGCCTGCTAAACCCGTGCCTCGCTCAGCTGAGCTATTTCCCTAGACCCACACTCCTCTCTTTCACCTTCCTTTTGAAATTTACATCATTCCCTTCTTTTTATCAGAAGGATACAGATATTATTCTTTTAAAAGCTATTTTTTGTTAGGTACTTTTTTTTCCCCAAAAATTTTGATTCTCTTTTAAATCCTTTATCTCATTTATGCATTTTCATCTGGTTCATATATATGTTGGTGTGTGTGTGTGTGTAGACTATGTTTTCTTGGTGTCTTTAGCAAATTTGTAAATGATATCTTGTGATCTAATTCCCCAGGTGAGAATCCTGGTTTGTTTTTTACCATCTATAGAGACATTGATCATGTATTTTTTTTCATAGTCATCTTGATCCTCATGAGACATTGACAATGACTTTTTTTTTTGTCATGGCAATATTTCGTGGGGTTTGATCTTCTTGCTTTTCTGTTACTCATTGTCCTGAAGTTTTAGAAGGAGACTCAGCTTACCAGTCCCTTCTAACTTCACAGTATTCTCTTGTGTATGGTTTTCATGCAGTGTGAACAGCAGCATTCTGTGTAATATTTCCTTGTCCCCTTTTCCTTTTCTACTGATACCATGATTTTCCCTTTTTCATCTTTGTTCTGCTCATCTTTGCTTTTTCTCTCCAGGGACCTTGTGAGGGCGAGAGGGTGGCTTTCAGGAGTGCTTGCCATGTTGCTATTTGTAGTTTATCCTTACCCTTGTGTTTTGTTGTTTGTGGGAAGCATGTTGTTGCTTCATTTACTTGTAAATTTTATTTACTTTTTAAAATTTTCACTGCTCTTTTTACTTACTTACATGGATAATTCAATTGTTACTACTCCTGCCATCTGCCATCTTCTCACAACTTCTCAGGTGTGTGTGTGTGTGTGTGTGTGTGTGTGTGTGTGTGTGTGTGTGTGTGTTAGAGGCAAGAGGTCAGTGTTAAATGTCTTCCTCGGTCACTTGCTACTTCACTCTTTTTTTTTAGGCATAGTCTCATACTGAACCTGGAGATTTCCAGTTGGCTAGCCTGTGTGGAAAGCAAGCTCCAGGAATCCTCTCATCTCTCCTCATCTTCAATACTTAGGTCACAGGCACACTATCACATCTGGCTTTTTATATGGGGTCTTAAGTCACACACAAGCACTTCACCTCAGAAGTCCTCGGCTTTTAAGCTGATAGTTATGAAGCTTTGTACTTGACAGACGCATCTGGATTGTATCTTGTCTGGCCTCGTCTGACCTACCTCATGTAGCTCTTACATACCAAATGCATCTGTTGAGTCCAAAAGACTTTTGGAGCTGTGACAAGAAAAAAAAATAATTATGAAAAGAAATAATTGGCTTCTAAAATGGCATGGATTATATTGCAGAGATGGGGAGATTTATATTCTTTTTCTTACCCAGGGCAACATAGGAATACCAGAAGTAAATGTGACATGGCCAAAAGTAGGCTGACTAGTCCAGCTTAGGGTTCTTTCAGGGCAAATGCAGTGTTCATTTCTTTAGCAAGTAAAGCCATTTTTGGACAGTGTCTTGTGGTGGTCAGACCCTGTCTTAAGAATTAAAAAAAAAACACTTAGTCAAGATTTTGCTTAGCTTTATGACATAATTGAGTCCACGGTTAGCCACAAAAGATCTGAATGTGGAAAAGAGGGCATGAGCAGATGCCTTTCTCGGTGCTACCCAGGTAAATTGAGTATTATGCCACAGCCTGAGTGTCTGTGATAGCCAGCCCCAGTCCCTCCCCCAGGACATTTTTGCCTCACCACTAAGAAGATGGATCGATTGGCCAGAAAACTCCCTGGTCTGGAGGGCATACTCCTCCTTTGAAGGGCGTTGTGATGCCTCCATTCTTAAATATGAAGGCTTGTGGCTTCTCACAGAGTCAGCACCATTCATAAATGACTTGCTCTGTTCCAGACATTGTGGGCTATTTACACACACATCCTAACGTAATCCTCACAAAGGTATACACACAAGGGACTTAGCACAACTTGGAGTAAGTGACTTAAACTCACTCTGCTGACAAACTGTGGTCCAGTGGACAGACAAGTCTTTTATCTTTTAAAATGCCCTGACAGCTCTTCATGTTACTGTGGGCATTTCTCTCCCTCCCTTCCTCCCCCCCATCTCTCTCTCTCTCTCTCTCTCTCTCTCTCTCTCTCTCTCTCTCTCTCTCTCTCTCTCTCTCACACACACACACACACACACACACACACACACAGGGAAATTAGGAAGGATATCCTAATGGCTTCCCCAGAGGCAGCCTGTCTAATGAGTTGAACAGTAGGGGGGCACCACTTCTGTTTCAACAATTCTATTTTTTCTCTGCAATGGCTAGTCCTGGCTGTCACCTTGACCACATCTGGAATCAGTGAGCATACAATCTGCTGGGCATTCCAATGAAGACCCTTTTTGATCAGATTACTTAACATGGAAAGACACACACTAAGTGTGAGCCATACCTTCTGTGGGTGGCCCAGATAAAAAGATGTGGAAAAAAGGACAGCTCTGCTCTTTGCGTGCTTGCCCCCCACTCTGCTAGTGAGTTCATCTACCCTGGCACTGTTGCGTTCCATCTTCGATGTTAGAACCAGCATCTTTGGGTTTCTAGTGTAGACTGAAGACCAGTGGCTTGCTAGAAATCTCCCACATTTTCATGTCAGATTGGGACCCTGGAGACATCCAGCCTCATGGACTGAATAACTACTGGGCTGCCAGCTTCTCTAGTGGGAGACAGACACTGTTGACTACCCTGATGGCATGGTATAGGCCAGTCTAATAACTCCTTGTTAGGTCTATTAATTCTATCAACTAGATTTCTCTAGAGAATCTGGACTAATCCCCCTTCCCTATTGGCTTAAGGAACATCAGACTGTTAAGTGTTTCTCTTCTTCACTCCCCCTTATGTGCACCATTTTATGGTTAAATCTCTACATAGGTCTCTGAAGTCTTTTGTGTTGATCAGTAGGGCTGTAGAATTTTAGCCTCACAACCACCTGTGAAGGCTGGGGGAGGATCGCCTGTACCCTGTTGATGAAGAAATGGAGTCATACCTTCATTCTTGTAAGGAGCTCATCAGATGCAGTTGCCCCTCTCTGCCTCCTCGTCAGATCTTTACCTTCCTGTAACCCACTTCACCATAAACCAGCTCAGGCTCCCAGACTCTCCTTTTCTCAGTTACTTCCCTCTGTGGATGTTGTTGGTTTTTTTTCACTATTTAACAGATCAAGACTATGTTTGGTCTCATAGGCCCCTTCTAATCTTTTCTTCTTTTTGGACCATGGCTTACGGGTCCCTCTGAGAGGAGGGCTTGGGCTTAGAGCAGTAGCAAGCCTTTCCTTCCTTCCATCCTCCCTCTTCTGCGTCACTAACCCATGTTTCCTTTTTTTAACCTATGACAGCCAAAAGAAATCAATACTTTTTAGCGAAAGTAAATTACCTCCAAGTCTCCTTACACTGGGGAGAGGCACTAAAATGCTGACAGGTACCATCTTGGGAATGGATGGGTGTTCTTACTGCTTTCCTCCTGGGGAAATCAGAAGCAAAAAATTAACTTGCAAGCAGCCGTTCTATATGGAAGGAGAGCAGTAAGTAACATTAAAGCACTTTAACTCCCAGTAGGAGACATCCTATTTCTGTGCATTTTCAACCTGCAAATTACAAACCCAGTAGCATCTCAAATTGGAATTCGGAATGGACCATAGACTTGAGTTACATTTGTGCCTTTTAAAGGCCACTTGAGGGCTGGAAAGGATGGCTCAGTGGATAAAGTGATTGCTGTGCAAAGATGAGAAATGGAGTTTGACTCTTAAGCATCCATGTGCCTACTGTACAGGTATGGTGGTCTGACTGGAATCCCGGCCCTTGATAGGCAGAGACAGGGCATCCCCAGAGCATCCTGGCTGGCTAGACAAGCTGAATCAGTGAACTTCAGGTTCAGTAAGAGACCCTGCCTCAATATATAAGAAGGAGAAAAATTGGGGAAAACACCTGCTGTCAACCTCTAGTCTGCACACTCATGCTCAGACATGTGCATGTATATCCATACACACATGCACTCACATACATGTGCTCACATGTGTGAACATGCGTAAAATCACTCAGCATACATCCATGTAAACCACACAAATACATATACACAAAAGTATAAATTGAACAGAAAAGTACAAATACATGGTCAAGGGCTTAATAAATTTCTAGAACATAGTAGGAGCAAAGCCATCTTGATTGTCCTTTTATATTAGAGCACATTCCCAGCACAGCATTCCCAGTGAAGTTTTGATGAATGCACCTTCTTGATTGAAGTCACTATCTGAACCAGTCAAGAAAACTTGAAGGATGCCACTTATGTGCATATGACTAGTGCCAAAGAGGAACACTTGGCTTGAAGTTTTAAGTATCTGTTCTGATTAGTTGTTTGTTTGTTTTTTGTCAACTTGGCACAACCTAGAGTTGTTTGAGAATAAGGAACCTCAATTGAGAAAATGCCTCTCTAATATTGGCCCATAGGCAAGTCTTTTCTTCATTAATGATTAATGTGGAAAGGCCAAGACCACTGAGGGCAGGTGTTACCCTGGAGTGGTGGCAGTGGAGGAAAGGTGGTCCTGGGGTACATAAGTAAACAAACTGAGTAAGCCATAAGGAGCAAGCCACTAAGTAGCACTTCTCTAGGGATCTGCTTCAGTTCCTGTCTCGAGGTTCCTATGTTGAGTTCTTGTCCTAACTTCCCTAAGTGATGACGAGTTATAGATTAAATAAACCTCCCTTCTCCCACCCCCCACCCCCCAAAGTTGCTTTTGGTCATAGTATTTTATCACAGCACTAGAAACTTAACTAAAACAGTAGTGGTGTCTCAGTGTGAACTGATGAAGAGATCCACAGAGGACTGACACTACTGGCTTTCCCATCATTGTGTGCCCATAAAAATGTCAGGCCTGGCATCCACAGCCAGTCATCTCAGGTCCAGGATATTTCTCAATTAAAAATGAGAAAGCTAGGTTCTTGTTTACTTTCCTCTTTGGCTACAGTGCTCTTTGGCTCTTTAGTAGAATCTTCCTGATGAAATAGATGCCTGAGTCTACTGGCAGAGATCTGGGTCTTGGGGAAACAGAGGTGTAAGATACATGAGGTTTATTTCAATGGTCCTCATCACATTGGGCAGATGGTGGCATTCACCATGGCAGTCGGTAAGGAGCTCTTTGCTCTCAGCTACAGATGGTTTAGGAGGACCCCCCAGAGGCAGCACCCCATCCTCTCCCATACACACCTTGAGAGCTATTTCCAGGTTTGTACTCTTGGCACACGTGTTTCATGCTTTTCGCTCATGATAGCATGAACTCACATTGGTACACAGTGCCTATGAGGGCATCGTAAGGCTTACACTCAAGGGGTTAAGAGATTCAGCAAGAAGCTCAAGGTCATGGAGCTTCGAGTGACAATGATAAGGATTCCAATCCTGGTTCATCGGTCCCAGAGTTCAGGCTCTTAATTGGAAGGCTGTCATGTCATAGAAATCATAATTGTTCTCTTAGGGCAATATAATGGGCATGAAATAGTCCGTCATCCCATGATAATTACAATAGTAATTGGCTACTGGGTCTTTAGAAACTGTGCTAATCATTTCATAGACATTTTAGTTAATCCGTCCTGCCGTCCTATATGTGGGCAGAATCATCACTGTTTTTCAGATGAGGACACTGAATGTCACAGAAGCTAAATGACTCTCTAGCCAAGACATTCTCACATCATGGTCTACTCTGCCATCCATGGGTCCCTTGCTTTACTGAGGCCCCAATTCTATACATCACTTGTTACCTTGAGCCTAACAAACAAAGTGTGCACTGTTGACAGTTATTAAGAACGCATTCTCAATAAACCTGGCTATGCTATACACCATTTAATGTTAATATATCTTTTTCTGGTTTTTGCTCTTGATCTATTTATTTATTTATTTATTTATTTATTTATTTATTTATTTATTATGACCTCTTTATTTTATATTATGGACATGATGTTATACAAAAAGCAAATTCTAGAGATTTCCTTATTCAAGTTCAGAATAAAGCAGCAGAGAAAGTACACAGCATCAACAACCCATTTGGCCTAGAAACAGCTGTGAAAGAGAGTACAGAAGTGGGGTAAGAAGTTTTGAAAAAGAAGCAAGAGCCGTGAACCTCTAAGTGCTGTGGCTAGCCATGGAACTTGGCAGGGGCCAACTGAGAGCAATGATCTAAGCTGATCCCCTCTCCCCTACATGGGAAGCTGCAAAGAACTCAGCATGGACCATTCAAGGGTGATTTGAAAACAAATTTAAAAGGTGACAAAACTCAGTGGGAGGATACCTCATGAGTTAACAGAATTTTGTTTTGAACTGTTGTGTCGAACTGTTGACCTCTCTTCTGATGTCCAACAACAACGAAGCGTTTCTCTGTTGGAATAAAGCATGCTGCAGAAAGTTAATTACACACAACAACTAGTGGCCACCGGCTTGGTGGTTGGACAGGGAAGACTTTCTAGAGGATTTTCCATAGCCAAGGCATTGGTCAACAGAACGCACCTGATTCTTCTTCAGGACAATGCCAACAATTGCCTTGAATTGGTGTGTAGTCATACATTGCATAACGGTACTTAGAAGGTGAACAGATTGGCTTATGAAGTCCTGCCTCATCCATCATGTTCACCTGACCTCTTGCCAACTGACTGCCACTACTTCAAACACCTTGACACTTTTTTTAAAAATAGAAAACATGCCTTTATAACTTACAGGATACAAAAATGCTTCTCAAAAGTTTGTTTGGTCCCAAAGCACCAATTTCTGTACTATAAGAATATACTTATTTCTTATTCGTCAAAATGTGTTGATTATAACAGTTCTTATTTTGATTAATAGAGGTGTTTGTGAGCATAGTTAGCATGATTTAAGTTAAAATTTTCATTTAAAAAATTGGAAAAAAAACATGATTAAAAAATTCATGGTCCAAAATTGAAACTCATTTGGCACTACACATACAATACAACACAATACATATCTCTCTCTCTCTCTCTCTCTCTCTCTCTCTCTCTCTCTCTCTCTCTCTCTCTCTCTCTCTCTCTCTCTCTCTCTCTCTCTCTCTCTCTCTCTGTCTCTCTCTCTCTCTCAAAATTCCAAGAAGAATTTTGTGTGTTCCTCTCATCTCATTTGAACTTGCTAAGGAGAGCTGTTGAAAATTACCAGCTGTGTTGGGCTCCCTGTGTGCATAGTTATGTGAGTGTGCATGCACACTAATACACACTCATGCATATTACTTAGATTTTGGAGAGGGAAATTTTTCTGGCACGGCCCCCTACCATGTGGACAACTATAGTGCTGGTGTTGATAGGACTGGTACCTTACATTGGTGTGTCTTATGTTTCCATATATTCTAGTGGGATTTATCTCAGAGGTAGGTTGATAGGGATTAGTCTCCTCACATGGGAGGAAACTAAGTCTCCTGCAGTGACTCATGAGAGACGAAGTAGGTTCAATTTCAGGACCCATAATTCCTGATCTTTTTGCCAGAGTAAAGCTTTCAAACTAGATATATGGAGGTATGTCAGAAACTGTCACAAATAACGGGGGCCAGGAGCCTCAAGTGCCGATATTTTGCACCGGTTTTATATGATTGATTTGTAAGATTTATGTGATTTTCTGTTTTATAAAAATGTGTAGCAGTTTGTTGCTAATGTATAACAACCACAGCCAAACTGAAGCCAGTCACCGTGCATTGCTGCTGCATATGTGGGCTGGCACGGGTTGACTGAACACTGCATGGTTGCTGTGCACGCTCCAGTGCAGTTGTGGAGCAACTGAGATGACCTTGAGCCAAGGACTTCTCATCCTCCTTAAACCAGTGTGTTATGCAGGGCATGCACCTCTCATTTGCTTCAGGCTTGGTCTTGGAATTGATGTGCTGTCACTTCCAACTTACATGGCCAAGTTCAAATTCAAGGGACTCTTAAATGATGCCTTGGCAAGGAAGTAAGTAAAGAGAGGAGTAGAGAAGTGGGGTAAATAATGCAATTATCCACAACTCTTCGAATTAAAAAATATTTCATTATCTGTCTAAATTGGAGATGAAAGTCCTTTCAGCTACACACACCCATGGGAGCTCTTTGGGATGGATGCTGTATTGTAGGATAATAGGTTGGTATCTAGAGGCCATCAGGTGTGAGGGCTTTAATCAGCTGCCAGTTTTGGCTATGGTCAGTGTCTTCTTATTATGACTTACTCAGCCATATTGGTTGCATAGGTATGTAAGTGACAGTGCATGTGTGTGTGTGTGTTTGTGTGTGCATGTATGTCTGTGTGAGATAGATAGATAGAGAGACAGACAAACAGACAGACACACAGGGGGAAAGAGACACAGAGAAAGGCGCCACACAAATATGTCTCTACCAACCAACAGCTTCTGCTTCTAGCCTTGCTTTATTCTGTGCCTTACCTCTCCCTCTCTCTGCCCCTGCCACCCCCTGACATGTTTTTGAGATTTCTGTAGATATATCTGCCTTCTCCCCTCCTGTCTCCTTGCCTATTGTGCTTATGTTGTTCCAAGTCTGAGCTCTGAGTCTACCTGTTGAAAGCCATTGCTCATCCCAAAACCCAAAGCCTGTGGGAGTTTGTAGCCTGTGACCTTCTCCTGGTTAATTGGCCTTCATAAGCTGTCAGATTCCACTAAGGTCATTTAATTCTGTCTTCTTCATAATGTGGTTCAAGCTAAATGGATAAGAGGCCAAATAATGAGAAATCTTCCTTAAAATGCAATGTGCCATGATGATTCCATCTAAAAAAGGGGGGAGGCAGTGGGGGAGTTACTCAGCAGAATGCTTATCGAGGTGGCTCTGTGAGGCTTTTCTAAACACATATGCGAAATAGTGAAGCACAGGGAGCAACACTCACAAAACAGGAATGAATTCTGGGAGCTCCCGCTCTTACAGAAGACTCTTTTCCCAATGAGTTTGGTTACTTGATGACAAACAATGAGCTTTGCAAGTCACTCCTGATCCAAGGGCTTTTCAGCGGATACCTGAGTGACGTCTGCATGGAACAAGGGATGATGGTATAGGGAAACAGGATCACTGGAGGATATGGGAAACCACACATCTGATCTATTTAGCTGGGATCCATTTGGAAAACATTTAGGAAGGAGAGAGAATCACACAAAGTATCATTTGCTAATTATTTGGAGTCAACTCGGAGTCAGTCCATTTACATGTTGGGATTCATTTTCTCTTCCTCCTCCCCCCCTTTTAAAAAATATATAAATAGGGTCTTACTGTGTAGCCCTGGCTTTCCTGGAATAGCTATTTAGACCAGGCTGGACTCAAAGTCATAGAAATCCACCTGCCTCTGCTGCCTGAGTGCTGGGATTAAAGGTGTGTGCCACCACACCTGCTTTAAAAATCCATTTTCTTCTAATAAGGAACCTTCAAGCTTGTTTTCAGTTATGTGGCCATGTTGTTGATGTGGAAGAGGTTTCGGAATACAAGAGGTTCTGAGAAGACTACCACATCTCAATCCAAGGGTCTGCACCAGGGCTTCATAGAAAAGCAGGATCCGCATGGATTATTTTTACAGTTTAGTATCTGGATTGGCGTCACTGAACAAATGTATTTTGGTGACAGAGTCTGTGGAGGTCATAGCTTCTGTTTCTGACACTGGTCAGCAGTGAAGGAAGGAATAGTAGTTACAGAGTTGAGAAACCAAAGACAAGGGGACACTTGGGCATGTGGGCTGGACTCTGGGAGGAACAAAGAGAACCAGTGTTGGTCTCACACCACCTTCCTGTGACTTTCATGGCAGGAGTGACACAATAACAAATGAGTTCAGCTTCCAGATTGCTGGTGTGTTATGTGTGTTATTTCTTCATTGCCTTTCTTCCCAGGCAAGTCAATTCCAAAGCTACACAGGTTGCAGCAGCTCTTCTTGTAAGGTCACTTGAAATGATAAAAATATCTTTACTTGTACCTGTTTGTCACATGGGACAAAATCACTCCTAAACTACCATACTAAGAAAAAGACAGGTAAATACTACTGAGATAATTCCAGATACTAATAGGTACTCTTAAGAGTATTGAGTCTGGGGAGACATCTCAGTGAGTAATCTCTGAGGCCTGAGTCTGGATTCTTGGCATCTATGTTGAAGCCTGGCATCATATACTTTATTGTCTGTGATGGGGAAGTGGAGGAAAAAGGATCCCTGGTGCTTGCTAGGAAGCCAGTCTAGTTAAATCCATGAGCTAGAAAGACCCTATCTTTAAAAGTAAGGTGGAGAGTGACATGATTGAAGAAGATACCTAGCATCAACCTCTGGCCTTTGCACACATGCATACACAGACCCCGTGTGCCTACACACACATGTAGGTATAAATATGAAGTAAGATGCTGTGATTGTGTGACCATCATAGAGTTTGAGAGAGACTTTGAAAAGCCTCGTGCTTTGAAATGGCAAAATTGTCAGGAATCTGGAGTATGGGGGAAGAGGGATGGAGGGGAACACAGAGGTTAGGGAGGGATAGCATCACAGGAGGGCCTTTGGATGAGTGGGTCGTGGTTCAACATCTGCATTTGCCTCTGAGTCCTCAGAGGTTATGGAGATTTTTGCTCAGGATGGTGATAAAGCCTACTTTATGTTTTTGAAGGACTGGCCATACTAAGGTGGATGGGCAAGCCTATGTCCTCCCCTTCTTCCTAATCATTCTATACCCCATGTCTCCATCTAGTAACCTGTAAGGTGTGATCCCCACCTGTAGCTGTCTATGGCCAGTGATGAGGACTCCCACTAGTGGTAGAGAGTTCTGAGTCTGTCTGTCAATGATCAGAACTGGGCATGAAAGTACAGCGCTGCCCGAACCAGCACTTCTCAGATGTTAGCTCCTTCTGATTCTGATTCTTTTCTTAACCCGCCAATCTCCTTGTGACAAGTGCTGGGCCCAGTCCCTAGTTTCAGAAACACTCCTCCCGCAGCCTCCTCTGAACACTACTTTCTCCCCAAGGCTGCAATTGGAAGGGTCCTGCAGATCATATGTGTGAGGAAAAATACAGAAACCACTCATACAGATATTGCCATGATGCCCTTCTCCCTTTGGTCCAAAAATTTTCATTTAGTGGCTTCTCTCCCTCCATGCCCCCCTCTCTCCCTCATGCCTTCTCTTTCCCCCCCATACTCTTTACTGGTTTTGCACTCATTAATAGTTGAACTGTGCCAGCATAAGCATGTGAGCTTTGTGCTCTTAGAAGAGGTCCACTGTCCTTGCAGGAGAAGAATGACTTCCTGGACTCCATTTGAATAGACCCAGTCTGAGTAGCAGCAGAGAAGAAGAAAGGAGCATCCTGCAAAGGGTCACATTGAGACATGGCCCCTCATAGCCCGAGACAGGAGGATAGAACCCAATTTCAAACATGTATTTCTGAAGCCAGTGCAGGGTCAGAGCCTGAGACACGAGGGCATCTACATCGTCTAGAGACATCCTCTGTGTGACAGCCTGACAAGTCACTGCATATCCTAATGAAGGGCCCAAGACACTGAGGTAGAGCTCATTCCTTAGACTAAGCTACTGAACAATGCAGTAAGCTGGGAGTTGTACTGTAACTTAATGTGCTGGAGAGTAGAAGTGCTTCGCTGCTCAGCTATTTATCCTGCCCATGGAGATGGCTTGGGCAAGGATGAGAACCTAATTTGAGTCCAGCAACCATGTAAAAGATCTAGTCATGACAAAATATGTGCAATCCTGGCACTGAGAAGACAAAGATGTGAGGGTCCTTTGGTTACTGGCTGGCCAGCCTTCCCAAATCTCATAAGTTCCAAGTTCAGTGATAGACACTGCTTCAGAAAATAAGATAATGAGCAACTAAAGAGGACACCAACATTGACTTCTGGCCTCTGTGTGCATGCACGCACCGCACACACAGATACACACACACACACACACACACACACGGAGATAGAGACAGAGACAGAGACACACACACACACAGAGAGGGAGGGGAGACACAGAGAGAGAGACAGACACAGAGAGACAGAGACAGAGACACACACACAGAGGGAGAGGAAACACAGAGACACAGACACAGAGAGAGAGAGACAGAGACAGAGACACATACACAGAGGGAGGGGAGACACAGAGAGAGACACAGACACACAGAGACACTCACACACACAGACAGACAGAGGCAGACAAAGACAGACAGACAGACAGACACACACACACACACACAGAGCAAGAGAGAGAGAGAGAGAGAGAGAGAGAGAGAGAGAGAGAGAGAGAGAGAGAGAGAGAGAGAGAGAGAGAGAGAGAGAGAGAGAGAGAGAGAATAAGTCAGGGTTGGATGAGTATGGGAGACTCTGGCAAACTAAACTGCTGGGCTCTTATAATTTGAAAGTAAGGAAGTGGACATATGTGCCAGGAGATCTGATGAAAAACCTGGCTATTTCAGTGTCCTGGTGAGCATGTGCAAATGTCCTAATGGACTTAAGAAAGTTTCAGAAAGATGAAGATTTTCATTTCCTCTAAGAGAAAAGAATGCAACCTTAATCCACAAAATTAGCAAGCAGAATTTGCTTAGGTGAAGGTGCAAACTGGGGTTACCTTTTGGTTTTGTGGGGGCAGGAGATTCCTGAGACTGTATCAGTTGGAGAGGTGGAATGGCTCCTTGCTGACAACACTTGTTCTGAACTTTCCATGCCATCTGGGATATGAAGGGGCTGGAGGAGGAAATTGCCATGGAAAACTCAGAGGATATAATTTAGACTTAAATAATGCAATAATTTCCTTAAAATTCTTGACAAATAATATGGTTCTTTGCACTAAAAAAGAACACTATGGCTTGTCTGTTGATCTGGTTTCCAAATATTTCTTAACAGTGGAAAATTTTCAAATGACATCTTCCAAATACCTCATCTATAACCCAGATGGAGTGGAGTTCTGGTGGCTGTGCTGGGGCAAACATAGCATTGGCTGTTTTCTGTTTCTCCTTTCTTGTCCCAGCCCCCAGGAGACACTCATCTCATAGACAGCCTGCTATTTTAAAACGACGTAACTCTAAAGGGATGACAACATATTTATAAGAGACACATTCAGTAACACTACTGGCTTTTGTATTCATAATGGCTAAAAATAGGACACGAAATAAATGTCCCTTTGCAGAAAAGAATCACACTGTGCTGTGTTCAAACAGTGGGATACTTACTCAGTGGTGAGAGGAAACATCTATTGATCAGCACCAAGGTAGATGAATCTCAGAAGCATTTAGGAAAAGATATGGCACAAAAGAACATGCTCTCAGGCTCCATTAATATAATATGCAAGAGCACTTTAATCTGCTGAAGAATCCGGAAATAGTTGCTTGGGTGTCAGAGACTCAAAGGGGTGACTCAAAGGCCACACAGGGAACTCGGTGGGTCCCTGGAAATCTGTTTGTCCTTTGGCATAATGTTTACATTTATATACCCAGTTGTTAAAATTCATCAAGTGGAATGGCCGAGATGGACTCATTTTATTCTATGGACTCATTTTATCTTAGTAAAAGTCAGGACTCTACTGAGGGAATCCAAGATGGTGGCGCTGACCATGCACTGTGTCTGATTGGCTGGACAGACAGAGCCTAGGGAATGGGCTGGGAGCTACAGACCACAAGAGCTGGAGAGCCCTTGGTAAGAGGGGTCCACATGGTGCAGAGCACAGGTGGGTCTGGTCTCGGGCCATCCAACTGGTCCAGGGAGGATGGGTTCCCAGTCCCTAGAGTCTGGATGTGTACCTGCCTGCAAGTCGCATCTGTACTCTAGATCTTGGACTGAACTGTGGGCAGTGAAGTGCCAGCATCTGGATATGCTATCCCAGGGGAGAACCAGGAGAATGGATGGATCTGAGCTCAGACAGCCCTGCCAGTCCACAGAAAGTGCCAGAATTAGGTGGCCATGGGCAGGGTCTCCAAAGCCCAGTGTAGCCTATCCAGCGGTACCTTCACTCTCTCTCTGGACTGTGGGCTACATAGCACCAGCGTCTGTGTTTTCTGGCTCATGGAGAATCCCAAAGCATGGATCTGGGATAGATCTGACTTCTGATACCCCTGCAGGCCCACAGAGGTACCCAGGGCTCAGACGCAGGGGAGGACTGAGGCAGACCACAACCAAACACCTCAAGCTAAGGCACAGTACCTGCACTCCTTAGGGGACTGAACCAAGGTCCCAGGGCCACAGTGGCCTTGGGCAGGGTCTCCAAAGCCCAGCCAAATGCAGGATAACAGGCTGTGCCTACACTCTAAATTTTGGGCTGCTGATCACCAGTATGAGCCTCTGCTGGCCTAGTGGGGAGCCCAGGGTGTGGAGCGAAGGCCCCCAGAGCTGAACCTAGGCTACCTGCCTGGTCTAGGAAATGATTCCCTGATCTCCACAGGTGAACTGATCTCAATGGCCAGTGAAGGACATCGGAAACTACCTCCCAATGTCAGAAACAGCAAGATGACTAAAGACCAGCATAAAAACACAATAACCAAAGCCAAAATAATATGGCATCTCCAGAACCCAATTATCCCAAAGAAATCAACCCTGGAAACTGAAACACAACTGAAGTGAAAAAAAAAAAAAAAAAAAAAAAAAAAAAAAAAAAAAAAAAAAAAAAAAAGACCTCAACTCTTTCATAATGAAGATGATAATGGGGGAAACAAATAAAATCTGTAAACAAATACAGGAAGATGTAGCCAAACAAATTAAGGACCTTAGAGAGGCCATGACAGAAGCCTATAGAGAGGAAATGAAAAAATTACTAGAAGAAATTCAGGAAAATACACAGAACCAAGTGAAGGAAATCAATTAAACAGTTCAAGATCTGAAGATGAAAATGGAGACAATGATAAAAGCTCAAATAGAAGAAAGCTGGGAATGAGAGAACTTAGAAAAGAAAACAGGAACTGCAGAGGTAAGCATTGCTAACAGAACTTAAGAGATGGCAGAAAGAATCTTCGGTGTAGAAGATATAATAGAAAAATTTGGTGCAACCATCAAAGAAAATGTTAAGTCTGAAAAATTCCTGACATAAAACATCCAAGAAATCAAGGAGACCACGAAAAGACAAAACCTAAGGATAATAGGAATTGAGGAAAGAGAAGATTCCTGGCTCCAAGGCCCAGAAAATATTTTCAACAAAATCATAGAAGAAAATTTCCCCAATTTAAAGAAAGAGATGCATATAAACATACAAATGACCTACAGAACACCAAATAGAATAGACCAGAAAGGAAAATAGTCCCATGACATAATAATCAAAACACAAAATGTACAGAACAAAGAAAACTATTAAAAGCAGCAAGGGAAAAGGGCCAAATAACATACAATGGCAAACCTATCAGAATCACATCCAATTTCTCAGCAGAGACCATAAAATCCAGAAGGGCTTGGGTAGAGGTCTTTCAAACCCTAAGAGACCACAGATGCCAGTCCACACTACTATACCCAGTGAAACTTTCAATAATCATAGATGAAGAAAACAAGATATTCCTTGACCAAAATAAATTCAAGCAGTACCTATCCACAAACTCAGCCCTACAGAAGTTACTAGGAGGAAAAGTCCAACTCAAAGTGTCTAACTTCAACCAGGATAACACAGGAAATAACTTCACTATAGCAAAACATAACGAGACAAACACACAAAAACTCTACCACAACCAACATCAAAATCAAGGGACTTAACTTAATATCTCTAAACATCAATGGTCTCAACTCTCCAATAAAAAGACACAGACTAACAGAATGGATGCATAAACAAGACCCAACATTCTGCTGCATTCAAGAAATTCATCTCAGACACAATGATAGACATTACCTCAGGGTAAAAGGCAGGAAGAAGGTTTTGCACACAAATGGACACAAGAAGCAAACTTGTGTAGCCATTCTAATATCTAATAAAATGGACTCAACAAAAATTAACCAAAAGAGATGAGGAAGCATACTTCATACTCATCAAAGGAAAATTCAACCAAGATGACATCACAATTCTGAACATCTATGCTCACAATACAAGGGAACCCACACTGGTAAAAGAAACATTAATAAAACTTAAACCACACATTGATATCCACACAGTAATAGTGGGAGAGTTCAACACCCCCACTTTCACCAAAGGATAGAAGCTAAACTGAGAAATAATGACACTAACTGACATCATGAAGCCAATGGATCTAACAGATATCTACAGAACTTTTACCTAAACACAAAAGATTATACCTTCTTCTCAGCACCTCATGAGACCTTCTCCAAAATTGACCATATAGTAGGTCACAAAACTAGCTTCAACAGATACAAGAATATTGAAATAATACCGTGTATTCTATTAGATCGCCATGGACTATAGCTTCAACAACAACAGAAATGCCTACACACACATGGAAACTGAACTCTCTACTCAATGACAACTGGGTCAGGGAAGAAATAAAGAAATTATGGACTTCCTAAAATTCAATGAAAATGAAGATATGACATACCCAGATTTATGAGACAGATTGAAAGCAATGTTACAAGAAAGTGCATAGCACCAAGTGCATTCATAAAGAGATTGGAAATATCTCATATAGGCAATTTAACAGCACATCTGTGAGCCCAAGAAAAAAAAGAAGCAGAAACACCCAAGAGGAGTAGACATCTGCAATTAATCAAACTGAGAGCCAAAATCAATAAATTAGTAACAAGGAGAACAATTCAAAGAATCAATAAAACCAAGAGCTGTTTCTTTGAGAAAATCAACAAGGTAGACAAGCCGTTAGCCAAACTAACTAAAAGGCAGAGAGACACTATCCAAATCAACAAAATCAGTAATGAAAAGGGAGACATAACAACAGACACTGAAGAAATACAAAGAATCATTAAGTCTTACTTCAAAAGCCTATGTGCCCCAAAATTTGAAAATCTAAAGGAAATGGAAAAATTTCTTGATGGATTCCACTTGCCAAAGATCAGATCCTGAACCAAGATCAGATAAACTAAATAGTCCTATTTCTCCTATAGAAATAGATGCAGTCATAAAATTATCCGAACCAAAAAAAAAAAAAAAAAAGAAAAGAAAAAAAAAATCCAGAGCCAGATGGTTTCAGTGCAGAATTCTACCAGGCCTTCAAAGAAGAGGTAATATCTTCAAACTACTCTACAAAATAGAAATGGATAGAACATTACCAAACTGATTCTATGAATCCACAGTCACCTTGATACATAAGCCTCACAAAAACCAAACAAAGAAAGAGAATTTCAGACCAATTTCTCTTATGAACATTGATGTAAAAATATTCAATAAAATACTCGCAAACCAAAGCCAAGAACACATCAAAGATATCATTCACCATGGCCAAGTAGACCAGCATCCCAGACATGCAGGGATGGCTTAATATATGGAACTCAATCAATGCAATCAACCCTATATCCAAAACTGAAAGAAAAAAGGTGGGGGAGGGGATATTAGCTTACCACTGTCTGCTGTAGTATCAGGGGAATGTCTGAGAGCTGGGAGCCCCAGTGAACAGCTCGCCATTCTCCTGAAATCCCTACCCTCATGGTCTCCTGGACTTCTGGACTCAGAATGTCTGTCTAAAGGTTGTGGGCTAAAAATCAGGACTAATTTACAAGCATCCATCTTTAGATTGTTGGTACTCATGTCAGATTCAGTCAACTGAGAGTGTTTGATAGTTTGTGTGTGTGTGTGTGTGTGTGTGTGTGTGTGTGTGTGTGTGTGTGTGTTTGTGTATGTGGGTTCATGTGTCACATGCACATATGTGTGGGGGCCACAAGTCAATGTCAAATGTCTTCCTCAATTTGTCTCCACCATGTTGTTTGAAACAGGGACTCTGGAATGTACCATCCAGCTTTAATGACTGGCTTGGAAGCCAGAAGGATCCTCCTGTCTTTGTCTTCTTGGCACTGGGATTACAAGTGTATACTGCCACACCTACCTTTTTCATGGGTGTTGTGGGGCTTAAACTCAGGCCCTTATACCTGCCCAGCAAGCATTTTTACAAGCTGGACCATCCTGTGTATCTTAGCTATGTTTCTATTGATGTGAAGAGACACCCAAACCAAGGCAACTTATAAAAGAAAGTGTTTCCTTGGGCGATTGCTCTCAGAAGATGAGTCTATGACCATCATGGCTGGGAGCAGAGTGGCAAGCAGGCATGGTGCTGGAGTAGTAGCTGAGGGATTGAAATGTGATCCACAGGCAGGAGGTGGGGTAGAGGACAAGGAAGGGGAAGGAAGGGAAGACTGGGCGTGGTATGAGTTTTTGTAACTTCAAAGCCCACCCCAGTGACAAGGTCAACAAGGCCATACCTCCTAATCCCTCCTAAATGGTCCACTAGCTGGAACTCAAACATTCAAATACATGAGCCTATGTGGCCTGTTCTCATTCAAACCACACACTACCCTTAGGTTCATAGGGGTCCTGGACCAAACCAAAGAGATTGTCTCTTGGAGGCAAGAAGTGTATGGAGGAGTTTCAACTAGCACTAAGCTTGCTTGTTTAGGACCACACAGCTAGCATACCTTGAAGCTGGGTTCAAAACCAGCTTGTATGAAGGTTCTTAAAGTCAATGTAATCTGTCATATAAACAAACTGGAAGAATAAAACCACATGATCATCCCCTTAGATGCCGAAGAAGCATTTGACAAAATCTAACATCCATTCATATTTAAAGTCTTGGAGAGATCAGGGATACTAGGCACATACCTAAATATAATAAAGGTTATATACAGCAAACCAATAGCCAACATCAATAAAATAAAATATCATCCAGAGGAATCTCCATCCCTGATCTCAAGCTGTACTATAGAGCCACAGTAATAAAAAATGACACGATATTGACATAGCAATAGGCTGGCTGATCAATGGAATCAAATTGAACACTCAGAACTAAGCCCACACACCTATGGTTTCTATTATATTTCTTTAACTATTCCTAGATTTCCTTAAACATTCCTTCCTCTTCCAAGTAAAACTTACTTCCTCCTGCAGCTTCTCTGGGAATCCTGGTTTACAGTTTAGAACTAGAATTCTAGATTCTAGAAAATCTTTGATTAAGCTTATGTTATACCACACCCATTTTTCTGAATGGTTTACATCACCAGCATTTTGACAGCTTCCAGTGTAAGAATAAGGAAAACTGTTTAAAGTAAGAAAGACCAGGCTTGATGCAGATGGTAGACGACAATACATGTAGGCTTATAAAATTTACCTACTGATCAGAAAAATACCCTTATCTGTCCAAGAGCACATAGGTTCTCAGCCAGTTTCTGCCTCAGTTTCCCACAGGAGGAACCAAAGGCAGAATGTAATCATGAATGCCGTGCTCCTCACTGAAGTAGGGATGATGCTCTGGAAACTTGATGTGGCTGAAACTAAAATCCAAATTAGGCAAATTAGAAGTCACTTTTTAAGAGATTTATTTTTTTTTAATTATGTGTCTGTATCTGCGTGAGTGTGTGCATGTGAGTGAAAGTACACATCGCAGTTGGAAATGCTGTGACCCCCTTGAGCTGGAGTTGCAGGCAGCTCTGTGCTACCTAGTGTGGCTCCTGCAAACTGAACTCAAGTCCTCTGGTAGAGCAGCATACACGCTTAATCACTGAGCCACCTCTCCAGCCCCAGAAGTCACATTTTTGGGGGGGGGGGAATTATCAATGTATAATGCTGAAGAATTTGCAAAGAGCCCCCTCACAGTCACAGACTTAACTTCGCATCTCAAGGATCTTCAAAATACATCAAGGGATGTTATTTTTTAAAAATCCGACCTGTGGAGAACCCTTCACAAGTAAAGCAAGGGATATGGGTCCTGACTGATAAATACTCAAGATTTGGAAAAACGTTCTGAAGGCTTCAAAGAAAAGACGTAAGTGAAAACACCACCCCATTGATACCCTAACAGATATCTTGTCCCTAGATTGCCCAAATTGGGAACAGTGTAATTACTCTGTGTAGTGACCAACATGACCCCAAACTATCAGCATAATGGAATATACAAAGTCATAGTGTATAACACTGACTTAAAATTTACTTCCACACTGTTAGCAAGAGCAGTAAAATTGATCTGGAATGAACGCCAAGACACAGATGCTGTGGTCCTACAACATCAGGACGGACATTAGTCCTTCTTCTGCACAGTAGTAAAAGCCATTTAATCTGTGTGCTGAAACAGTCTCCTTTGCTTTATTATGCTGTTTATTCTATGTGCACCTTTGCTGTTAGTTATAAAAATGTCACTTTCTGCAGCTGCATCTTCCACCTCATAAACTCAGGGATCTCATCAGTCTCATCTTCTGTACAGCTTGCAGCAAACTACTACAGGCCAAGGCAGGCTTAATCAAAGATTTTCTTTATAATGAACACAGTGTGCAAGAAAGCATGGCAACAGGCGAGCCTGGGACACCAGGCAAAGACTTACCTTGTGAAAGTCTTTATTTCAGCTGGGGGAATTGCAGTGCAGCTCTCAGGCAGTGCATACAATGCAGATTAGCATAGGAGGCCTGCAGACACCCAGTGAGGCCTCAGCATTTGAAGTATAATTTAATCTGTGCACATTTCAGTAGTCTATTACTGGCAAGCAAATTCTCTCTCTCTCTCTCTCTCTCTCTCTCTCTCTCTCTCTCTCTCTCTCTCTCTCTGTGTGTGTGTGTGTGTGTGTGTGTGTGTCAGAGGGAGAGAGGGAGGGAGGGAGAGAGAAAGACTGATTGTATAGCCATAGTTGGTCTCTGCCTCTCAAGTGCTCCCTCCCAAAGGTGTGTACCACCATGCCATGCCTGGCAAAATCTAGAATCTCTAAGATACAAAGTGAAAAGAATTTGTAGTATAACCAGCCGTCACCACAGCTGTGGAAATGCAAAGGTGATTTTTAAAAACCATCTGAGTTATAAGGTGTTTTTCCTTAATACCTTCTGCTGAGAAAAGTTTCTCTTGGTCACTTGGTGTTGGACAGCTTGGGCCATTGGTTGCTGACACACTTGGATGGTGGAGAGGTGGATGCGGGGGTCACGGTTGGACTGCTGGTTCAGAGACACCCAGAGGCTGGGAACTAAGGGCTGAGGGCTGCCGAGGTACTTCACCTCACCCTCCAGCCTTCCCTAGCACTAAGCAGTATAAATGTAGATACATGGCTAGAAGAGCTGTGGCTGCACTGGGGATGAGGTAAGATTGCCTCACAGAATGGAGGGATATCCGTAGACATTCTCTGAAGATTCTTACCCATAAGTCTTTGCAATGCCTTCCTTCTACTACTTGACAAATAACAAATATGTCAGATACCCCCTTCAACTCCCAATTCCCCTAACCTCCAGATGCTTGTAACAGAAGACAAAGGCTTGGAAATTTTTCCTTCCCGATGTCCCAGGGGCGGAGGAAGTCATCGTTGGTACTCTGAGTTGAACATTCATTTGTAGCCTCTGAGGAAATCTAGCCTTGTCTGGCATCAAGAAGATCTTACCTTCAAGCCAAAGATATATTACTTTCCATAAGGGAGTCTCACTGGGGATGCATATCACACCTAAGAGCAAACCGGGCTCAGTAGTAGATGGCCAACACAAAATGAACTCAAAGGTATTTTTGAAGGTGTTTTGTTGTTGTTGTTGTCTCTGTTTGTTTTGGGTTTTTTTTGTTTGTTTGTTTTTGGTCTTGTATTGCTTTGTTTGGTTATTTTCCACCATTCTGGTCCTTTGTATAGTATGGTTTCCAATTTGTGTTTTTATGGTGTGTGTGTGTGTCTGTGCGTGTGTCTGTGCGTGTGTCTGTGTGTCTGTGCCTTTCATGCTTTATCTTTCCCTCACTTTTGTTTGTTCATTTTGTTTTATTCTTGTTTGTCTTTTTTCCCCCAGTTTTTGTTTTTGTCTGCTTGTTTTCTTAAGAGAGAGCAGGGGTATGGAGTAGGAAAGATAAGGAGGTGAATAGGATCTAGGTAGAGATGAGGGAGGGGAAATCATGATCAGATATACTGTATTAAAAATTTGCAATTGACAAAGAAAATCTTAACAGCCATAGGGTGGTGGCCTGGACTCTCGACTAGGAGCACCCGAGCCATCAGAAAACTGTATGTCTTCATTGCAAAGATGGTAACTCAACAGTATGCATTAGGCTGGGTGTTGAGGATCCGAATAATGAATAATGCATTGTACATATGCAACTCATTTAAAATGTGATGTAAAGTTCTAGTCTTATGAGCGCTAATCATTACAAACTGTTCAGGATGGTTGGAGATACAAGCTAATAGTTAGTCACCTATAAATCTTATTTCTAGTCTTGTTAGATACTAGTTTTGTTTATTACAGAAGAAGCTTTATTTAGTTTCTTGTGTAAGTTTTCAAGGTTAAACATCCATGCTTGTCTATTTAGGTAGACTGAGATAGATAAGTCAATTGATAGATAAATAGGTAGGTAGAATAGGTAGATAAATATGACGATGCGCGATAGTAAATAGACAGATGGTCTTCAAATACTTCAGAGATCTACAGAATACGTCATTTAATGATAAAGGGCTTTTCTGACTGCGAGACACATCTGCTCCTGGCAGCACCTCCAATCTACTTCAGTGAAGATGATGGGCATCAAAGAAACACATTTGGCAGAGTAGCCACTGGACTGAGGAACTGTTCTTATCTCTACTGCTGATAGCAGACTGATTGTCCAAGCTATGATCAAGCATAACACTGAGAATTGGTGTTCTTTTTACAATACAAGGAAGGATCCAATTAGTTCTTTTTATAAACTGTATACATTTGCTTTTTGGGTATTCGTTATTAATTTCTCACAAGTAGTTACTACAAGCTCTTTGCCAGTCTTCATTGATTACCCATAATGATATAATCTCAGCATTAGTAAGAGGCATTATAATTTGCACTGGATCTGTTCCTGATTGTTGATGCAATCTCATTCCACCTTTTATAATTAATTCAGAAATTTTTTCTATGTATGTCTTCAATTTTTTTACTTTGTTTATGTGCTAAGAAAACCCATTCCATGATTTTATCTTCCCTTTGCATAATGAGCCCAGTAGGAGAATAAGTTGAAGGCAAAATAACCAAAATACAATCAAGCTTAGGGTCAATTCTATCCCCATATGCATCTTGTAGTATTTGTCCTACTAGAATTAACGTTGTGTTTCAGCCATTAGACACCTTGGACTGTTTAAACCTGAATCCCCTTGTAATGTTTGAAACAAGTTACTTATTTTTTTTTTCATTTTTTGTTTTGTTTTTTTTTTCCTTATTTTTTTTATTAATTTATTCTTGTTACATCTCAATGTTTATCCCATCCCTTGTATCCTCCCATTCCTCCCCCCCTTTTCCCCATTATTCCCCTCCCCTATGACTGTTCCTGAGGGGGATTACCTCCCCCTATATATTCTCATAGGGTATCAAGTCTCTTCTTGGCTACTTGCTGTCCTTCCTCTGAGTGCCACCAGGTCTCCCCCTCCAGGGGACATGGTCAAATGTGAGGCACCAGAGTACGTGAGAAAGTCATATCACACTCTCCACTCAACTGTGGAGAATATTCTGACCATTGGCTAGATCTGGGAAGGGGTTTAAAGTTTACCTCCTGTATTGTCCTTGGCTGGTGCCTTAGTTTGAGCGGGACCCCTGGGCCCAAATCTGCCTATCATATTGTTCTACTTGTAGATTTCTAGGACCCTCTGTATCCTTTTATTTTGCTATTCTCCCATGCGTCTCTCATTTAGAGTCCCAATAGGATGCCTTCCCCTCTGTCCCAGTTTCCTGGTAAGTGAAGGCTGAAACAAGTTACTTAACTCATAAGTAGCTAATCCAATTGTAGGCCTCAGCCAGTTAATATCTCCCATCAATTTTTGAACTGGTTTGCAACTGATCTCTATGGATATGTACCTTTTGTGGTCGAATTTTTTGTTGAGTTATTTTATAGCCCAAATAGGTAATTGAATCTCCTATTTGTATTTTTTTCTGGAGCAATCTGTAACCCCCCTAGCATGGCAGAATTCTTTGTGTTTCCTTAAACATTTTCTCTAAAGTATCTATATCAGAATCAGCCAACAAAATATCATCTGTGTGATGGTAAATGATAGATTGAGGAAATTGCCTGTGACTTATTTCTAAAAGTTGTTGAGCAAAGTATTGACATAAAATTGGACTATTCAACATTCTCTGTGGAAGGACCTTCTAATTGTATCTTTTTATTGGGCCACTGGTCTTCAGAGTAGGTACTGAGAAAGCAAACCTTTCCCTATCTTGCTCAGGCAAAGGTATTGTGAAAAACAATGTTTTAAGTCAATTACTATTATAGGCCATGACCTAGTTAACAAAGAAGGTAAAGGAGTTTCAGACTGTAAAGGACCCATTGGTAGAATGACTCATGCATTGCTCTTAAATCTGTTACCATCCTCCATTTTCCTCATTTCTTTTTTACAACAAACACAGGGGAATTCCATGGGCTGGTAGACTCTTCTATATGGTGAGCTTCCAGCTGCTCTTGTACTAGTTGCTGAAAGTGCCTGAAGGCTTTCTTTTGTTATGGGCCACTGGTCTTGCCACACAGGTCTGTTTGATATCCATTTTAGGGGCAAGGCTGTTGATAATTAGCAGTGGCCCTTTTTATAATTTGTAGACTCAATACCTGTGAAGTCCTGTGTTTGGGCAACGGGCACAGCTTGAGAGTATTCTTGGTTACACATATCAATATCTTCCTCAGAAGCATCTGCCATTTCACCCCTAATTTCATCATTGTCTGTCTCTGTGATTGCAGGAATATTAATTTGAGCGCTCCATTTTAAAAGATTCCTTCCCCATAAATTTATGGGTATGTCAGCCGTAAAGGGTCTCAGCTTCCTTGTTTGCCCTTCTGGTCCCATACACTTAATTCACTATACACTTGGTCTTATTTGAGATAATTTACCAATTTTTACAAATTGTGTATATACCTTCTGAAGTGGCCAATCTGGCTTCTAATACTTTTGAGAAAGGATCATAACATCTGCTCTTGTATCTACCAAACCTTCTATTTTAACAACATTCATTTGTACCATTAATTTAGGTCTCTGATCATTAACCGTTGTTTGCCAGAACACGCATCTTCCAGTACTCTCAAATGCACCTGTATTGGAGCAGCTTTGCCCTTGATGTAAAGAAACAGTAACAGCTGAGCAACTCTATCCCCTACATTAATTTGCATCTCCTTCTTTACATATGCAATCATTTTAATTTCTTCCTTATAATCACCATCTATAATACCGGGATGCACAATATAGCCTTGAGAAGTTAATCACTTCTTCCCAGGATTATTCCTACTGTCCATGAAGGTAAAGGACCATAAAGACCAGTGGTTGTTTTATAACCTTCAGCCTGTGAAGATAGTGTAAGAGATTTATCTGAGGCCAGATCCAAAGCTGTGCTTCCTTCTGTAGCATGCATTAAATCACCTAATCTTCATTTCCCGGCAAGTTTGTTACCTCCTGGCTGTCCAAAGAAAGACAGCTCTATTGTTTGCTGTGGGGCCTTGCGCTAACAGGCCCCTCCTTTCATTTCCCAATGGAAAGAGATTACCTTGTATGTCTCTCATGGACTGACAATCCCTAGACCAATGTTTTCCCTTCCCACACTGGCTACAATACCCTGGAAGTCTTGGCATACCATTACCATCATGGCCAGAAGCTCCTTGTACTTTTCTACAAGGACCATTTACTCCAAAGTGAGTGCACCTGTTATTTTGAGGTCTGGAACTATTAACCTTACAGTTTCTTTGTAAATGGTCAAATTTACCACAATTAAAGCACCAGGTATTTTGATATCTGAGACCTCCAGCTATATCTTGCCCTATGATGTTGCTCTGATGCTCCTGAGAGCTAATATTAGCGGTCTCTCCCATTCATCTCATGGGGCTCCTTGTGCTTTTAATGGTCTAATTGCTCTCTCACATTCAGTATTCGCATTCTCATACGCCATGATCAGTTTTAAGGTCTGCCTGGTCTCAGGATCTGGTATGGCTCTATCTAGAGCTGAACCCAATCTCTGTAAGAATTCTGTGTCGGCTTCTCCAGAGCCTTGAAATACCTTAGCAAAGGAAGTGGTTGTTTTCCCAGGCTCCTCAACCATGTCCCACGCTCTTAAGGCTGCAACATGACATTGTTCAATTACTGCATCTTCAGATTGGGTTTGTTCTCTTAAGTCAGCATAACGCCCTTCACCAAGCAGTTGATCTTTAACAACATTGATCCCCCTTGTTATATTTATTGTTCTATTCTCATGGCTTCATTTCTCCACCACAATAACCACTGTAACTGTTGAGCAGCTTCTAACACAGCTGATACCAATCCCTTCCCATCTTGGGGTATAAGTCTATGCTGCGTAGCCCAGTTACTTAACATTTGTTGAACAAAAGATCAATTCATTCCATACCATACAATAGCCTCTTTTAAAATGCTTTAAATCTAGCATATCTACTGGATGCCTTGTGCCATCTCATCATAAGCCTCACCTCCAGCATTAGCAGGGATATGTTGCACAAAGACGGGAAAAGCTGATGGTGTCTGTGCAGCCCTAGAAAATTCCTCTATCTGAGCACTTGTCTCCAAAGCCCTTTTGCCCTGTCTGCTTTCCCGTTCCTCTAGAATCTTTACAGCCTCTCTGGCTTTCCGTTTTTCTCTGCCCCCTTTTGCAGGCTGGTGCTCTGAACACCTGGTGTGTGGAGCAGGGCAGGGCAGCAGTTGTGGGAAACACTGGCTCTTAGGTACCAGGTGTTTTCCCTTTACCAATGGCATCTTTTGTTTTCCAAGTGCTTCAACCTCTACTTGCAAATTCTCTAGTTGTACAGCTAACTCTGCAATCCTTTCCAGAACGATAGAATTTACTGAACCTTCCGGTTTTCACATCTTATCGGTCTTTCTTTCAATCTTTCTAAAGCTGCAATACAATAAAAAGACAAAGAAAAAACAAAAACTCCCTCTGGGTATAAAGCAGGAAAGAATTTTGCAACAGTAGCTGTGGTTTTGCTGACACCCTGAAACGGCATATTTATATCTTCAAAACCTGTATCTTCCTCCACAACATTAGAAGTCACGTTACCCATTATACCCAAAGGAGGTTGGGTGCCACCTGTAAGCTTTGACCTTTTCTAAACCTACCTTATTTGGGATTCTTTAATGCTTATATTTCCCTTCCAATCCTCCTACCCTAGATAGGAAAGAAGAGAGGTTAAGGGGAACAGACAAAGTAGACCTTTCTGGACTCCGTTCCTGGGAGCAATTCCCCTGTTGTACTTGGCAGGATTTTAGCAGACCAGCAATTCCACTAAAGTCACTTCTGGAACCTGGAACAGCAGCTGTAACCCAGAGCCCGGAAGTGTTCTGTGGTGTGGTTCTCTCTAGGAGCATCTTGAAGTGGAGCAATGAGTAGCCAAACAATACCAAGACCCCTAAGGCCCCCTGTTTTAGGCATATACATACATACATACATACATACATACATACATACATACATACATACATACACTGTACTAAGATATGTTTGAGGTGGCAAACACGAAGCCCCCACACAAGGTGGTTCATCTTCTAGTGGATAAACATTACCTGTTCTCTCACAAGTCTGTTCCCTGTATCACACTTGGGATCAAAACAAAAATGTGTGTACATCCACTACAGACATGGTACAGCCAACATAGAGAACAATGTCACTAGCATAAAGATAATTTGGCTTGTTCTTTTATGGCTGTCTCTGACCTCTGGGGTCTACTAATCTGATCTCTGTTTCCATAATTTATTATTTCAAAAATGGTACATAAGTGGGATTTTAAGAGTCATTCTTTCTCTTGTTGCATTTGGCCAAGACTTCATCCAAGTTACTGCATCTGTCACCAGTATTCCTTTTTTATTGCTGGCAGTATTCTATAGCGTAGCTCTCCCAGGCTGGTTAACTACACATCTGTTAAGTGTCATCTCCACTTTTCCCATGTTTTGACCATTACAAAAACAAACAAAATATAGAAACATTTTTTTATTTGTTTGTTTTTTTTAATTACAAAAATGCTTATGGCTGTATCTTATTAGGGTATTAAAATGGGGAGGAAGCATAAGATAAAAAGCTTAGAGCCATTTGAGGTTAAATGAACTATGAATCATGGTGGCCAAGCTCAAAGTAGCTCATTGTCCAAATGGAGTGTGTTTATGGTATTTAATCAAATTGAAGTGTGTGGTTGGCCATTGTCTGTAGTAGAATCTAAGAAGAGGTCTTTGGGATCCATGTTTTCATTTCTGCTCTTAACCTAGCTGATTGCTCACTAAGCTGTTAACATCCACTTGTCTTAGTGAGGACTGCTGACACATCGTGCTGTGTTTGTTGAAGCTGGCAATGTAGAGGTTCGGCTGCCAAAGCCAATTGTGGAGTATTTTAAAACCATTAACTACTCTATGCGCTTGGCATTGCTGATGAAGGGCTTAATGAAATAAACATTTGCTTATGAACTGAAGTGCCACTGTGGGTACTGGAAGGGAATCTTTTAGTTAATTGATAGACGGTAGGAAATCAGTTGAGGGACACTCAGAAACATATGGCTATAATGGGAGAATGTACAAAAGGCCTGCCTAATGTCTCCAGACACCACACAGCATGAATGTGTCTTCTTGGGCCTCACAGTATCCCTGGCAGAGACACAGGCGCAGAATGGCCCCCATCTGCCCCACAGATGCAAGGAGCCCGCGACCTGTGGGGCACTTCTGGTGAACAGATTTCAGAATGGGCAATAACATGTAACCTACTTAGTTTGTATTAAATTTGGACAATATGTACAAAATTCTACCTCCAATGTATTATAATCTTTTAGAAATATTGTTATCTGCCCTTTGGGCTTTGGTGAACAGTCAGAAAAATTGCAGCTCAGAAGCAGATTTAGTTGGGGAAAAAAATGCTTCTTCAAGACTGGAGCTCAAATTGAATCTCATTTGTGCTATCAAGTGGGGGAAGTAACTCAAAGAACGCCGGAGGGAGGAAGGAAAGACAGAAGTGGCTGAAGCGATCTGGCTGGGCACACCCTTACGCTCTTTTGTGATCTTGGAGCCTAGTTAGAGGCTGGTTCCAGAAAGGGTTCAGTCAGCATTTGTATTGTGACTAAACACATGGGTAAGAACCAAGCTGCTGCGGCTTCCCAGGCTGTGCTGGAAGATGCCTGGCTCTGGCTGGTGGGTTCTTCATGCTGACTCTCTCTGGCCACAGAACAAAGCCTTTCCAACCTTAGTGGCTAATGTCCTTAGTCTTGGTTCCCTAGGTCCCCTGAGCAGTCCCTTCTCCCCTGAGCTCTCTGGGGTTCCACCTGGTGGCAGGGTATTGGGCTCTCTTGATTCCAACTCTATTAGGTCTCTCTTGCTGAATAGCTGAACTTCTAACATGGCGGGGCTCAGGACTTTCAAAAATGTACCATGGCAGAAGTCTCTATATCCCCCCCCCCCAATATAAGACCTGGAACAGATGTTGTTTTCATTGCCCTTTTAGTTAGGCAGTTATGGGGGCAGGCCAGGGCAGAGGGAGGGTGCCCAACTCCAAGTGTGGGAGAGGTTCCACCTTTTTTTTCCCCCACCGCAGCTCTCTAACACCAGCTGGGCATTCTGTGGTTTAACACAGCACTGAATCCCGTTAGCCACTGTCAGTGCACCATCCCCGGACAAAGTTCTCCAGACACCAGCTGCAGGTGGAACACTCCCACGTCACTGACACTTATTTTTCTGGCTGAATTTGGAGGCTCCCCTGGTACCACCTTGGATTCAGCGACTCACCAGAACATGGGTCAAAGGGTATACCTGTTCCTAATCAGCAAGCACCGCCTTTCTGGTCCATCACCAACCTGGAAGGTGTTTTATCCTCTCCGATCAACAGTATCCTTCCAGACTCTGTTGCCTAGAAATGAGTGACGATTTCATTGGCTACTGGTGAAGGGCTCAGTCTCCTATTTATTCTTTTACTACAGGTTAAGAGAGAGGCTGAGAGTCCAGCCTTCTAGTTAGCAGCTCCCTTCGATTACCTAAGGATCTGTCTTCGGCCACCTTCCCAGCATAAACCCGGATGCAGCCCCAAAGTTATTCACTAGTAATAATCTGTAATACTCCTGTCACTTAGGAGTTTCAAGTGGTATTCAAAGCTGTGTGCCTGGAGCAGGCACAAAACCAAAATAGACTTGTTATGACACCATAAGGGGATGACAGAGAATGTGTAACTGGCTTCCACCTACAACTCTGCTCCTTTGGAGACAAGTCAGCTATTACCTTATGCACAATGGATAGGATTTGGGAAGTGACTATTTTCCTGGTTTTGACTTGGAAACAGCCCTCCACGTAGATTCTCATTGCCTCTGGAGCAGGTTCCTGCAAAGCTGGTGCTATGCCGCGTGTGCCCACGCCACAGTAGATGAATAAACAAAAGTTGGTGGCAGCCAAGTGTGTGAGGGGCTACCCCCATCAGCCTGGTGCTGGGATTGTTCCCACTTGCTGTTCAGCGGGCAGGCATTTCCCTGATCTCATGGTGCTTAGCTCTGCCTTGGGGAAATTTGAACCTCCTCATTTTCTCCACTCCACTTCTCTGCGTCTGCCTTCCTCGCCTTCACATTCTGTTTTCCCAGCCATGAGTTTCTCCCTTTCTTTTCTTCTTCTGAGCCAGATTCCCACCCCTTCCCCCAAGCCCTTGGTCCACCCATCCTTTGCTGGCTTCCCAAATGCTTTTTCAATCCAGCTCTTGCTACAAAGCTATTTTAGGACCTTGCTATGGGTTTTTGTTTTGTTTTGGTTTGGTTTGGTTTTTTTGCTTCATTTTCCCCCAGGTCTAGAGTGGAGGGTCCTCTGGGAGCTTGCTATGAATCTTTTCTTTTTAGGACTTCCCAGTCAGTGTGGGTGACATAACTAAAATGATCACTTTGTCCTGGGAAGAACCTCATTGTCTCCATTCAAATATTTAAATTTCTTAATGATCCCAGGCCTTGGAGTTTTATCTCTAAGGAGCATATTCTGATAAGTTGCCAGGGACTGCATGTAATATGAAATTCCCTATGCCCCTTTTCAATAGTCATCCTTATGGGATGATTTCATCTTCTCTCTTGCTTGGGGTTACTGCATAACTAGAATCTTCAAACACACACACACACACACACACACACATACACACACACACACACACACACACACACACACACACACACACACAGAAACTTTTGTATCCCTCCCACATCCCAGAGGTAGCTCGCAGTTTAGCCTCAGGCAACAGCCAACTAACTGTGCCTTGAAGATAATCCTCTGGGGAGTTAATTAGGATTGACTGAATAATTTATGGTGTGGTTTTGGTGAATTAAATAGAGAAAAGATTTTTCAAGGGTCATATGTTGAAGCACCTCCTTCCGTCTTCTCAGCTCTTACCTTGGCTTTCTTAATTCTATACATTAAAGCAAAGCAAACCAGACCCACTTTGATAGATTTAAGCCCATTACTTAAGTTTGACTTTTTATTATGAGCTCACTGTTGGACTGGACTTCATGGAGGTTTGAGTTGCAGTTGTATAGTAAGTGTATGTGTGCGTGCGCGCGTGTGTGTGTGTGTGTGTGTGTGTGTGTGTGTGTGTGTGTGTGTGTGTGTGTTAAAAGCTGAAGCCAATCTCTAGACCTATCCCCCCCAGGCTCATTATCTTACCTAAACTCTTTTTCACAATTAGTCATTCTCTTGTGCATATTCTCCAGAATTTTTCCTACAAGACAGCATAACTTTTGGGCCATTGCTTGTAACTATCCATCTACTTACCCATCTTGCCTGTTGTACCTGAGCAAAAGAGACAGGGCATTGGCTTCATTTCTTACCCAGTTGTTTAATTAGGAATGTACTGGGCACTATATCCTTGGCCCTCTCTGTCCATGGTTTTCATATGAAAAGAAGATTCAGTGGATTAGAGCACAAAAATATTTGAAAAAGGTGCATCTGTACAAAACAAATTCTGACTCTGTCATTATGCACTTTAAAAAATGTAACATTACAACTAGTTACACAGTGCCACAGGCATTATGTGTTGTACGTAAGCTAGACATGATTTGAAGCACAGGGGAGGGTGCATGTAGACTATGTGAAAATACTGCATCGTTTTCTGTAAGTATCTTGAACATCTATAGAATTGAGTGTCTTTGAGGGCTCTAGAAACAAAGCTCCATGGGAATCAAGGTACAGAAAGTATATTTGGTTCCAGCAGTCCAAAGACTAATGACCCCGTATGTCATATATATTCTGTACATTTGTGTCTTCATCCAACTGTGCATTTTCAGTGAGTAGTTTCCTCCCTATAGACAACAGAAACACAGCCATTGTCAGGTGTCACACAACCATGGCATGGTTCAACTGTAGCTCTTGGAAACCAGGTGTGTCTTGTTTATAGGCTTTTCTCTGTCAAGCACATCCTGCCCCATCAGTTTCTCACAAACACAGAGATTGGCCCATGAGCCTGGCCTCTTCAACCATGTCTCACTCATGCACCAGATTCCATAGCATGCTGTTTGGCACTGGCCTGAGGGAGCTGTGATCCATCAGCCGATATTTGCATGTGTGCTTTTTGTCAAGGCCGCATTGTGCCATTCTGAGACGGCTTTGCAAGGCACCTGGAAGACCAAGGAGATGTGACTGAAGCAGGAACATGTTTATCTGTTATTGGGGAAATGGATCCTAGTCATTACTGGCTGTGTCACCATGAAGATTCCATTTTAGCTCTTAGGGTGGCTATATCTTATTTTCATCTTGGAGTTTCAAGATCTTGGTGTTATTTTCCACATGCCCTTTAACCCTTGCCCCAGTCCTTCACACTGCTAGTACTTTGACGTTTTTGTCCTCTCTGATATCCTGCTTTGCCTTCTGTGAATTTTGAGATCTTCTCTTGTTCCTTAGCTATTCACTTTAAGTTAAGGAGCTGAAAGATCATAAAATTTCCAAGGAGAAGCAGTCAATATTGATCATGCTAACCAATGGAATAGATGATGATGATGATGATGATGATTTTGGTATTAGCTTATATTCAGCATATAAAATTGTACTGTATGCCATGTACAAATGAAGTATGCTAGTGGTTCCTGTTTCTCTTTTTAGGGCAGTAACCATCTTCTTTCCTAGGCTCGTAATAACCTCCCCCACCTTAAAATCCCTCACCCTACACATGTGCCTCTCCCAAGTATCTCATCCAATGTATGTTCTAGTATATGCTGGAGCTGGTGGGTGTGATAACATTTCCTGCTCCTTTCCCATTAGATAAGACTATGAATGCATGTGCTTCCTGCATTTTCTCTGACCATCTCCTGCCATGAGCTAAGCTGTCCTACTGTGGCAAGCATTTCACTCATCATTTGAAGAGCACACACATGGAGAATAAATAAAATTTCTACCTTCTAGAAATATCTTTACTGTGTAGTCTTTAAGGTAATATCATAATTTAGACCTCACAGAAGTGGTTTCTCTATGGCAGGTTACAACACTGTGAGCTTAGCATCTTCTCTAACAGAATTCTGGGCAACTGTTTCACTAGGTTGGATGAAGCCCATTTGGCATCCGTAGTATCTGGATTGATTTCTTTTGGCTGAGTCATTTCCCTTCACTTACTCCCTAACCACTTATGCCAACCTATTGGTTTCAACTTTTGCTCTGCTATTTTGACTGCCTTCCATTGTCAGAGTTGACAGTAGGGCACATGCACTAAAGCTATGTGGTGGTGTCTGATTAAATCTCAGTGTTGTTGCTCATCTCTGGGAGAGGTGTTTCTATGTGCCCACATCTACTGAGGCTTTTGTCTCTATGCACTCTGTCTTTCTATTTATATGTGGTGCCTACTTCACTGGAAATAGCCTCTCCTGTAGGAAACATTGAACACACTTTGCCCTAAAATCAGCACATAGTTGTACTGGATTGCCTGGCCTGGTATTTCTAACACTTCAACACTGTTGAAGCTCCTAGGTAAATCATTACTTAAGTTTCTTTTACATAGCATTACTAATTATATCCCGATGTACAGACATTAAGGCAGGAATGTGCCATTTAATGTGTGCACAGTCAGGCTCCAGAAAAGTGGAATCAATAGGATGGCTGGATAGAAAGAAGAGAAGCTACATTATGGGAATTGGGTCACATTATCATAGATTATGAAAAGTGCCATGATCTTCAGTCTGGAACACCAATAAAGCTGGCAGTTGTAACTTAGTTGGAAGGTCTGAAAACCAGGGCAGGCAATAGCATATCTCCCAAGAACTGGTTCCATCATTCGAGATTAAAAGGTAATGGGTGGTGCTCACTTCGGCAGCACATATACTAAAACTGGAACGATACAGAGAAGATTAGCACGGCTCCTGCGCAAGGATGAGACGCAAATCTGTGAAGCATTCCATATTTTTAAAGCTAGACAAATATGAATAGCCAGACCACTATGAGTGTAACATTTATAGAACTCATGGTTCTCATGATTGTCATATAGTTCTCCCTGCTGTATGTAGTTTGTTTTATACATGTGTAATAAAATAAATGTATTTTTAAAAAAGTAATGAGTATTCAACAAATAGTGCTGGTCTAATTGGATGTCTACATGTAGAAAAATGCAAATATATCCACATTCATCACTTTGCACAAGTGGATTAAAGTCCAAGTAGATTAAAGACCTCAACATAAAACCAGATGCACTAAACCTGTTAGGAGAAAAAATGGGGAAGAGCCTTACACTCATTGTCACAGAGACAACTTCCTGAACAGAACACCAACAGCTCAGGCTTTAAGATCAACAATTAATAAATGGGGCCTTATGAAATTCAAATTTTTCTATTAGGCAAAGAACATTGTCAACAGAACAACATGACAGCCCACAGACTGGGAAAAGATCTTCACTAATTCTACATCTGATGGGGCCTAAGAACTCAAGAAATTAAACACCAACAAACCAAATAATCCAATTAAAAATGAGATATAGAGCAAGACAGATAATTTTAACAGAGGAAGATTGAATGGCCAAGAAACACCTAAAGAAATGTTCGACATTCTTAGTTATCAGGAAAATGCAAATCAAAATGACTTTGAGATTCCATCTTACATCTGTCAGAATGGCCAAGATCAAAAACTCAAGTGACAGCACATGCTGGCAAGGATGTGAAGAAAGGGGAACACTCCTCCATTGCTAGTGGGAGTGCAAACTTGTACACCACTGTGGAAATCAATCTGTCACTTTCTCAGAAAATTTGGAATAGTGCTACCACAAGACCAAGCTATACCACTCCTGGGCATATACCTGAAAGATGCTTCACCCTACAACAAAGACATTTGCTCAACTATGTTCATACCAGCTTTATTTGTAATAGCCAGAATCTGGAAACAACTTAGTTATCCCTCAACCAAAGAATGGATAAAGAACCATGGTACATTTACACAATGGAATACTACTCATCTATCAAAAACAAAGAAATCTTGAAATTTGCAGGCAAATTGATGGAAAAGATGATCCTGAGAGAGATAACCCAGACTCAGAAAGACATGCATGGTATATACTCACTTATAAGCAGATATTACCCACATAATACAGGATGACCACTACAACCCACAGATATAAAGAATCTAAATAACAGAGAGGACTCTAGGGAGGATGCTTAATTCTTATTCAGAAGGGCAAATAGAATAGATACCATAAGTGCTTGAAGAGAGGGAACAGGATGGAAGCCTACCATAGAGGTCCTCTGAAAGACTTCAACCAGCAGGGGATCAAAGTGGATGCTGAGGCTTACAGCCAAACTCTGGGGCAGATCTCAAGGAGACTTAGGGAAGAGTTGAGGGATAGAAAGACCTGAAAGGGACAGGAGCCCCACAAGGAGAAGCCAACAAATCTAGGCTCAAGGGGACCTTCAGAGACTGGTGCACCAACCAAGGACCATGCATGGGGAGAACCTAGACCCCTGCTCAGATGTAGTCCACAGGTAGCACAGTCTTCCTGTGAGCCCCATAATATGGGGAGTAGGGGCTGCCTCAGACATGGATTCTGTTGCCCACTCACTGATCACTTCTCTCTGGCTGGCCAGCCATGCCAGCCCACAGAGGAAGAGGATGCAGACAGTCCAGATGAGATTTGATAGGCTAGAATCAGAATGGTAGGGGAGGAGAGCTCCCCCTTTCTCAGGACGTGGGGAGGGGGGAGGGGGAAGAAGAAGAGAGGGTAGGGCTGTGAGGAGACAAGGGAAGGGGCTACAATTGGGATATAAAGTGAATAAATTAAAAATAAACATAGATAGATAGACAGACAGACAGACAGACAGATGATAGATAGTTAATGGGTATTTCATCATTAGAAGGCAAATAACTCACTCTCTCATCTTTGTATTCATCAGATTGAGTGGTACAGGTCCAAGAAAGTGAAGATGAATCTTCTTTGGTTAGCCTACTGATTCAACTGGTAGTCTGTTCTGCAAGGAGCTCCAAAGTCAAATGAAAATCATCTTTTAATAAGCTTCTTCTTGTATTGCCCTTAATCCAGCCAATATAAATGAACTACCACACTAAACTTTATATACATTTTTAAATGGCTTAATTTAAAAAAAAATTTTGGTATATGTATCCATGTATACACGCTCATGTGCATGTGTACCTCTGTGTGTGTGTGCATATGTGTAGAAAGCAATGTTGTATGTCTTTCTTTATTGTACTCCACCTCATTTTTTGAGAGAGTGTTTCTCACGGAACCTGGAGCTCTCTGATTGGCTAGACTGACTGGCCAACCAGCCTTAGGGATGCTCTTGTCGCTATCTCCAGCTCTTGGACCATAGCAGCTGGCTTTCGTGTGAGTGCTGGATTCAAGCCCAGATCTTATGCTCACATGGCAACTTTATCAATTCCCCAGCCCTCGGAGTCAGTTCACTGCTATCACTTGTGTTTGTCAGTAACTAGGTCAAAGTTAATGTTTTGTGTTTTTTTAAAATGGTGTTTAACATCTCATCACAGAAACTCTGACCTTTTTGATGATGAACTTTAAGGTATTTTGGAGTCTAGAAGTACAGCCTGGCCCATTGGCAGAGTGGCTTTCTTGATTCCAGCTCTAGTTCAGGCTCAAATTGGCTTGCTCCTCCTGTGGGTTCCCATGAAGATCCAGAACATTTTCTCAATTGTGGGATGCGAGCAAGGAAGTAAATGGCTGCTCTGACTCTCAGCGTCTCTGAATCCCTTCCCCCTTTTCTGTATCCTCTACTTATTGGCATGTCTTTTTGTATTTAATATAAATTCATTCGTCTCCACCTTAAAAGCTGATGCAACATGAAAAAGCCATAAGAAACAGTTAACAAAACCATATTCTGAGCAGCTTAATACTCTTCTTGGTTTATTTTTCCTCCACCCAACTTCCTCATCCCTTATCATGACAACTTTTTTGGGGGGTGGGTGGACTGGTGGGTGATGCTGATATTTAGTGAGGAGGAGAAAATGTAAAATTGCAAAGTTAACAACAGATGGTTAAACAGAGCCCTTTCAGGAGTGTTATTAAAATAACAAATCTATTTTCCACAATAGTAGGCTTTCTTAAGTATCTAGCCTTATACCTTCTGTTGAAATAGAAGAAGGAAGAGGAGGAAGGGGAGGGAAAATCATGGAAACGCTTGGAACGCTCTTGCATGACCTCCATTTCTTATTGTTCCTAGGAGTTTAATTTGGACAGTCATATTTATCTGAGATTGAATGCAGGAACATTTGTGCACCACAGTGCCTGACAGTTACCATCTCCCCCAAAGGTAAGCTTTCTCAGCACAGACCTCCCAGAGCCACCCTCACTCCCACCCGGAGTAGCCTTATGGATGGGCACATGTCAAAGATGTGCTGGACCAATGAACCTTCCTTCTGATGGATGGGTCATGATGCCCCATTCTGTGTAGACCTAATTCGCATTCCTCCATTCTTCAGAGTAGAGATACTGTATGCATGTATAGCTCAAAGAAAGGGGACTGTATGTAGTGTGAGAGCCTCATACCACCAACACATAGTGACCATGTGGCCTATAGAAGGTATTTAATATTTTTAAATAACTTAGCCATAAGAATGAAGAGAAACTTAGCAAGCTCATGATGACAGCAGCAGTTGAGCTTTTGGTGCACAAATATTCACTTAAGTTAATATGTCCACTTCCTTACCTGCTAGCTGGAGGACCTATTCCCCTGAGACATTCTCCCAGGTAATTCCAAGTAGAGTGAGTTGAGGATGCCTTGCACGCCCTGAAATGATATGCCCTCATTTCAATATTCTGATCTTGCCTCAGTGCGATTTCTCAGCCTACACTCAACCCTATGTACTTTAAAAAATTTTTAAATGCTTTTATTTGTTTGCTTTTTTTTTTACTTATTTTTTTTATTAATTTATTCTTGTTACAACTCAATGGTTATCCCATCCCTTGTATCCTCCCATTCTTCCCTCCCTCCCATTTTCCCCTTATTCCCCTCCCCTATGACTATTCCTGAGGGGGATTACCTCCCCCTGTATATGCTCATATTTGTTTGCTTTTATTGAGAATTTCACGTATGCCTGTTCTTTGCAACAAACAATTGCACTTGGACTGTAGTCGCTTACAGATGCTGGTGAAAGTCTTGCCCACACTGGGGGCACTCCAGCTTCTTAAGCACTCCAGACTAAAGGCCTTGTGGTGTTTAGCTGGATTTCCTTGGGGTTTCTCAGTTCCAGTCTCTCGGCTTCGCTTGTGTGTTGGAGGCTGTATATACACCCTTTTGTAAAACCCTTTCTGCAGTGGGAAAAATTCAGTCTTTTCTTACCAACAGGTTCCATGCTTCTCCTCTCTTCCCCTCCTCCCCTTGGGTCCCTTTGTTGTCTTTTGGTGCCGCTTTTCCAAACCAGCTAATTGGAAGCAGGCCATAAGGTTAAACCTCAGCAAGTGTGGAACAGCTAACTCCCCTAGTGCATTAGGAGTAAAACACAGAGACCACCTTGGCCACATGTGTTCATTAGCCTGGTTTGAGTCTTGGCGCGGTGTTTTGCCAAAGAGATTGACTTGCCAGCCTCCCTTTCCCTTTGTTCACACATTTCTTTGTGACATGGAGATTATCCTTCTCCAATGTGCAGCCCTATATGGTTCATATTAGAGGACTCAGCCTGAAGTGGAGGGGGAACCATTCAGTTCACACGTTCACCATTCACCCCAGCTCTGCAGCGGGGGAAGCCTGGCAGATGTCCTATAATACAACTCAAGTTGAACAACATTGATCTACATGTAAATAATGGTCTTTCGGGTTAAACACTGAGAGCCGGGCTGGAAAGATGGCTCAGCCATTAAAGGCTAGACTCACAATAAAAAAATAAGAACTCAGGGTCACTGACAATGACACTGTTAAGTTGTAAGTTGTGAATTGTACTCCTGACACACCAGGTGGAACTTGGTGGTTTCCTTGACCACCTCGGTGAGTTTGACTCGGGGAACTATTTCACTTGCTGCTGTCCATTTACAACAGACTCAGCCTTCAGCTCTGGCTCCCATGGGTTGGGGCTGAGACTGAAAGTTTCAGTACACCAATCACATGGCTATTTCAACCCCAGCTTTCAATTACCCTATTAGTAGCAAAAGCAATACTCTGCTCATTGGAGGGTCCAAGGCTGTAAAGAAATTCTTAAGAAGACCAAATGCATATGTCTTGTTGTAAATCACAATGCCACGCATGTAGAAAGCACCACATGTAAAGTTTACATTCTAAAAAACTATAAATATATAACCATCCAATTGCCAGGGCCTGCTGCATGCCGTGAATGAGAATACAGTCTCCATCGCCTGCTATTCAAAGCTAGAACACAAGGGTAAGGCAACCAAGGATGCCTGCATGGACAGAGCAGACAAATACTTTCTCAGCAGCTTGGAAACATGAGTGTGCTAAGATGGAGGGTGATGTCTTCCTCACCCTCGGCTGGTAGAACCGTGTTTGCATCCTCCCTGGTGGAGATCTGACACTTCACACTGCTGTAGGTCCTTCTCTCTCTCTCTCTCTCTCTCTCTCTCTCTCTCTCTCTCTCTCTCTCTCTTAAGAGGGAAAGTGCTTCCATCTCAAAGCAAGGGTAGGATGCCATGCTTGGCAAATTCCATGTTCCCATTCTGGACTTTGGATCTCAGAGAAGGATTACAGAGACCAGAGCACATCTGGGGAAAATGTCAGGGAAACCGTTGTTGAGTCAGAGGGTCGCACATGAAATGAGGAAATGACCAGGTCTAAGTAAACCAGAAAGCAACTTTATCCATCATGGAAGGAATGCTTCTAACCGGCTAGGGTCGCAGCTCGGAACTCGGGAACTGGAACTATGGCAGCAGCTAACAGGAGCAGGCTCTTTTTAAAGTGAAGACCTATGAGCAGATATTAGGATACGATTACAAAAGAACTCAGTTATTCTCTAAATTGATGGGCCTGTCCTTGAGCATTGGCCCACTCAGGATGTGATAACAGGGAAAGTACGAATGAGAACGGATGCGCATCCACGTTTGTGGTAGTGGGGCGGGGAGTGTAGGAAGAGAACTGCTGTGCCAGGGCTAGTGATAGCACAGGGAACGCATGCTGTGCACCAGTGTCTTCGATAGCAGACAGGGACAGAGTGGGGAGTGTAGGAAGGCTTTGAGCTAGGATGGGGCTCCCAGCAGATGGGGGACAGCATAGAGATGCTCTGGGCACTTCACCATGTTAATGGCTAGGGCCCTGGTATCTCAGATTGGCTGTTGCCTGATTCTCCTGGGTTTTCTGACATTGTGTCCTCTCTCTGCCCTTGAACAGCCTTCCAGGAAACTCCCTTCTTACCCCTATTTCAGACAATATATGCTTGCAGCTGTGACCCAGTGGAAGCCAGGTCATATTACATATCACATACCTTTACTTGGTCCCCAATCATACCTTCTGCCCAGGCAGACAACAGACTAATGAGAACTGCTAGCTCATGTAAGGAAATCATGATTATTTGCATTTTGAAATTTATTATAATGAGCAGACAGCAAGGAAGAAATTCTGTGTCTACTGAGCATTAAAACACAATTGAGGTTGTTTATAGGGTGGAGCTTCAACTAATCACTGGCTTATTTATATGTTCTGCCTGTTCATTCAACAATAGGATGAGGGAAATCCATGGCAAGGAGAAAAGAAACACGGGGAGGAAGGATGTGTTGAATAAATTACTAGAATCTAGAACACATAACGCTTTAGCGTTCTTTGTAAGAAAGCCTTGACTCTCTCAGGCAGATTCCCCCACCACAACCACCGCCGTGGTACTCTGTGTCTACATTTGCATATTTAAATAACAAATTTAAAATCACATCAAAGTGGTCAGGCTTTTTTTTTTTTCCCACTTGACTTTCAGTTGTTTCAATTCAGTGAGACTCGTTAAGGAAACTATTTAGTGTTGTAAATGTCACCCGGCCGTTCCAAAATAAAGATGAGAAATTCTTTTACCAAGTCTAAGCTGAGAAGGCCCTAGTGTTTCTTGGTGTCTCTTGATGGAATTGTCCTGCGTGTCATTTACCAGCCACTTCCTCGCCGCTAAGCTGTTTCCTGAATGTGAAGGTGACAAGATGCGTCACAGCCAACTACAGCCACACATCAGCATGACATTTAGCTGGCACACTGGCAGATGTTCCAGGGGAGAGAAGACACCGTACCTCAGGGTCACCATATTAGTGCTATAGTCTGTAGCGACTCCACCTCCCACCCACAAGAATCCAAGTTTGGCCTTGGTCCTGGAGAAATCTATGAAAACAGCCAAATTAATAGTAAAAAGGAGGAAAATATTTATTCAATGTGGCCATGTTAGAAGAGACAATAGTGACAATCTGATGGCTTCTTATACCGTATATGTATTTATATATACACACACACCACATTTAAGAGTCACCTCTTTCTTATGGTCATAAAAAGGTTAAAGAAACGAAGAAGAAACAGAAGACATCCTTTTTAATCAGGCTTCCCAAAGCAGGCTGAGTACCTATGAATTATAAATGAAAATACCACAGTGATTAAGATAAATATATGATGTATGTCCTTCCTCTGTGTCATCTTCTGCTGGGCCTGCATGAAAAGTCACTTGTAGGAAGTTCCCTGGCTCTGTGAGGTCACTTACATCTGCTTTGTGTATTTCTTAGGTACAGAGCACAGGAAGCAACCACTGTGGAGTCTCAGCTGACTTGGGGAGGGTTCTTTCTCCCAGAGGATCTATCAGCAGATTGCTGACCATCACTAGGGGGTCTAGGGTGCAGCACGTTGGATATTAGACTTTGGAAGAATGAATGACTAAGTTAGACTGTTCCCTCTTTTGATGTCTCAAGAACCAACTTACAACATTAAATGGGAAGCAAGGCTTTGGTCCCTTTATCTCTTTATCTAGGTGAACCCCTGTTTCATGGTGGCAGGTGGGTGGTGATGGCCTAGGCTTTCCATTATGGTGCAAGAGAGACCTAGAAACCAAGACATTTTAAAGTCTGTCTCTAAATAAGAGCCAGGCACTATCTTGGTTGTAGACTAATATCCTAATTTTTTTTTTTTTTTTTTCGACAGAGTTTCTCTGTGTAGCCCTGGATGTCTTGAAACTCATTCTGTAGACCAGGTTGGCCTCAAACTCAGAGGGATCCATCTGTCTCTGCCTCCCAAGTGCTGCGATTGAAGGTGTATACCACCACCGCCTAGAGATTGTTATTCTTAAGAATCTCTCAGCACACCTGAGACTTAGGGTCCAGCTCCTACTGATACCAGGGACCTTCTCCAGAGATGAGTAGAACATGTCTCCTATAGACTACCCACAATGCAAAGGAGGGGGAAATCTTGTTCTTCTTTGTATACCATTCTTCATTTGTTGGTCAAATAACATTCGTTTCTGCCATGGGACTGCACATAGGAGACGACCACCCCTCCTCAACCTTCTGCTGTTGAAGAAATGACGAGCTATGGGTATGGAGGCTCATCAGTTATAAAATGGTCCATTTTGCCAACATGATCAACAGTGTTTAGGAAATTATGTCAAGATAGAAGCAACCAGTGCTTCAGTAACCTGGCATGGTGCAGTTTTTGAGCTAGGGAAATATTCATTTACCCCTTTAAGAGCTTTATCCTGTCAGGCTTGTCACTAAAGTCTGGTGCTTAGTAACATTTTATTTCAGATTTTTAACTTTCCTGGAGTTTAGATATTTTTTAAAATCACTTTTGCTTAGTAATGTAAACAACAAACACGACACAGGAACAGTAGACAGTGAAGTGCACAATGTTTAATGTTGGTGCTATTTATTCCCATCGCACAAGTTCGTACTGGACTAATGCTGGATGTGTTAGCAGCATCTTAGTCACAGGACTTTTACAGGATGAGAAGGAAAAAAAATCTCAAGGTTCTAGGAAGATATGAACTCATCTTTGAAGGATTTCAAGATTAGTCTGACATTGGCAAGACTGGAAATTTTTTTCTGAACAATTTTAACTAATGGTGCCCCATGCCCAGTCTCACACAACCATATGTTTACAGAGTCAACATAATTCTTAGTACATACAATCAAGAAAAATTTCATTCTCAAACTCAGAGGGCAAAAACATAACCAAAATAAATTGGTCTGAGTTGTACAAATTCATAAGACTACTGTCTTTCTCCTTAATCTTGTTTTTGAATAATTTCCATTTAACAATGTTTAGAATCATAAATGGCAAAACAAAGGAAAAATAAATTACTTTAAAGTTAGTTGGCCTTGAACAGAGTTTGCAAAGTCATAGCTAATATTCTTTTTTCAAATCTCTTTCAACAAAGCTAACCATATCCCTTGGCGAACCTTCTCTCTTCTTGAGCTTTGGAATCCAACTCTCTCTTTTCTAAGTCTTACACCCCATATTCTCCATTCATTTATAATTTATTGAAGGCCTATTTGGAGTAAACTACTGTGCTGGAATTAAAGGTGGGGCTGGACGGATGGCTCATTCTGATGTTTACCATGCATTCCCTATGAGTCTAAGAACTGGGAATAGTGCGAGACGCAAAAGAAAGCAGTACGCCTTGCTGAGTCTGGTAGAGCCAGCCTTCATGATGAGTCTGGTAGAGCAGGCCTTCATGATGAGTCTGGTAGAGCAGGCCTTCATGATGAGTCTGGTAGAGCAGGCCTTCATGATGAGTCTGGTAGAGCAGGCCTTCATGATGAGTCTGGTAGAGCAGGCCTTCATGATGAGTCTGGTAGAGCAGGCCTTCATGAAGCTTTTAGGCACTTTTGCCTAATTACCAGTGAAGTGAGTGACATGAGGTATATAACCAAGGGCTCTTGTCTGTTTGAGAGCAAAGGGGTTATGTTTAAGTGAAGATTGTTGGGTTTGTTGATAAATGGGTACAGAATTGCATTGTAGGTAGAAAAACAGCTCTTGCCAATGCTCTGTGCTAAGGGAGAAGATGAGACAACAAAAAGACCATTCAGGGTCACAGTGCTCGGGCCTAGAAACATGAAAGAGTATAAAATGAGAATTGACTGCTGTGGAAGGTAGAGGCTACCTGTGCAAGAACTTGTCCCCAGTTTACGGCTTTGGAGTTTTACCCATTGAATGGTGAAAAGTTATTGATGACCTGAAGTCCATTAGGACACACTGTAGCCAGGTTCCAGGTAGCAGAGACTTGGTGGACACAACAAGGAAAGGATAAGTAAGTGGAATCCTGAGCCACGCCAGAGGCAGGATCAATGGAACCGGAATCAGTATGGAGGAAGAGTGTTAGCACCGCCCCCAGACTTCTCATTTGCTGAGTAGAATGAATGTCAGTACCATTAGCCGAGAGAAAGCTGCAATAAAATAAGGATTGGAGAAAAGACTGAGTTTTATTTAGGACATATTGAATTTGAAGTATACCAGAGTGATACCATGAAGTTGGCATTTGTTACATGGTCCAACGAATAAATGGATCTTAGGAAGGTCAGGATGGCTGGATGATGAACATTCCAGATTTCTCATAGCCCACAATAAACTCCCAAGCTATGGTTTTAAGTATTTTGCCCATGAGATTTTAATTTTGGCAGGCCATGGTGTGGACAGCTCTTTCTACTTCTCTTGGCATTAGAGTGTGTATCTTGAAGACCAGGGTGAGAATCACCAAACCATACTCATTGTAATGCACAGGATAGATGTTGGTGGGTACTGAGCTAGGGCTAGCATCCTTTGCATGTGGATACCTGGATACTTCAGAGCTTGGTAATTGTGATTCAAGATGAATAGTAGTGTGAGAGCCAAGCAGAGATTACGTCATCTTTGGTGATCTAGATTCTGAAGTTACTAAGCCTTGTTTCCACTGCATCCTACTCATCTGAGGTGAGTCACTGGGCTGGCTGTGTTCAGGAGAGCAATTGGAGTCTAATGTTAAAAATAATAAGGATTTTATGAATACAGTGTACAAAATACAAGGTATTTTGATCAGATTCATACCCACCCTACCCCTAACTCCTTCCAGATCCTCCCCCATGTCCCTACCCACCCAACTTCATGTGTTTATTCTCTCTCCCTCCCTCCCTGACTGTCCATATGTTTCCCTGTCTGTCTGTTGGCCTGTCTGTCTGTCTTCCCTTCTGTCTATGTTTGTGTGAGTGTCTGTCTGTCTGTCTGTCTGTGTGTCTGTCTGTCTGTCTCTTTCTCTCAGTCCAGTAAGTGTTGGCAGGCTCCTCCTGCGTGTGGCACCTGCCCTTGTGTGTAGTCAGTATGTTAGTTATCACACCATTAAAGAAAATCGACTTTCCCTCTCCCAGAAGCAATCAGATACCAATAGCTCCCCAGCTAAGGTGGGGCTTCCTGCCCATATCCCCTTAGCTATGCTGGGATTTCATCTGACTTGAGCTTGGGTAGGTCTCACACATGCCGTAAGTTCCCTGTGAGTTCACACATGCGTCTGTCCTGTTGTGTCTGGAAAACACTGTTTCCCTCAAGTCACACATCACCTCCAGCTGTTGCAATCCATCAGGCCCCTCCCCCACAGAGATTTCTGAGCCTGGAGAGGAGTGATGAAGACACTGCTTTGAGGACTGAGTCTTACCTTTTGGTTGGAGGAGTGCTGAAGAGTTGGAGTAAGAGCTAGGGAGAGAAAAAACACTGAACATCCCAGCTGGAGGGAACAGGAGGGAGCAGGATGGAGGGCTTGTGCTCAGGAGCCATGAGGTAATTGCTGTTCACTCCTGTGAAGGATCATGAGGAATATGAGTAAAAAGAAGGCTTGGGGTCGATGCACAACGGAAGTCCTCTTTTCTCGTCTCTTGTTTTGAACCTTGAAACAGCTCAATGGGGAAGAATATAGGACTGGATTTATTAAATAAATAAGGAAAAGGGAGGGAACGTAGTTCAAGGATAATTCTGCTGAATGATAAAATAACCCATGACGCTTTTCACTTTCATCTCCTCATGTTCCACTACAATGGCTTCAGCTCCCATCTCAATATCAGGTCACCTTAAAGAACAGTGTTAGGAACTCTGTTGGTTGAATCGTGTCCTTCCCGGATCCATGTGCACCTAGAACTTCAGAATTTCACCTTACAGCAAATAGAATCTGTGTAAATATAGCTAGGTATGGATTTTAAAGTGAACACTTCCTGGGTTTATAGTAGGCCCTAAATCCAGTCTGACGTCAGGTTCTCAGGCTGTACAGCCAGCAGTTCACACCCTGAGCCATGCCCCTCCCTTCCCAGCCCAGTTTGTAGCATTTGGCTAGCCCAGCCTAGAAAACTAACCAGAAGCTAAAGGCACATGGGAAGGTTTGCAGTTGGCCTGTTTCTAAATGGAAAGAAATATTGGCCTGTAAAGACTTGGGTGCTGTATTTACTGGTTAGATCTTCAGGACATTGGAGCACAGAGTATTTCTTTTCCTCACATTAGGCTAGGGCCGAAGGTTTAAGAAGTGTATGTGTTAGCCTGGTGTGGTGGCGCATGCCTGTAATCCCAGCACTCAGGGAGGCAGAGGCAGGCAGATCTCTGTTGATTTTGAGGCCAGCCTGGTCTACAAAGTGATTCCCAGACAGCCAAGGCTACACAGAGAAACCCTGTCCCAACAAACAAATAAACGTAAGCAATGTATGTGTCAGTCTTCCCCCAAGTGTCCTCCTGAAACCAAAGGCTAGCCTTCTTGTCTGCCCTCTGTGGTGAGATGAAGAGAGCTTGCCTGAGAAAGATGCTTGGGTGTACCAGCATCTGACAGGATCCATTCAATGAAAGGAGGAAGCTGCTTCTTTGTCTCCACTACAGTAATCGGAGAGAAAGCAACCCTTCTTAAGGTGACGGGATTATAATGAAGCAAAGGACACAGAAGTGTCCCGGTGGAGAAAGAAGTGTGTCAAAACCAGATTGTGCACATAATTAATTGCTCAGCCCTTCCTGACTTTATCAGCAGTACTGGTGTTTTGATGAGAAAACTTAATTAAAACTTATTTTTTTAAAGTGGAAAATATTCAACATGATTGTGGGCAGATTGAAATTGGGGCACCGTGTAATTTTAATTGCCTTCAAGAGATGCTCTTCAGGGTGGCTCCTGAAGGAATAAAGAAGAAACCGCAGGGTGGAGTCAGAGGCTATCTCCATGCTGGAGCTTCCACAGGTGGTCTCCTTATACGTGGGAGTTACTCCTAGGGGTGCCAGGAAGGACCATAGGCTCCTTATGTTAGGGGGTCAGTGACTCTGTCCCTGTGTGCACTGGCCAGGCTACATGTGGAGCCCGCACTGTAAAACACGATTTTATTTTTGTTTTCTCTTTACTCCATAGAAACAGTAAGTGGAGGTTCAGTACCACACAAGGCATTGGTTTTGAAATGTTGATCCTTAACTAATTCCAGAAGGATCATCCACCAGGCTCTCACCCCCACAATACCTATTAGAGGGTTTCTGTGTGAGTTCGAGGCCAGCCAGGGCTACACAGAGAAATCCTGTCTTGGAAAACAAAAAAACAAAAAACAAAAAACAAAAACAAACAACAACAAAAAAAACCCCCAACAAACCAAAAAACAAACAACAACAACAAAAAGCTACTTAAGTGGTTCTAGGCATCAAATGTGGCAATCATAAGCTGTAATAACGGACATAAGTTCTGAAGCCAGGACCACAGGCCACGGCTTTTACTTGTCTGTAGATGTGGGTTGATTGCTTAGCTTCCTCCATCATATGGGCACCATATACTTACTGGATGAGGTTTTACAATCATCAAAGACAACACAGGTATATAAACAGGTAACTGTTGTGAACAGTATCTAACTGTTGAAGAGCAGAACCAGGCTGCTTTTCAAACCCAGGGTATGAGTTGGGCAGCTCTATTCTTGTTTAACCACAGGAGCTGAGGTAGCAAACCTGACCTTTTGTTAGAGGTCAGACTCAAGTCTAGGAGGCAGGAGTCCTGGGAAGATAAATTTCAAAGCAGCACAAAGCGGTACTTTCTTACAAATAGTCCAGGGCTACCATCGACTTGTTTCGGGGGCAGGGGCCTCTGAGTCAATGGTTCAACGATAGCAGCTGCTATATTCTGAAGGAGGCCCAGGATCCATAGCAACTACCAAATGAGACCATTGGGACCAGTTTGTACTGGGGTCCTGGCTTCCTGGGGAACAAAGTTGGCCTGCAGTTGTTGTTGTGGACAAATGGCTCTGTTTGGGTAATGCTGTAATAGAAAGAACACATAAATAAGATGTGGGGATGGGTGGGCTTTTGTTTTTGTTTTTGTTTTTTCCCAAGGAACACCATGCACCCCTTACCCTAGCCTCTGCAGAAAGAGGTAAGAACATATTTGGACTTCTCTAATGAAGGTGGTCCATATGTATAAGAGGGTAGGAGCTAGAGTTTTAAAGGCTCCTGTTGGATAGTTCCAGGCTATGAGAAATTTCCTCACCCCAAATGCCAGTGCTGACTGTTGAGACATCCCGCACCTCACTGGAGCCCAGGTGGTAGGAAGAGGGCCTGGGCAATGGTGGGAGATGAAGGCAGCTTAACTTTCTGTCACTGGGACTGAATTGCTTTGATGTAGGTATGTGTCTTAGTTACTTTTTCATTGTTGTTATAAGACACGATGGCCAAAGGCAACTTAATTAATTCCAGCAGAGTCTCTTAGTGCAAGGAAAAGCCCATTGATATTTCTAGTCTTGCTAGCTAGCTTGCTCTGGGGAATGCCATCTCCACAGCCGCAGGCTGGCTTTACAGCTAGGATGCTACACACGTCTGACATTTGTATAGGTTCTAGAGATCCAGACTCCAGTTCTCATGCTTGCTACAGTAAGTGTTCTAAGCCATGGAGCTAGAACCTTCTCCCCCACCCTGGGCAACTAGATGTGGATGTGAGCCAACTTATGTTTGCGTAGTCTTGTGAACTATTTCCTCATCTACATTGCTTGGCTTCTGTGAGATACTTGTAGACATCTGTTTGATGAGGGTAAGGGAGTGCTTTCTTTGGAAGTTTGATCTCTCTTTGTGGTGCTAAACAGGCTGGGTGGACAACAAGGCCTGACTTTGACCTTGGCATCAGGCTTCAGCCCATTGACATGAAAGCAGTTTGGGGTTAGTTTGCTGTTAGACTCGGTTAAGTCAGGTTTACAAATCTGTCCTATCCAAGCCCCTAAATGATATTAGGTGGTCATTGCGTCTGGAGGTGGGGTTTACCTGCACATGCTTTTATCTCTGGGTGCTAGCTTCTCTGATTGTTACTTTCCCAGCAAGTGGGGACCCCTTTCCAAGCTCTTCTCATCAGCCTTCCCCTAGTGAGGCTGCTTCTCACAAGGGGAAATCGACGAGTTGGACAAGCACGGCCATGGCCCCTAGTGGTGCCTGCCCTGAAGCTGGACAGAGGCTGCACACAATTCGGTGGTAGACTGTGCTGAAATCTCCAAGTCAGTTGCCCCTGAGTAGAGGCGATACAGAGGAAAGCAGACATTTCTATGGTTACTGGGTTCACCCTGCAGGCTTCATGGCTAGCTTTCTAGGAAGCCAATAAAACAGGAAGAAATGCACGTTCTTCCTCACCAGAGAGAAGAGGGCCTTTCACCCACCCAGACCTCCTGGCTGTCACCTTGACTCACACCCGCCCTTTGAAACCAGTTCGATGAGCTCAAGTTAGCTGAGTCCCTTCAGCAACACCAAGTCCAACCTGTGCCCGTCTAAGCAGCTGGAGCTCCTTTTGGCCAGCATGCCTGAGCTCTGCGGAGCAACGCCAAGGCTAGTGGTATATTATTTTCTTTCCATCATTCTCTACAGCTCTGCCGGTTTGTCACCTGGAACCAAAGACTTATCAGAACTAAAGAGAGCCTTAAAGGTCAGCTCATTCAACCCCCCACCCAGGACTCGCTTGGCAGAACTAGCCACCCACACTACAGATTAGTAATAGACGTGGTTATTCAAGACAGTTACGTCTTTTCAGGGGAAACGACCTATCCCCAGGGTGTCCCAAAGCTCAGGGTAGTGAACGAGGCTGTAATGGGGAGGGGTATACTCTCATTCCCAACCATTATAATTAGATGGCGTTCTTTCCCAATTCCCAATTAGAATTCACCACAAGCTATTGCTGGAATGTAACGCAGAACTCCAACCCACTTGCCACCCAACAGTTGGCAATTTCCTCTCTAATATCAGTTGTTTGAGTCATCACATTTACTGAAGCAGCTGGGGACCACTTTATCTCTACTGTCTGACTTCAGGATTATTTCCTGGGGTACTTGTTGCTGATCGCTGTGTAGCCTGTGCTATGGCAACAGGAGGAAGAGCTGAGGGTAGTTGTACAGACGCTCACCTGCATTTCAGAATCATCTCAGGACCTTTAAGAAACGCTCACACTTGGCTCCCAGTCTTGGAAGTTCTGATGTGATTCATCTGGGTGCAGCCTGATCAGCTGAACCTGGAACCTGAGGGTGTTCGGTGTATACCTGTGGGTCCTTGCCAAGAGGGACTGGTCAGCAAGGGAGACGGTGGACAACAAATAATGCCGTATGTTCCTCTTAGTGCACTTGGGGTCTGATATGGGGCTAGCCCCAAGTTTCAGGGGAATGGTTCCTGTCGACTGATGAGTGTACAACAACAGACCACGGCTGTTAGTGTCTAGAGTGATGGCGAAGAACAGGCGAGTTGACAGCTCTGCCATCAATTAGATGAGATCTGCAGTTCCTGCAGGAGAAGGTCAAGTAAGGAGCTGGGACAAAAAGGCAGAAGTACGGGCCAGGTACACAGGCAGTGGTTAAAGCAAAAGGCTGCACCACATCTGCGTGCTACTCCGGCTGACTGCAGAGACTGCATCCTCCTCGGGACCTGCAGACTGAAGGCTGCAAGGAAGCAAACTAGTGTTGTTATCACCAACATGGGGATGGCAGAAACCAACAGATGGGGGATGAGGAGAGGGCTGGCAATTGGTTGGGCAGGTGTGGGTAGTTAGTTTTAGAAGGAATACTCTAGGCAGAGGGACGAATCATGGTAGCCATTAAAACCAACTGGAAAAGTAAGGATGGCCCTTCTGACTTGGATAGAGCTATCAGCCACCCCTACCAACATGGGGAAAGACAGGAGGGCTAGTGATACAGGTCACACTGTAGAGTCATGCCCAGCATGTGCAAGGTCGTGGGTTCGGCTCCCAGCACCATGTCACACTGGGGTGGAGGTCTGGTGAATGTCTCAGTGAATGGAGGTTGGGCCTGATGACTTCAGATCAATTCCCGATTCTCTCACGATGCAGGGAGAGAGCTGGCTCCTGCACATTGTGCTCCAACCGTGGCACGCTTGCTGCGGCGTGCGTAAATCCAGGAAGGTATTCTCACTTGCAGGTGTGTGTTCTTTCTCAGCTTTCTCATCCTTTGAAAATGATGTAACCTCTGTCTTGGTATATTTTTCCTGTTGCTGTGATAAAACACCCTGGAAAAACCAACTTAAGGGGCAAAGGCATTGTTCTGGCTCACAGTTCATGGGGAAGCCTGACTGCAGAACTTGAAGTATTTGGTTAAACTATATCCGCAGTCAGGAGGCAGAGTGATTGATGCTGATGTTTTACACGTCCTGGGACCTAAGACCAAAGAATGGTTCCATCTACATTTAGAGTGGCTCCTCCCACATCCGTTAGCATAACTAGATGACCCTTATAAGCATCCCGGATACTTGTCTCCCGGATGGTTCTAGATTTGGTCAGGTTTATGTTCATAATCACTATCAACCATCACATTCTCCTAACCCCGGATTGACAGCATCCTTCATCTTTCATCTAGGAAAGTACTGAGATATGTGCCATTTCTTAAGAATTATCTGGATTTCTAGGGAGAAAATGCTGTTTTCATATTGGGCAGCTCAGGTGCTGCACCTGTGGAGTTTCAGATGCAGTCAGACACTCCATTGACACCTGGAAGATGTTGAAATTATTTTTACAAAGCAGTGTTTGTTTCTTTTAGTTTGTTTCTCAACTTGGCTATCAGACAAATAATTGAGACTCTTATAAATACAAGGTTTCACAACACAATCTGAGCAGTTTAAGTCTGTTTTTAACCCTTTATGTTATTTTGTCTTGCTCCCAGCAAACATCCCAGGAAACATCCCAGTGATACGTGCACTTTTGTACCTTTCCTCAGCTCCAGCCTCTTCCTCTTCTTCCTTGGACCTCTCCTAGTGGCCCACTCCTCTGGCTTCTCCCTCTGATTCCTCCTCCCCTGGCTGGCAGGAAATCCAGCCTTATTCTCTCCCTTGCCTATCGATTGGCAGTAAGCTGCTTTATTGACGTAACAGGGGAACAGTTGGAGAGCAGAGGTTACACAACATTTAGATAGGAAATTGGAATTTAAACTACACAATAATCTTATGCCTATGGGAAGACTTTGCCATTTTTTAATTTTTTAAATTTAATTTATACTAATTTATTTCTCTGTGTGTGTGTGTGTGTGTGTGTCTGTGTGTGTGTGTGTGTCTGTGTATGCATGTGCACATTCGCATTGTTGCCAGAAGAGGGAGTCAGATCCATTGGCACTGGAGTTATAGGCTGTCGTGATGAATGAGTGCTGGGAAACGAATTCTGGTCCTCTGAAAGAGCAGAAAGTTCTCTTGACTGCTTATTCCAGCCCAACAATGTCACGCCTTGTCCCTTGGTCACCAGTAGCAGTCCAGATGGTGTCTCTGTAGGTGACGCTGTCCCTACTCACTCTGGGGAAGCTTCTGAGTTTCCTTTACTATCATACTCTGTGGCTGCCAGCTGCTTGGATAGAATGTTTGCTCTCTGGCTTATAAATTACAAGATATTTTCAGGACCACTTGGGAGGAATTTGAACTTTTTCCTCGAGTCAGCAGGGGAGCTGCTGGGGATTTCTGAACAGGCAGACAATATGTTGAAGAAATATTTTAGGAAAATGTACTTTGCAGTTGCTATGGGTGGGGGATTATAATACTTAACCCTTGGCTCGGGGCAGCAAGAGGATGAAATTATATAAGAGGCTATAAAGGCAGAAGACCACCATCACGTCCTTCCTTTTGTTTTAGCCTCGGAGGAGTGCTGCCCGCAGGACACCATCTTTCTCTTAGCTGCTCTATTACTTTGCTTGGGCGGACATCATGAAATCACACCAAGTGTGAGGCTTACATAATGTAGACGTGTTTGCTCACATTGCTGGAAGCTGCAAGGCTGAGATCAAGGCCTGGTAGGGTTGTTTCCTTCCCAGGCTCTGTCCCAGGCCTCCCGTGCTAATTCTCACCAACTCTCTCGCTTCACGTCATCTTCCACACACACTGTCCTGTGTGGAAAGGACGTCTTCTTTCAAAGATACTGGTCATGCTGGATAAAGGTCACTCCACTGACCTCATGCTAACACATGTACCACCAAAAAGACCCCCTGGCTCCCACATGTCACCACAGAGAAGTCCCGGGAATTAGGACTTTAAGACAGATTTTTTTTTTTTTTTTTTTTTTTTTTTTAGGGGAAGCACTTTTGCTTGTAACAAAAAGTCTTTTTTTTAAATGACTCAGAGGAAAGGCATTTCCATTTGAGTAATTATGGGCTATTTTAAGAATTATACATCAAGGCCCTCTCTTTATTAGTCACCTATCTCAAATTATATTTGTCATTTCTTTGGTACCTGCTATGTCACCAATGGAATTTCTTGGCTGGCCAAGACAGTGTTTTAAGATAAATAACCTCTGTAAACACCCACTCCTCCCACACAGAGGAGTGCTAACAACAGCTGCTGGGCTGGTAGATGTATTTGTATTATTTGTTTACCGATCACACGAAGCACTTATATCCCATAACAGCTAATCTGAGAAGCAAAAATGCATGGTACCATCCAGAAGGTTCTGCATAGCCAATCTAATGTGAGGGCAGCAGCAAGGTCTCAGGTTAGCCAGCCTAGCTGTAGCTTTGCCCCTGTCACTGTGTATGGCCTTAAGTGAGCCACCTGACTCTCTGGGAGTCTGCCTTCAATTGGTCATAGAGCAGATTCTGTCTCTGTCCATTCCCATGGAGTATGAGGAAGGGATCCATTTGACAGGTGTGCTGGTTTGAATAATTACGGCCCCATGGACTCATGTGTTTGAACGCTTGGCCATAGGGAGTGGCACTGTTAGGAGGACTGGCCTTGCTGGAGGAAGTGTGTCACTGTGGAGGTGGCCTTGCTGGAGGAAGTGTGTCACTGTGGGGGTGGGCTTTGAGCTCGCCTATGCTCAAGCTGTTCCCGGGGTGGAAGACAGTCTGTTCTGCTGCCTGTGGATCAAAACCTAGACCTCTCCACTCCTCCTCCAGCACGCCGCCATGCTTCCTGCTATGACGATAATGGACTAAAGCTCAGCCCCAATTAAGTGTCGTCCTTTATAAGAGTTGTCATGGCCACGGGTGTCACTTCACAGCAATAAAACCCTAAAACAAGAAAGGAGACTGAGGCTCTCAGGTGTTAATGAGCCATGCATGTGACAGTGTCCCCTACTTATTTTACTGTTAAGGACTAAAGTGGGGCAAAGAAAAATAACTCTGAAACTACAGGCTTGCTTGCAGGGTGCCGAGAGGGTGGGCTGTTATGGCTGGCTCCAGGACACAGCAAAGACCTGAACAGCCCAAGAAGAGAAACGACAGATGAGGCAGGCTGTGTGCCTAAGAAGAATTTGAGAGAACTTTGTCTTTTGGTTGGTGTGCCTAGGCATGGAACTTCAAGCCCTTCTTGGCCACAGGGGTCCTGGTGTTTGGAGTCTTTGGCCAATTTTGCAGAAATCTGCTAAGTTCCAAACTGAAAACAGACAGTCATTTTAATGGTGTCTTCCTTCAGCCCTGTCACTGAGAACAGTGCTCGTTCCTCATTTATTTTTAGTGTTCAAGCTCGGACACCGGGGATCTGCTGCTCAGGCCCGCATTTCTGAGAAGGGAAGGCAGGTTTTTGTTTGTTTTTAACCTCCTTAGGACTCTTGATAGCCTCAGAGTATTGGAGAGAAGAAAATTCTTTTTAGTCCTATTTAGTTATCATGTAAGTATTCCTTGCACATTTGTTGTTTGCCTGCCTCGAGACCACACCGACAGTGAGATTCTCACTGTGTTGTGCCAGAGCTCTGGGAAATAGTAGATAGATACAGACCAAATGGTAAATGTTGTGCAACTGAGCCCAAAGCTTAGGTAGACTTCTCTAGACAGCTGGCAGTGTCTGCCTTAGACCTGGAAGCACACTGCATTTGGATCAGGAGTAGTAATTAGCTTAACAACACTGGTGTTCCTTGATACAAAGGAAAATTGTCTCCACCTACAGTCACATTGCTCCCATGAGATTAGAAACTAATAAATATTTAGAAGAGTCATCAAGTTTATAGGTGAGAGGACCTCATTAGTTCATCGAGTTTATAGGAGAGGGGATTAGCTTGGGTCATGTGAGAGTCCTGTTGTTTATGTTACATGTAATGCGGGATGAATGGAAGTGACGTCCACTGGAGAAAAGCCCTCATTCGTCTGTGAAATCCCTGACCGTCCAGAACACTGGAATTTGACTGTATTTGGCAGCATGACCTTAAAGCGTGATTAAGTTGAAGTTCGGATGAGGCCCTGAGGGTGGATTCTAACCCAGACTTGACAGTGTTTTAGCAGAAGAAATATAGACCCACAGGGAGATAGCAGGGATAGATATACATAGAGGAAAGACCACATAGGTCATCAGAGAGAATGCCACCATCTATAATACCAGCCCAGGACACAGACCTTAGGACAGAGCCAAGCCTCCCATGTTCTATACAACCTCCAGGCCAAAGATAAAAGACATTTGTGTTGTTAGAGCCATAAAGTCTGTGGTGTTCGCTACAGCTGCCCAAGCGACGTAATAAAGCCACATAGTTCCCAGAACTTACAAGGGCTCAAGAATGTGGGAAAGAAGGTAAGGTAACGGGCAGATCCAGACCTGCTCCTACTGCTAGGCAGTATGCCAAGTACCCCAGAGGCCTCTAAAGGAAGCTGTGTGAAGCTCTGCATCTATCCCATTGTGCAGGCTCTTCAGTCCCGACCCCAGAGCCAAGCCTCGAGTGAAGCAGGGTGGGATCTTCCCCTGCAGACATCATAGTGGACACTGTGGTGACCAGCACTCAGGTGTCTGTATATGTTCCAGCCGTCCTTTTACAGCCTTAGCAGGTCCCCTCTCAGGAGAGCCGAGAGACAATGCCATCTATACAGAATTATGCGTACAGCCTGCCATGCTTTACTTAAAACTATTTGGCCATATCTTCAAACTGAAGTGCCTGGAAGTGAATGAGAAAAACTACATTTTCATATGAGAGTGGTGCTTCTGTTTTCTTCTTGTTCTTAAGTTCTGTGGGAAACCCAAGGGAAGAATGGGCTTCTGTATGGGGTTTCTGACTTCAAATCATTCCCCCGCCTTTGTTCTCCCTCTAATCTATTCCATTGCATTTTGTAATATACTCAAGGGCAAGATTAACAGCAGGAGCAGAATCCTGCTATGAAATCTGAGTGACGTGAATTCTTTACAAAAATCTTAAGAATCAAAATGGTGCTGGTGATACAGTTCATAATTTGCACATGTGTGCACTTGACATTGCTAATTTACATGAAGTAACACAAACTGCCTAATTAGTGCAGGGGAAAGAGAAGAGGAGCAGATTGTCCTTTTGCTTATTCAAAAGAAAGGTATCGATTCATTTTAGCTCTTTATTTACAAAAATCCTTTTGCCAGGCTTCTGGGGGCGGGGGTGGGTGGGTTTGTCTGGTGGACTCTGCCCCACTTCTAATCCTCTCTGGATTTATCCAGATGGAAGATTTTTTCAGAACCACTGTAATGCTGAGTTATTATGTGAAACAAAATAGGAGAAATCCTGCAATTTCTGGGCACTAGAAAGAAGAAATGAGAAATGTGAATAATGGGCTTGGTACTGGGATGTTCTGTGCTGTGAGGACACAGTGACGGACAGCTGTTAGGTGCTAGCAGCTATTATCTATTAGCACTGAACCTGGATATCTTATAGTCCTTGTCTGTCACACTCCCCAAACTTTTGTAAAGACAACTGCATATATGTCAGAGAACATTCTGGAACACTCAATCTTTTTTTTTTTTTAATTTATTCATATTACATCTCAATTGTTAGCCCTACCCCTGTTTCCTCCCTTTCCTCCCTCCCTCCCACTTCCCCCTTTCTCCCTTCCCCATGTCTGTGATTGAGGGAGACCTCCTCCCCCTATATATGCTCTTAGAATATTGAGTCTCTTCTCGGTAACTTGCTATCCTTCCTCTGAATGAGTGCCGCCAGGCCTCCCCATCCAGGGGACGTGGTCAGAAAAGGGGCACCAGAGTTGGAACACTCAATCTTTAATGGCCGTTGTAAAAATTATTTTCTCCTGGGAGACATGTGAACGCCGTCTAACCGCCCCCCCCCCCCAAGGTTTTAACAACATACCAAATTTGATTCTACCAAAGTTTACGCTGAAGAACAAACGAATTTACTGGAGTTACTTATAGAAAGCATGTGTGAGGGTTATGGGCAGGAATGTGGGTGACCTAAAGTATCCACTAGAATATTTGTACTCCCCCATGACTGTACAGATGCAATCCCTTCCCCATATCTTCTCCAGCCTATATGCTCTAGCTACTCCTGAGAGGCCAAGGCCAAGTACAGTTAGGGCAGGATGTTGGGAGGAGTGTCTGGATATTCAAGTGGGGGTCTGGTGACCTCCCAGAATATGAGGGAATGTCAACAGTAGAGTTGCATGAGGGGTAAAAGAATGCCTATAGCCAGGCCAGTGCAAGTGAGACTGAGCAACATGTTAGAGTCAACAGGTGATGGAGAACTTGAACCTATTGCAAGGCATAGATGCCTCAAGGCAGGAGCTGGGTTCCCAATGTGTGAGACGACTGAGGATTGGGTATGAGTCATTGAAAATAATTGCGTCAGTAACAAGACCTAGAAGGCTGCAAAGATGGAGGCGGGATGAACTCAGACGGAAGACACTGGGCTTTGGGTTTTGTTGTTTTTTAATGAAAGTGTGGAAGCTTTGACACTCTTGTTGTGCTGAATTAAGTATCATATGAGACTTAGACTATTCATTTCCAGGAAGGGCAGATAGTGGGAGTGAAATGTGCAAAGAGGGATTTGCTTAGTCACCAAAGAAGGTTTTGATGGGGGAAATGGCCTTTTCTGGCCAAGAAGTTGATAATTGGAAGCCGCCTTTACAAAGGTCCACAACCCCTCCCCTTCTCTCTCCCCCTCTTCTGCAGATTTCCTTTAAATTTCTAGAATTCTTTCATGCAAAAAAAATTTCTTACTGAATAAAGGGCAGAGCCCAGGAGAGTGGAGACACTTCTGCCTTCCAGGCCTAGGTTTCTTAACTGTATTGCTAGGCGGAGGTAAAGAGAAGACAAAGTGTTCGATTTGTGGGTTTGTTTGTTTTGTTTTTGTGTCAAGTCAAACTCAGGTGGAATTTCTCATCCAGGCCTCTAGAGGATCAGCTGTAGCAGTGGGACGTAGTAAGAGAAAGTGTGGCCTGAGCGGAAGGAGAGAAAGGCTGGGCAGTGTGTGGCTGGAGATCTCTGATCTGACAGGCTCTAGGAGCCATTTTCATTCAATCTTCAACACAGCTCTTTGACACAGAAATTATTTCCCATCTTAGAATGAGGAAGTGAAACCTGGGAGACACTGAGCAGAGACCCCATAGTTACACTGTGTTGGGGTAGTCAAATTCAGACCTGGAACCCCAAAACAGTGGGTTTTTATTTTATTTTATTGCCACATAGTAAATGTTAAGTTAATCCTTCCTGCTCACCTTCTATTCCTCTTTCCCAATATTCATCCCTCCGTCCCTCCTTTCCTCCTTCTCTCTCCCTTCTTCCTATCCTCCCTCCCTCTTATTCTCCCTCCCTCCCTCTTCCTGTTGCCAATCTTGAGATAGATATCAATAATTTAACTAATAGACTTATAACTAGTGGAAAATAACTGACTTCAATTTACACCTGTAATTTTACTCTAGAGTTGTTGTTTTTGTGAGTGAGTGTGTACGCACACACTTCAGAATATGATCTCGGATGCCCTGTTCAAGCACTCTGCACCTTACTTCTTGAGACAGAGACTCACTGACCCTGGAGCTCACTGATTGGCCAGCAAGCTCCAGGGATCCTCCTGTCTCTGCCTCCCCAACACTGAGATTATGGTGTGTCTGCCATGCTAGATTTTTTACACAGGCGGTGGATCAAAGTCAGGTAGGTATCCATGACTACACATCAAAGAGGCATCTCCCTAGATCTTTATCTCAGAATTTAAAAAAAAAAACATTTAAAGTTCTTTTTTTAATGAAAACCCAACCAAGTTGTGAATGACTGTAGCTATTTTCATTTCTTTTCTATATCTAAATTCAGGACAAAATTATGCCTGTTGCTATTGGCATCCATAAGTCTTGGAAGGTGTGCGCTCTCAGCTAAAGGCCTACCTCTCTACCTAAGGGACTCTCAGCCTAAAGGGCATGCACACTTAGTTCATATTTCTTGAGTTCTAAGAAAGAACCAGAAACACTGAGAGAGCTAGAAAAGCAAAGAGCCAGAGCTCATCCTCTGAACTGCTCTACAAAGAGTCTAGAGTTAGGCTCATGCACAGGAAAGCCCATTTAGCATGTATGTTCAGTGGTTAGAGGCTGTCCGTGTAGCATGATTCGCATATGGAGATGGGAGTCCATGAGGAGCTTGGCTTCCCAGTAGGTGGACTTGCCTATGGAGAAGGAGGAGTGGGGCTGAACAGTGGGTGCATCAGTCACATACAGTGCCAATGCTTTGTGGGCCTTGCCCATGATGAGCAAGATGTTCTCCCAGCCCCTTAGGTGCTTCCCAGCCAGGACTTTCCTCTTTGTTCTTGATGTAAAGGAGTGTTGCTTGGCTTCCTTCGGGGGGCCCTGCTTTTATTTGTTGTGATCTGGTGGTTTATTCTGGCGAAATGTACATCATGGATTTTTACTGCTTGTTTTATGTTTGGGCATCTTTCCACCCAAGCAGTGTGTTCATAAATGCCAGTGCCTTGCTTTTGAAAAATACTATGGAAGAGAGCAAATGTGTCAGGACACTTTGTGTGCTGAGGAGTCTAGGCAGCTAAGTGCCAGCTTGGCCTCTCCTTCCTGGCAGTTCTTTTGCTCAGAATCTTTCTTCCTTGTGTCTGATTTTCCAGAACTCTCTAATCTAAAATGGGTCTGCTCTCTGTTGACATGCTGTTAGCCTTCAAATTAAAACCCTTTCGAGTAATCTTTCCTATCTGAGTATGATAATGCATCAATAAAAACTTGTCATGCTGGGCTGCAGGGATGGCTTAGTGGGTAAGAGCCATTGATTGCTTGCTCTGCAGTCATGAGGTTCTGAGTTTGAATCCTGAACACCCACATAAAAAGCTGGGCATGTGCGTTACCCCAGCGATAGGAGACAAAGACACCTGGAGCCCAAGGGCTCACTGGTTGCATAGCTGAAATGGAATTTTCAGTTCTGAAGTTGTCTCAGGGCAATAGGCTGTCCACCAATAGAGAAAGACTCAGGCCCTGCTCTGCATGCACATGAGTGTGTGTGTGTGTGTGTGTGTGTGTGTGTGTGTGTGTGTATGTGTGTGTGTGTGTGTGTGTGTGTGTGTGTGTGTGTGTGTGATGTGATGTGACCTAGTAATATTCTCTGGGATGTTTGTTCTGCAGATCCCTCGCATCCCATTTGTGGCCCAGTGAGCCTTTCTTTTCTGCAACTTCCACTTTCCATGGTCCCTCTGTCAAAATCTCCACATCTGTTGCAATGGTTTCTTTTAAGGTGTACCTTCCTTTGCCAAACGTGCAGAGAGGTGGGACCTAAAGAGAGCCTGAGTTGTGTTGCTCTTGTGTGCTCCTTTTTCTCTGTGTGAATTTTTCCATATTTAATACAGCCTGATACATTTCTGCAGCAGGAGCAATGGGGGGAACTATGCCGTTTCACACATCTGAAGTTTCTAAATTCATATATTTTTCAAGGAGATCTCATTGTGTGACACTGGCAGCTGAGTGTGCATCGTGGCCTCGCTGCACTTAGTTTCAGAAATAGACCAAAGAGGAAGAAGCATTAGAGACACTGTTGTTTGAGGGCAAAGGATACGTGGGACGAGAGGGTCCACTTCACAGTCGGAAAGTGCCGTAAAGAAAAACCAAAGTTCTTTTCTGTAAACAGTTGATTTCCACAAGTAGAGGGTGATTGAGCAGCCTTCCGACATCCAGCATTCCAGTATCTCCCTAGTCAAGCATGCTACTCAGTTTACTGTAATTGTTTTCTCTACTTAATTTTTCAAGGCTGTTTCTGAGGACTTACAGTCAAACTAACTTAATTTCCATATACTCATTTGTTCATTTCATCATTTTGTGTGTGTTTTTTTCTAAATACCATTTTGAATGTTAAGCACTGCTTTAGGCTCGGTAAATGAACCTATTTCAATTCCTTGCTGCTCGAGTCTGTATTTCAGACAAATATGTCATTTTAAAATGCCAGACCTTTTTAATGGGGAGAATGCCTGTTTATTTATTAGGTCTCAAGGAAAATGCAGCAATGGGCGCTCTCCTGGAGTTCTCCATGGTGCCAGGCTGCTTTCAGCCAGGGGGGCAGGTGGCTCAAAGGTGCTGAGCTGGGGGCGGGAGGGGTCTCCTCTGCTTAAGACTTCAATCTGGGAGCCTTTGATTTTAGGTTGTGTGCCCTGAGAAAGAAATTTCAGAGTCAAATGGGAGTTTAGAGAATCATCTGAAAAGGGAAGAAACAAAAAACAACTCCCACCCCAGCTTGGTCAGGGTCCCTCAGTGAGGCAGTCCTGCGGGGTGCGGGAGGCCAGCCTCTGATTGGCCCCTTTCTTGCAAAGCAAGTGAGATTTGGTTGCACTGGCCATTGTTTCTTCATTAGAGAGACAAGATTACATCTCTGAAAAATAAGTATTTTCTCGGATCGATTATGGTCTATGGAACAAATTGGCTTCAAATCTGTTACATACTTAATCTATAGTTATAATTTATAAAAAGAATACTCAAAGAGGACAGCCATACTAAAATAGTGCAAAATGATTTCTTCATTCTCCCCCTGAATATTGCTTTCTCTTAAGAGTTTGATGACAGCTTGATGTAGTGATACATGTAATTACCGTATCCAAGTATCTGAGATAGATCAAAAAAACAGGCCAGCCTGGGCGGCATAATGAGAGCTTGTCTCAAAGAAAACAAAATACATGAAGGGTGTTAACTAGTTATGGGTTTCTTATTTACATAAAAATTATCTGTGCATACAAAAATATTCATATGATTATACATAGATTTATATGTATTTAGACACTTTAGGCAAAAACTGTGTTTACTGACTGCTCATGGATGGGTTCTTGAGTCACAAAAGCAGCAGCTTCAAAGTACACCTGTTTGAAGTGATGTCTTACCTGCCTATGCATCCCGAGTTCTCTGCCTCCTGCCTCTCTGCCTCTCTGCCTCTCTGGAGCTAGTCTCGAGGGTTTTTCCCCCTCTGAATGCTGGGTAGAGAAGGATGTAGGTTTGGCTCTTGTGTGCAGTTGCTGGCATCAAGCCCAAACTCACTGTGAACCAGAGGCCCTCACTTGGTCCAAGCCAAATGGACAAACCTCCCCATAAAGGCACCTTGCTTAATCTAAGCCCCTAAAGGAGATACTCTCCTAACTAGATGAAAATTGCCACCGTGTGGATTGTCCTTATGTGGGGGACACGTCCTCACCTTTGTCATGTTCTATTGCTTAGGAGGGAGTCAGTTTTCTACATTTAGGGACAGAGTACTACAAAAAGGCATGAACCCCAAGTTTGTTGGAGGTGTTATAGACTTTTCCCCCACACTAGCTGAGTCCTGAGTGCTCCCCAAGTGTGAACTTCCATACAACGGCAGCCTGAGGAGGTAAACTCTGCGTACCAGAAAACACCTCTTGCTTGACCCTTCTTTATCCCAGCCATGACTTTATTAGCAAAACTTCAGGCCATCTTGATGCTAAAAGAGCATCTTTATTACAAAAATCTAATTAACAGCCAACATGAAAGAAGCCTTTTGTATACTGTGAGTAAACTAAAATATCACCGGGAGAAATGGGTCAGAATGTGCAAACTATAATAGCCAGTGTTAAACAGCTAAGGGTGGTAGTCGAAGTAATGAGCCGCAGAGCAGTGGGGTGTTGAAGGACGGTTCTGGCTTCATCTGAGCACCTGCCTGCAAGGCTTCACTGTGCCTGTGATAACCTATCCCTGCTAAATAGAGGGGCTGTGTAGAGATGGTAGAGGCCTCTACAAGTTAAGGGGCAGTTACCATGCAGCAACAATTAAACGCATATTGAATTACTCTGTAGTATGGTGATCATAGCATAAACTGCTGGGTATCTGCTCTCTTATTAATAGACAATAATAGCCAGCCTGTATTATGTACTTTCTCAATTATATCATTTATAATATACAGAGGGGGAGTGAAGCCAACATTGCCTGCACCAGTAACTGAGCTCCATCAGAGAGGCTGTCAAACCACATGATTTATAGCTTCATTGTATAAAAGAGCCTAAAGTGTGTGAGATAATTTTTTAAAAGTTTACTTTTTTATTCCTTTATTTATAGATAGGCTTATATGTAGCCCAGGCTGGCTTTGAACTCACTATGCAGCTGAGAATGACCCCCTACCTCTACCTCCTGAGTCTTGGGATTAGCAGGCATGTACCCCCAAGTCCAGCTTATTCACAAGACCCAGCCTGGATATCAAGTGACCACTTGAATAACTGCTCTTTGGGTTCAGCAAGTCTTGGGGTGGGAATACAGGCCTGCAAGCAGACATCCTCAGGGTCTTTTGCCCCAGAGTATGGCCTGGAACTGCTGTACTGCCCAGGGTTGGGGGTGATGCTGTCTTATTTGGGATTTGCCATAAAGGTAAAATGCCCATGGGACCATGATTTCATATAACAAATAAAATATACCAAATGGCTCATTAATAATTTTATGTGGAACATGTGCTGAAATGATACTTTGGCGGATGCACTGAGTTCAAGGAAATACATTATTAAATGACATCGATCTGTTTCTTTCTAACCCAACTGCCAGCCTTTCTTTGTGTGGCTCCTATCTACCTGTCCACTGGGCAATGGTGGCCTGAAAGAGGGGAGAAAAGCTCTGCTGGAATACATCCTCGGTAACCTCTTGTGCTGAGAAGTCACAGCAGAGTCCTCCAGAGCATGTGCTCTTAGGGAGCTTTCTCTTCTGCGATGGGGGTGTCGGCTTCTCAAAGCGCATGGCCCCAGACCACTCTCTTCTCTGCTCCTGTTATTTAAGCTGAGGTGAGAAGAGAGTACTCAACTCTCGCAGTGCTGCCATCGCTACCACTTAAGCATCAATATATTCCAGGCACAGAAAGTAAAATTATTTTGTGTTAAGCATTATCTTCCAAGAGGCTCTTATTCTTTGGCTAAGGCAGAATGTAATCACGAGGCCATTCTTCACAGGCACGGAGTCCCTTTCCCGATTCTCCCTTCAGTTTGGAGAACACATTTATCTTTCCAAATGATTTCTTCTAAGTAGACCAATGGCATAAAGATCAAGAATGCCGTTTTTGTTTTGTAGTCAAACTGAGTGATTTGATTTGTGCACTGATTGTTAATAAGCTGTTGAGTTACAATATGGATGTGGTCTATGAAGAAACTTATGTGCCTAATCTCTATGGTAGGGAACCTTAGACTCTGGTGTATGATTCGCTTAAGGAGCTCGTCTTTGCTGTGTGTTGCCCTGTGCTAACTTCAAGGCATTCCTGCTTTCAACTATAGAATTAGAGCCTTGCCAGAAGCCCTGGCTTACTCAAGGCAAGCGATTGTACTTCTTCCCTTGAATACTGTGATCCGATCTTACAAGCAGAGGATGTAGATGTCTAGTCTCTCCTTAGCTATTAACAAAAGGTTCTCCTCCTGATCAGTCAGCTGGGCTGAACAGCCTCCTTTGCAGCTAGCCACGGTCATGTGACTGCAGCTGACCAGTGAGAAGTTAGGAGAGGGGATTTTAAAAACATATTGAAAATAAGTTCTTCTTTCACACAACCCAACCCAACCACAGTTTCCCCTTCCTCCATCCCTTCTAGCTCCACCCTAGACACCTCCCTTCTTTCCCATATCCACTCACCTTCCATTTCCTCTACAGAAAAGAGCAGGTCTCCAAAAGACAACAGCCAAAGAGGACAAAATAATTTAGTTAATATACAAATCCCATCAATTTCTGTCCTGTTTTGTCAGCTAATCCTTGTAGACAGGAGCAACAATTTCCATAGTTGCCACAGTTAAAATAGAAGGATGTGTGAGCAAGAACAAGTCTAGTGACAGGGAAAGATGCTTCTTTGACACTTTTCAGTTGATCTATACTATTCATAACCAGTGCTTCTAACGTAGGTGTCCATCAGACTGTTGAAAAGTGGCATGAAATTTTACCCAACCTTGTTTTCCTTTATTTATCAGCTAGAGTACTGTCTCAGTTAGGGTTTCGTTTCCTGGGCATGACCAAGGCAACTGATATAAAGGAAAATATTTAATTGGGGTTGAATTACAGTTTCCAAAGTTCAGCCTATTATCATCATGGCAGGAAGCATGATAGTGTGCAGACAGACACTGTGTTGGAGGAGCTGAGAGTTCTACATCTTGCTCTAGGCAGCAGGAGGGGACTGGATTCCACAGTGGGAGGAGATTGAGCATAGGAGATATCAAAGCCTGCTCCCATAGTGCCACGCTTCCTCCAACAAGGCCATACCTCCTAATAGTGCCACTACCTATGGGCCAAGAATTCAAGCACATCAAACTATGGGGACCATACCTATTCAAACCACCACAACTATGGTGGGATGTCTGCTCAGGTGCCTGTTTGTTTTGTTTCTTTAGAAGGATGAAGGACATCTCCTTCTGAAAAAGGAGAAACAGCTCTCTCTACAGTATAGCTTCATCCTTGAAGCCCATCTTACCTTCACTATTGCTGCCTTTAGTGGTAGTGGGCAGGAAACAGAACAATCACAATATCATGAAATTTGAGTTCAGGGGCAGGAGAGATGCCTGTTTAGAAAACACAGTGTTGTTACGAAGGACCAGAGTTCTGTTTCTAGCATCCATGTCAGGCAGCTCACAAACCCTGCAAGTCCAACTTCAGGGAATTTGACTCCCCCTTCTGGCCTCTCTAGGCACCTGCACTCACATGTACATACACTTCCCCACACAGGCACACATGTAAACACGTAATTAAAAATAAAATAAAATCTTAAAAAAGACCTTTAAGTTCAACAAGCCAGGCCTTTCATATAGAACCCTGAGTTATTAAAACCTCTTCATATATCAGCTCAGCTAATCCTTGCAGCAATCCTATGTGGCTAGCACCATTATTGTCTTGTGGAAGAGAAGACTGGGAGAGTCATTCTTCAACCTAGGCCACCTGGCTCCAGTACAGGACTCAACACTTTGGCCATATGTCATGATCAAGTCCTAACGTGTTGCATTTTCACTTTTAGGTCTAGATAACACGTGGAGATCTGGAAGCTCCATAAAAATTCAGGCTGCTCAGAGATAGGAAAATGGCTCATTGGCAGGGTGGGGCTTCCAAGGAAATCAATTTCATTCCCTTCCTAATGGGCCATGCTAGTTTGCAAAAAATCAAGAACTGTGATGATTTAAGATGCGCTTGAACTCTTCTCAATTTCCATAGAGGCTCACTCAGCGCTCCATTGGAGATGATGTCATAACTCTTTTGTGCGAGCTTGGAATGTGTTCCAGGGAAGAAAACCCACATCTCCTATAAACGTTATCCTGAAAACACCCTTGGGGCTTAGCAAGTTAGTTATTCTTTCAGAGACAATTAGGTTGTGCTCATTAAAGTTCATTTTCATGCCACTGAAAACTAACTAATATTTATACACACGTGTGTATACACACACAGACACACACACATACTCACATCTATATAGACACAAAAACTCCATGAAATAACACTTGCTCTTAGCATATGTGATACTTCTGGCTTACCGCATTCTATCCCATTTGTTTTCACTGAGGACAATCCTGACTGTGTGACAAAGCTGACTTCATTGCATACTCACGGGAGATACCCAAGAACTGGTCAACTGTGGCACTGAGTGCTTCTCATCGGCACAGGATGGAGGCAGGTGGTGTTCTGTTGATTCTTTCCTCATATTTCACAGCCACCATCAGTTGTTAAGTTTGCTTGCAATGTTAAAACATTCAAGAAATGAGCAGTCTGATGTAAGATGCACAGTGTGCCCTAGAGCCACTCTCACAGTAGAGTTTTCTAAGCATCGACCTCATGCCAGGAGCTAGAATGGCAACAGTGACCAACACAGTCACTCCATCTGACCACTTGACTTTCTGATGAGAGAAAACTAGGGAAGAAGCCAAGACCTTGTGCCCCTGGTGTTTCAGATCGTGGGATGTTTGTATGGATCTGAACATCCCTCCCATCCAAACACCCCAACTCTGAAGTGTCTCACAGTTTAGAGCAGCACTTTGGTTTTTGAGTTTTGCAGCTAGAACTGCTGACCAGGTATGTGATCTATCAGATGGCATAAGAGCTTCTGAGGGAGAGGAAAGTAGGTGAGCTGTGGTGAGAATTCATTACCATGAGCTTCCCAGGGGCCTCTCCTCAGCCCAGGCTCTTGTTGCACCGAAGCAGCAGTACTCAGCTAGGAGTGGGTTTGAGATATGTAGAAAGCGTTTCCTATTAGCTTGAGTTTTCATATCTTGAGACACTGTTGGTTGGCACAACTCAGAAGGAGAGCAGCACTCACATTAATAGGAATGAACTAGAAACTGCTGGTATCTATGGTCTGTAAGGCAGCCAATGAAAGAATGACCTGGCACAGGTAGTGACAAAGTGGAGACAGCCTTCTCTGGTTCAGTTCACTTGTTTGTGAGAGGTCTGCTCAGATCCTATCCCCGTGGGTCCACTTTGTTCTGACCATCTTAGAGATGGGTTATGGCAACATGAGAATCCTGCTCCATGCTTCTGTCCTGTCAAGAATTTATTTATTAAAAAATACATGGCATGGACATGCTTTTTCATGACACATTGTTTCTGTCTCCCTCTGTTGGCCTTGTCACTTGTGAGTTAGTGGTGGCCATTTGAATCAGAGCAATGTAGCTGGACTTTCAGCCTGATTTATGAAAATATTCAAGAGTTCTCGATCAAAACACCCTGTTGGACCCCTCTTGCCTCATTTGTCTCTCCTATTTTATGGCTATGGCTCCAAAGGAAGATGAAAGATTTACTTATTTTTCAACAATGCAATGTGTCTCTTGTAGCCTCTTAATAGCTGACCCTTGGTTGCCAGGATCTTCTGTCTACACAGAAATTTAAAAGGATGCTCAAGCTACCAGGAGGAGGAAAATATCTTTTTCTATTGAAGAGAGGGCTACTGTCACTTATGCCATGAAGAAAACACTGGCCAGCCCCTCTCCTGGCCCCAGTGTGCAGAGCAGGGAGGGGATAGCAGATAGCATTCCCTCTGTTTCACATGCTCTATGCACTTCTCTTATTAAGACATCGTATCTGTCATATTAGATTGATGCCAATCCAGATGCTTTGGCCTGAGCTTCTTAGAAACTCATTCTGTGCCAAAGAACTTGAGGCAGTGTCCTCAAAGATGTTTGAGCAGCAGTGGATAACAGGGAAGGGATGTTTCAGAAAAACAAACAAACAATTGTTTATACTTCCAGAATATCTCATGTCATTCAGCCTTTGGGGGGCACTCTTAAAATACCACTCAATCGCCAACATCCAGTCCAGCTTGAGTGGGATCTGGTCAGAATGTCTGAATGAGAAGGCAGCTGGGTTCCTGGCCTCTGCTAATCCACACCTCAGGAGGGCCTTGCCACCTGGGTCAACTTTGGGTGGCTCACCCATCCATTAGAGCTGTCTAGCCTGTAGGCCTAAGGGTTACTATGCCATGGGCAGGGGGCAGCAGCTCAAGTGGCTGGGCACTCTCTCATGGCGAGGGAAAGTTTCCCCACTGGGCTTGATGTAGGAGGGGCTGTAGACTTGCTGTCTAGGAAGGAAAGCAGAAGGGTGGTCCTCAGAGCCACAGCGGCCAGCAGAGTGTTCTGCTGAGAGTTCGCACTAGGACATTCACTTGGGAATAGTTTTCGGTGGCTTGGGTGGAGACCGTGTGCTGCATGTTGGAGAATGGGGACCCGTCTCTATTCAGTGTGTGGAGCAAGGGCCTAGTCTATTCCTGAATGCACTCCTGGAAGATTCTGTCTTTCACCAGGAGCTTACTTAAAGGAACAGTCCCTCTGTTCTTTCAACCCCTTCTTCTGTTGGCTGTTTTCATGGCATGCAGTAGAATCTTTGAGGGGGAAGCATACCAAAGCAAGGGAGCAGCTGGTTCTCAACTCAAGGTCTTTGATTTCATTTGGCCATGCTTATATTTTAGACATATATTTAGTCATCTATTATTCTATGCAATAGTCGGTAGAGGTAAAGTGCCGCACTGCAACCTGCTGTATCTAAAACTTTATTGACATCACGCTATGGTGTAAGCACAGAGCCGGCCCTGTGGGAAAGGTCAAGATGAACTGACACCCATTCCTCCTTTCCAGTAAAAGTGAGTGGAACAGAGCGTGCAAGTCAGACTTCACAGTATCTGTTAGAGCAGAGCTTTGGAAGCAAATAAAGCACTACACAAATGATGCTCCAATCAAAGTCACCTGGGTGGTGACAGTGCTGAAGTGCCATAGATCCCCACAGCCAGCGGGGTACCTGGTAGATGGTCTATACTCCCTGTGTATAAGTTGGAAATATTTAGCAATACTTAGGAAGACAAGGAGAAGTAGACAGAGGCGGAAAGTGGTTTACAGGTAAAGGCAGTGCAAGGTCCAACTATTAAAACCCAAACCAAGCAGGTGCCATGTACTTCAGGCTGGCCTTGAACTGACTATATAGTTGAGGATGACTTTGAACTTCTGATCTCTAAGTTCACCCACCAAGCGCCCTGGGTTGGCCATCATTCCCAGTTTGAGCGTGCTGGTGATCAAACTCAGGGCTTCACGCATGTGAACCAAGTGCCCTACTAACTGAGCTGCATCTCTAGCTTCCACTCTTCTTCAGTCTGGTGATAAATGGACTCTTGACCCATGTCTTAATGCAATGGAAGGTCACTTGGGCGTGCCCTTCCTAACTCTTCCTCCACCACCCATCAGGACACGGTGAAGGGACAGTGGAATCTGTGGAAGGAATTCTCAATCAAAAACAAACAAGCCAAAAAAAAAAGCAAAAAACAATAAATTTAAGAGAGAATTCTTGCAGGGAGCCTTAAAGCAGATTCTTCCACTCCATACTTTACTGTAAGAAGGTGGAAACTGTTTCTAAGAGGTATCCAGGAAGTGGGAAGCATGCATTTGAAAAAAGTACCTTTGAGGATCCCAACAATGTGACATATATTGTCTGATATCCATCTCCCTGCCGAGGGAGGTGACACAAAACATGCTTCCCCACGTGCTTTTAGAAGTCCCCATGAGACCGGGGGGGTGGTGGTGGAGGGGACAGGATTCTTAAGCTTGCTGAGGTAGATAGGGATTGCAGACAGATCTGCCTCCAGAGCAAGAGCAAAGCAGCAGGAATAGACATCATGAAAGGAGCAAGGACCGCAGTCTGTGCTCAGAGCCAGCTAAGGACACGGAAGTGAACCACTGCGCCGCCTCACTGTGTCCTGTTTCTACTGACATGCCTTTATGCACATAATAGACTTCTCTTTTTCTGCTGCCAAGAAAGCTCCAGGAGCCAGCCTAAGCCTTTGGAGACTTCCAGAGCAGGAAGCAAGAAGGAGGCTGGGAAAGAGCAAACTCGTGCTGTGGATGATGGTTGGAATCTTCCTGAATAGGAAGAATATTTTAAAGTAGACGAGGCTGAGAATACAAAGTGCACTGATTGGATGTGTCTCAGCAGTCTAGCAATTGCACAGATGACTATATAACCTCCAAGAAATGGGAGACTCCATCACCCAGAGGGATCCCTTGTGCGCCTTCTCCGTCAGCCTCTTTCCCAAGTAACTTTTATCCCAGCATCTATCACCATGATTAATCTAGCCTGCTCTTGAACTTGGCTTAATGAAATCACATGACCTGTACTCTTTTGTTTCTGACTCCGTTCTTTCAACGTTATTACAATGAAATGTGTCTGCATTGTTGGATGTATCAGTCATTTTTTAAATGCTGTGTGCAATTCTATAGTAAGAATGAACCACTATTTATTTAATCTTTTCCCCTGTGGATAGAAATTTGGGTTGATTCCAATTTCGGGTTCTTTCAAATGAAGCTTCTGTGAGAAATCTTCTGTATACCTTTTGGTGGGAACCCATGTGTTGTGAATGTGTAGCCAAGATGGGTACTATCAGCTCCATGCTAGGCCCACGCATAGCTTTCTACCGGTGTGCTCTGAACTTATGCCCAGGATAAAGGCATCACCGAGGAGTTTCTGAACATCTGGAGCTGGGATGTCCTAGGAGCAAAGCAAGTGGGTGGAATTCACAGGAGAATAGGGTGCTGGGAGGTCCTGAAGGAAGTGTGGTGGTATAGGCTAGTCCAGGGAAAGCTGGTAAGGAAACAAGGCTAAAAGCAAAAATGAGTTAAATAGGCTGGGGGCGCAGTTCATGGTAGACCATTTGTCTAGCGTTTGTCTAGCATATACAAGGCTTGATCCTCAGCAAAACACACACACACACACACACACACACGCACACGCACACGCACACACACACACACACACACACACGCACGCACGTACACACATACATACACACAGGGTAAAAGCACAGAGGCAAAATTTGGGAACACTCCACAGGATCATGTAGAGCCCATTTGTTCATTAATAAAATGAAAAGGCTGCACGAGGCGATTCCTGAGAGGCATTTGTACTGCCACATCTTAGAATTGTATTAGTATGTTTGCCTGTGTCACAACTTTTGTAATGAAAGATTTTTTTTATAATTTATTAAGAAAAGCTCGTAGTTTCTTATATATGTATCTTAACACCCACCTCTGTATGTTAAGGGAAAACAAAATGGGAGTTACCAGCTGAACATCGGCTTCTACAAAGGTTTCATTCCAGGATGCTTCACCACACAGGGACACAAAAATCCCTGAACGTTCCACTCCCTTACATAAAAATATTTCTTTATATGTCACCTATAAATTCCCTCTTTAAATATCATTACTTATAACATTGAATGCAATATAAAAAAAAACCTGTAATGTGGGGATTGGAGACATGGCTCAGTGGTTAAGAGTGTGTGCTGCTCTTGCAGAGGACCTGGGTTTGTTTCTCGGTACCCACTTCAGTCAACTCAAAACTGCCTACAACTCCAGAAATTTTGACCTCCATAGGCACTAAGTATACACCACTTCCCAACATACACATATATACGTGTGGTGATCTGAAGGAGAATGGGCCCCATGGACTCATAGATTTGAGCAGTTGATCATTAGGGAGTGGCACTATTTGAAAGGATTAGGAGGCGTGGCCTTGTTGGAGGAAGTGTGTCACTGGGCGTGGGCTTTGAGGTTTTCAAAAGCCCAAACCAGGAAGAGAAGGCAAATGGCTTCCTGCTGCCTGTGGATCCAGATGTAGAACTCCCTGCTCCTTCTCCAGGACCATGCATGCAGCCATGCTTCCCGCCGTGATGATGAACTAAACCTCTGAAACTGTAAGCCAGCCCCAGTGAAATACTTTCTCTCATAAAAGTTGTATTGGTCATGGTGTCTCTTTACAGCAATAGAAAACTGAACAAGACAACAGATAATTAAGACATATTTTAAATAAAAAGTATTTAAATGTTTCAATAAATGATTGTAGCATAGTACCCAGAAAGGAGTAAAATAAAGTGTTGCTGCTCAAAATATTTTTGACATGGGGTTTGTTGAATCCTTGGAGGCAGAACTCACAGTTGTATGGGTCAACTCAGTATCTTCTTAGGGTATTTCTCACTAGATATGTCCAGCTTTTTTTTTTTCATTAATATTTCAAGGGAAGCTACTGATTCTCTTATCACCCACTTTTTGTACCACAGCAAAGAGCATGCCCCCAGTAGCATTCTCCATATGTTAGAAGTTAGTCTGTCTCCTTCTGGACTCTTGCTTCATGAATCACTTCCACCCTGGTGGAGTGACCTAACAGCTCCTCTGTCTTACTCCCTGCAACCCAAAGTTTAGGTGGGACTCTAATTGGAAGCCATCTTCATTCACTCATTCACAGTGAGATACCATGTCCCTCTGCTGACATTTGCCTATGGACATGCTACTCAGTCCAGTCCCACCAATCCTAGACATGGCACAGATTTTACTTTCATTTACCCACTTTAGCCAACTGACAAAAAAGAGCCGTTCTCCTTTGAAGACACTCTTATGTCCCGTGGCTTATCATCCCATTCCATGCATGATGTGTGCTCATTCATTTTGGTTGGCTAGAGGCCGAATTATCAAACCAAACATAGCTCAAAATGGTTGTTTGTTTGTTTATATAAAAGAAAATGTGCTTTCAGGAGTGAAAACAGAAGAATGCACCCTTACTTGTGGGACTGATTGTTCCAAAAGCTACCAGCAAAGATCTTTTTTCCCTGTTATGCAAGTTTTTGTTCCTTTGCTCCATTTCAATGGCTGAAAAGTGCTCTTAATTTGCATATGAGAACAAGCTCCAAGTGTGGCAGGGCTTGCTGACTTTGTGGAAAACATATCACAGACTAGATTTTATGTTTCCATAGTTTCTTCCCAGGCACCCCAGGTTATCGGGCACCTCAGTTCATAATAGTACCTGACACCTGGAAGGCTCAGGGCTTATTAAGACAGAATATATTCCCACCAGGCACAATGGGAAGCATTGCTGATTCACCTTCTCTGAGCCATAGCCACACCCAGAGCTTGATGTGGCCAAACTGGAAGCAGAGAATACCTGTGCGGACCTCCGCTGGTATTGATTTTGTGATGTCCCTTGCCGTATTATTATCTCTACATTTACAAGATGAGAGAGGGGTCTTCAGATCATGTGTGAGTTCAGCAAGCTCTATAGTTATGGTACCTGAACTTTACCTGGTATATTAATCGCTTGTCTCATTGCTGTGATAAAATACCTGACAAAAGCAACGTAAAGAAACAAGGATTAGTTTTGGCTCACAGTTTCAAGGGATACAGTCTATCATGGTTGAAGAAACAGGAGACATCTGGTCACATTGGCTCTGTGCTCAGGGACCAGAATGTGATGGATGCCTGAGCTCATCTCACTTTTTCATTTGTATTCACTCAGGAACCACAACCCATGGAATAGTGCTGTCCACAGTTAGGATGAGTCTTACCATTTCAATTATTTTAATCCATAGGCTTGTAGCCATATCATAATGCAAAAAGGCATTCAGTCCAACTTCAAAATCCCCATAAACTATCATAGTATCAACACCATTTAAAAGTTCAAAGTCTCTTATGAAACTCATAGGGATCTCTTAACTGTAACCTCCTGTAAAAAAAAAAAAAAAAAAAAGCGGACCACATACTTCCAACATGCAATGACAGAGGATATACATTACCATTCTAAAAGGGAACATGAGTGAGAAACTATTGGATCAAAGCAAGACAAAAAAAAAAAAAAACAAAACAAAAAACAAAAAACAGCTGGCCACACCTCAAATTCTGCACCTCCATGTCTGATGTCAAGAGCTCTTTGGATCTCCGATATCTTTTAGCTTTGTTAACTACAACATAATTCCCTCTCTTGGATTGTACCATGCCTCTGGTACCTTCCATATCTTGTGCCTTTGACACAATCCAGGCTTTACCTTCACAGCTCCATGCAATGGCCCTTCTGGGCCTTCATGCAGGGACACCCCTGACACATGCCCAGCCCCCACAGCTCTCCTTAGCCACAGAGGGAGAGTCTACAACCCCTTCCTTGTATACATGACTTTAAAGCCAAAACCATGGGGCTGAAGCTGCACAGTTATTCTGCTCGCTGAGGCTAGAAGTTGTCCCTTTCATTCAGATACATTTGCTTCAGCTTTCTGTTGCCCATAGTTTCCTTTACTGCCTAAGATTTTCTTTAATTTCTTTTCATAAGTTGGAAGCTTAGCTGGGTGGAGTCTTGCCCTGAAGTCACCACTCTCTTTATTCCATTTAGTTTCAGGATTTTCTTTAAACTTCTTATTTCTTTGAGCGCAGGACTTAGCCCTACTATACTTCTTGGTGTTCCTTTTCTTTCCTCAAACTGAACATTTTGTGTTATTCCTGTGCACTATGTTCCTTTTCACTATGGACCTGCGTAAGAGTGGACATTAACAACCATTTGACCCAGTCAACATTAGGCTGTCTTGAAATCTCCTCTGACAAAGCCATAAATGCAAAACTCTTCAATTTAGCCACAGATAGATTTATTTAGCCATGGGCCGGTGGACAAGAGTAAAAAACAGTCATATTCTTTGCCAAAATAGTACAAGAATGGCCTATAGGTCACTTACTAATTAATATTATCTCCCCTAATATTTCTTGAGCTGGGCACCAACAGTTCAAATAACTATTGGCACTGTGTTCCAGCTTCTATTAGGATGACTAATTAAGCCACAATTGACTAGCTCAACTGCTTTTCTGACTCAAAGTACCAAAGTCTACATTCTATCAACAAGCAGTATGATCTGGCCTGTCACACCAGCACTTCACTCCTGGTTCTTCTATCTTTGTCGTTGTTCTACTGCTGTGAAGAAATGCTATGACCACAGCAGCTCTTTTTTGTTTGTTTGTTTGCTTGTTTGTTTGTTTGTTTGAGACAGGGTTTCTCCATGTATCGTTGACTGTCCTGGACTTTGTAGACCAGGCTGGCCTGGAATGCATGGAGATCCATCTGCCTCTGCCTCCCAGAGTGTTGGGATTACAGGTATGCGCTACCATGCTTGATTCAGCATGGCAACTCTTGTAAAGGAAAACATTTCATTGGGGGGCTTTCTTAACAGCTTCATTTATGTTCATTATCAATTTCAGAAACTGAAAATCCACTTCATCAATCACACATGGCATTACCACGCCACTATTATAATTCTGTTTGTGTTCCTGTGCTCTCCAGATTCTGGAAAGCCTGGGAGGAAGAAGGAAATGGGTTCATAACATCTTTTTAATGTTGTTTTAATTAAAGTATTTGCCTTGGTTTGTCCTAGTCATTATAATTTGTATCAATAAAAAGCTATTAGAGGATGTGTGCTCAGTTGGTGTGGAAGGTGGGATGTCCTACTCTTGACTTCCATGACTAGGTGAACAGAAAAGATGATCCACTGTCCTTGCTAAGTGGCTTCTTATGGTACAGCAACAAGTAGAGCTCTGATACCTGAGATTTTAATTCACACTTGCAATTATTATATATTATTCAAAGCTATTGAGGGTACTTTTGGGCTAGCTTAGTGTGAGACAAGGCTCTATGCTACAGACAGGATATTAATTTTTTAACATTGTCTTAAACTCTACAAGAGAGCAAATTACTTGTTCCTTTAATGTATCTACCTTAAAGAATGAAGTGCATGGGCACCACTGTGATCTGAGCCCCACCTGTGGGGATTTGGGGAACCACTTGCTATGGAACGTGGCATAGCACAACTGACTGAGTGGAGTCCTGTAGAGTCTAAGCTGCATAATACTATGCTATACAGCAGGAGACATCTTCAGTAAGATTTGGCCAGTGGGTGTGTCCTAACCTTGATGATAGGAAAAAATCCTCAGGCTCTTTATCTTCTTCACGGTTAACTAGCAAACTTGGTCTTTGTCTTAGTGATACAGCAAAGTTTTGTTTCCTGCTGATTTTTATAATTCACAAATGAATATTATTCTTTCCATATTGAATCAGGCTTTAAGGTTTTTTTTTTTTCTTTTGTTTCCTTTAGAAACTGTACAGTTTACTTTTTTGTTAACTACAACAAAATGGATTTTGCAATGCCATTTTGGTGCTGGGTGCATGGCTCAGTAGCACCATGGCTATTTAATTCCCTGGAAAAGAGTGGGAGAAGGTGAGGGCAGCATATTCTAGAAAACTGTTGAAGGATATGTGGAAATCAGGCCTGGAATTTTTAGGGCAAAGTAAATTATGGATGTTTCCAAGAAGCTTAGATAAGTGAAGGAGGCACACACTGTTACACAGAAGATCAGCTGCCATTTCCCAGTACGTAAGAGCAGAAAATCTATTTTTTTTTTGTTTAAAACAGTTTATTTTTAGATTGAGATTGTGCTATTTTATTTGTTTTTAAATTTTCATGTATTATACACTGAGTCTATTCTCCCCATGCCCTCATCTCTTCTTTTGTTCCCTTCCCATTATTCTTCCTTTGCTTTCCAGATAGTATCACTTCTGTTTTCTTGTCATGTATACATGCATGACTTTATGCATCTGCATAAGATCTAGGAATCACAAATAAGATTCCTATCTTTCAGAGACTGGCTTAATTTGCTTATTACTATCTCTAGTCGCATCCATCTTTCTGCAATGACACGAATCATTCATTCATTCATTCATTCACTGAAATAAGGGCTTACATAACCCAGGCTGATCTTGCATTTGTCATGTAGCCAAGAATTACCTTGGACTTTTGGTGCCCTTTGTCCTCATCTCCAGAGCTGGTAGGATTACAGGCATGGGCTCCCATGCCCAGTCTACATGGTTCTAGAGATTGAATTTAGGCCCATGTGCATGGTAGGTAAGCACTCAACAACCGAGTCACAACCCATGCCCAAACTTTCTTCTTCTTCTTTGAGCCTTAACATATCACACTGTGTACTTAAGAAAAAAAATTTATCTGTTGTTGAACAAAAATTTCAAGAGTTTATAAACTTTATAACATATATCCTAATGCACTATGGGAAAACATTTAGACTTACCACCAATGAAACCCACCCTCCCCATCTTGTTCATGCCATATGTAAGTGAAATCAAGAGAGAAGTAATCAGTCTCCCTAAGCCAGTACTTTCTTTAATCCCATTAAGTTCCTCCAATACATTTGACAAAGATGACACAGGTCAAACATGTATTCTTTATGTGGCTGAATTTTTAAAACACTTCATTCAAATTGGTAATTAATTGTTTGGTAATGTTATGATATAATAGGACAGCCCTGCTTTATATCACCTTGAAACAAGTTCAAGCCGAAAGTGCAAGAGATAAAGAATTCCACTGCAGTTGTCTCTTTCTGACAGGGCAAAGAAAGCTGGGCAGAGGTAATTGTATTGTAATGCTTCAGCCTGGCTGAATTGCTTCTGTCTATACAGAACTCCTTCTATCATTTACATTCACAGTGTTCATACATCTCTCCTGCCTGTGGCTCTAAGAACAAGCAGGTCCTCTTGTGTAATTTGTGTGATTAATGGACTTGGGTCTGGCCCAATACTTAGAGTGTAGGTATATAAATTATCATAATCATGCAGGCAAAATTACAGGTAGGTTTTTATATCTGTTAGGCTCTGTTTTTTTTTTTTTTAATCATTCCTTCACGGGGGACAATTATTAATTTCCAATTCCAAGGCTGGATGCTCAGTTCTTATTTGGAATATAATAGTTCATCAATTTGTAATATACTGGGGGCAGTCTGGTTGATAGAAGGCGAAGGGTTCACTAAGTCTGGAAGCAGAGAGAGGAGGGACTACAACAAGGGGAAAGAGGACATTGCAAAGAAGATTCAAAGTGTAAAAGAATGGGAGCACAGCCCCAAATCCAAGCACCAAAGAAGTGGAGCCAGGAGGATCTTGAGTTCAAAGCCAGCCTGACCTATACAGTGAGACACAACTCAAAACAAACAAATAACAAAGTATGATGACAACATTGATTGTACCTTTGAATATTAAAATAAGTAGGTTATTTGAGTGCATATTTAATAATATGAGATGGCAACACCATACATAAAGGAGAAGACTCTGTTCTGCATAATTAGCATATGATGTGAGTCATCTGAGCTAGATTATGCGCTGTAATTTGCAGTTGTTTATTTTACATTTCGTGGTTTCTTGTTCATGCTACACAGGTCAGAATCTTTGACAGTTTTGTTCGCTGGTGTATGTGTGAGCATCTGGAACAATAATTATCACGTGCTCCCACCCCCAAAGTGTTTGAGACAGACATCAGTCGAGACAATGGCCCAGTTTAATTGACTTGGCAGTTTATAAAAAAGAAAGGCACCTCATCAATGCCATAAATGGCGAACAAGGTGGTGTCACTTTAGTCTCATAATCCAACACCACAGAACTATGCCCGAATCACATTGACCAGTGTCCACTCATTGTTTGGGAATCACCATGGGCCAGCCCCTACACTGGGAGGGTTCTGGAACTTATAACTGACTGCGGAAGTTAGTCACCAGTGAGCAAATAGCCCTTCCTGCAAGTTTGCTTGGACCAACACTCAGCTCTGTAGGGACATGCAGCAGAGAAGCCTGGCCACGATGGGTCCTCATGGAGATGTCACATGGAGAAGGCCGTGTGAGCAAGTTCTGCAGAGTGGGTGGGGCCAGCACAGGGAAGGGACACAGAAAGGGAACGTCCCATGTGAGAGGACCCTGGAAAGGATTCCAGAATGAGGCTGGAGAGGGTGTGGAGGCCTGGCTCCACTGTCGTGGCCTCTTAGCCACGTGAACGATGTCGGTAAAGGGCTTGTTTACAAACTTGAACTTCCGCATTGTTTACCAACGAAATTGCTAAGGCTTCAATATGGCTGGTGCTGTGCCTTCCCTAGAACCTCCCACCCTGGAAGCTTGCTTTGAGATGATGAGACCTTTAGAGGTGGCTTAGTGGCAAATTCAGCTGTCTGGGGTCTATTTCTCTTACTTACCTTACTATATGATTGATTGATTGATTGATTGATTGATTGATCGATCGATCCTTTCCCGTCTCCTCCATACATTCAATGACCCCCTTTCTGGCTGTGTTGTATGACATAGTAAGAGTCGCCTTACTAGACTCCACAAAGGCCTGTTTCAAGGTTTTGGGTCTCTAAACTGTAAGCTAACTAAACCCCATTTCTTTATGAAGTTATAGCAGCAGAAAATGGTCTAAGACACACATTAGGTTTTATCTTGAATATTGACTGGTTTTGGTGCTAACATTTTGTAGCCTTGTTCCAACCTTTAACCCTAGTGCTTCTGGGACACATTGGGTTCATCTGTTAAGTTTGGGGATCATCTCTGGGATGGTGAGGTCAAAGTAAGACTTGCACTGTGAATCATTAAGATCAGGCATCTGCTTACTGATGGGCGTCTACATCCCCAGTTCGTAAAACCCATTTATCTCATGGTGGCTAAGTTCCCATGGTTTTAGTGAGCTGTAGGTCACAGCCTCAAAGAGAGGCTGGTTCCCTAAACTCTCTATCCCAATGTAATGTAGTCTTGCTCCTGCTGCTCCCTTCCTCTCAGGTAGTTAACGACACATGCTGTTATATATTCACTTGCATGGTCATTTGCATATGACCTCACACCTTCATTTGCATATGATCTCCTTCCTCTCTAGCATGGAAAGTCCTGGTTTGCTGCGCTTGCTGATGTCACTGTGGCATACTAGAAGTCCAGTTGAAGAACAAAAGCATAAGCATCCGGCTCACTTCAGCATCCAGACACAGTTTGTTATTGTGCCTTAAGTATAAATAAAGTTTTATTCGAAGACAGCCATGCTTATGTTAAATCATTACTCACGAAGACTTTCAGTAACAATGAAGCCCTGTAGAACTTTTGATGACTTTGCTGTTCATTTTCTTTCCTGGGACATTTTTTTTTTGGCACATCAAGGGAGATGTGACCTCACACCTGCACATGTGTGTCCACCACATCAGCCTCTGAACAAAGTAGTCTCAAGGGCTCTAAAGCTCTGCAGTCCCAGAGACAGGAATGATTCTTATGCATTTATGCAATTGAATCTCCCTACAGCTTCCACTGACTCATGGAAGCTAAGACACATGTGTTTAGCATCTATTTAAATCACACTCATTGCCATAGCAGCCAGGCATTTGGGCAAGCTTCCTATTTTTGCAAAAAAAAAAAAAAAAAAAAAAAAAAAAAAATAATAATAATAATAATAATAATAATAATAATAAAAACAATTTAGACAAAATAAAAACAAGTCAGCACTAAGGCCTGCAGTGACCCTCTCCCTTGGCATGCAGAGCAAGGGGGTGAGAATCAGGTCAAAGTGTCCCCAGTAAAAGGTGTCAGTCATCTGGAATGCATTTGTTAGCCCAGGCAAAAAAGTAGGTCACCCCAGTTCACTCAAAGTTGGCCAATTAGACTGAAGTTTGTTGTGTAGCAAGAAACAAAGGATGTGGATGCTCAGCAGAGGCCTGTTCTCCTCCTCAACCTAAATTCCAGGAAAAGCTCAACCCATCAAATCCTTCCCTGCTAGATTCACTGTCTTCTACTGTGAGCACTTTGCAGGCACAAACCAGGGGCCTTAGTGACATGCCACAGGGCAGTTCTGAACACTGTGGCTGTACCCCACATGCACAATGAAGTGCGTCTACCTCCTAGAAACACACTCACTGCCCAGCCCAGGAGGATGGATGAGCCGTGCTTATCTTGTGAAGTTTCTTGGGCTCCTTCTGCCTCCCAAGAGTGAGTGAATCAGACAGTAACTTCTGCTTGGGTATGTGGGAGGACAAGGGTGGCTCATGAGGCAAATGTCTCCAAACCTAAGCACTGGAGCCAAAAGTTGTGAACTCAAACCCTCCATGTAGTCCACAGCACTTGCACATCTGTGGGAGATCCTGTTGCCTCTTGGAGACTCAGTTCTTATGCTCAGGCATGTGAGAAGTAGATTGACCACTGTGAAGAGCAGCAGCATGCTCTTTGAGAAGTGGGTGGCAAATCAGAAACTTGAGTGCAGAAGAGTTTTCTAAGTCATTTTAAATTCTAGGTGCTGGAGAGAGGGTTCCCTGGGTAAGAATGTTACTTACTCTTGAGAGGACACAGGCTCAGTTCCCAGCACCCACAAAGCATTCTTCAGTCACCTATCACTCCAGTTCCAAAGGATCCAATGTCCTCTTCTGGTCTCTATGGGCTTCTGAATGCACATAGTACACATATGCACATGAAGGCACATACACACACACACAAACACACACACGCACATACACACACACGCATGCACACACATGCACATGCAAACACAAATAGTAAATAAACCTAAAAATATTTTTAATTAAAAAATTTATTTTTGGAGGCCATCTGTATCTGCTTTCTAAAAAATGGAATAGGCTAAAAATTAGATCAAAGGAGGAAGACAGAGAAGGGAAGAAGAATTAGAGTTTTAGCTGGCACAGTCAAGGACCTTAAGAGGTCATCCAGGTTTGGTGTTTTACTAGTGCTATGGATGACGATCCTATTTAATGAGATATCTAACAACAATAAATGAGCGTGGCTGGAAAGAGGGGCAGTTGGATGGTTGGTGGGTAAGAGTAGACAGTTGCCTACTGTCTTTGCTGGATTTGAGGTATCTCTTAACGGAGATTACATAATTGGGTATTCACATCCAAGGGTTAGGAATACAACAGTGCTATAGACACAAACTGCTATGTCTTCAGTGTCCAGGAGGTCTTTGAAATTGGACTACATTAGATCTCCAAGGACATGGGTATAGAAAGAAGAAAACAGGCCACAGACGATAGCCCTCCAAGGAGAAAAAGGGATGAAGAAAGGAGTCCCAGAAGGAATGGTGACAGAAGTGAGGCGAAAAGAGGCGGGGCGGGGGTGGGGACAGGGAGAGGAAGCAATGCGATGGGGGAAAGAGAAGCCATCAACATGGTAAGTAAGAGAATGTATATGTAGAAGGGTAACTAAGAAGTATTTGCAGGCTTCCTGAGCAGTAGGCAATGGAGTTATCCCATAGTTATCCCAGTCACTGTGCTGTGTGGGTTCACATAAAGGTGCGGTCTCCCTGGGAGCTCTTGGTGCTTGACAGCACTTACATAGTTGGCTTCCAGATAAATACCAGGCAGGATGACACTGAAGACCACATGTAAGACTTGCAATTCTATTCTAGAGGCAAGGATTTAATCTTTCTCAAGTATACATTTGGGGGAAGAGAAAGGGAGATGTATTGGAAGGAGGAGGGGGTAACAAGAAAGATTCCGAGGGGGAAAGACCATTTCTGTAGTTGTAGTCTACCCAGGAGAGCACCCAAGGTACAGGAGAAATAGATACAAAGGGGACAAATGTTTGTCATCTTTCATTGACTGTGACAAAATACTGCAAGCAATCGACTTAATAAGAGAAAAGATGCGTTTGTCTCACAGTTTGGCAGTCTTGTTGCTTTGAGACCCTGACATATCACATATCACAAGTGGAAAGCATGTTTGGTGAAGTTAAACTGTTCCCCTCATGAGCAAGAGGCAAAAGTGGATGACTAGGTAAGCTAGAGTCCCTACATGTCCCTCAGAGGCACTCCCTAAACAACCCGAGGACCTTCTACATGGCTTTACTTCCTAAAAGTTCAGCCATCTCCCAATGGCACCACCTGGGAGACCAAGCCTACCACACACAGGCCTGTGAGGGACATGCAGGGCCTAAACCCTATCAGGAAGATGGCCCTGAGACACACTGGGCAAGAGGCAACGGGCACACATGGACCATGCCATCAGTGACTGTGGAAAGGTTTACTGAGAGGACGGCAACTCTGGGGCTTCTATCTTGTGACTGGGGAATAAAGTTCATGGTGGACTTTTGCTGAGAGATGGAGAAGGAGACTGTCATATTAGTTTATGTATTAAGAATCAGCGGGGACCTGGGAGCTCCCCTCCTCACTAATTACTTAGTTGGTAATTAGGCACAGGCTGATTAATGTTCTTGCCTGCCCCCATGGGGTGGGAGGAGAGGTGCTGAGCCATCCTGAGTAGCTGAGTTTCATCACGAAAGGGCCCCTTAGAGACTGTGTGGTGGTGGTGGTACTTGTTCTAATCACCCCGCTTTGAAAAGCCACCCTCAATATCAGGGTTTTCTTTTTCTATGGCTCTTCAGAGTTCTTCCTCAATCAGGAAAAGGGAACTGTGTATGTGAGGTAATGGTTCTCAGTAGCGGACTTGGCGGAGATGCCACAGCAACTTTGTTTTTTGTTTGTTTGTTTGTTTTGTTTTGTTTTGTTTTTTTACTTTTATATATTTTATTTTATTTTAAATTTTTTTTATTAATTTATTCTTGTTACATCTCAATGTTTATCCCATCCCTTGTATCCTCCCATTCCTCCCCCCCCCCCCATTTTCCCATTATTTCCTCCCCTATGACTGTTCCTGGGGGGGATTACCTCCCCCTGTATATTCTCATATGGAATACTACTCAGCTATTAAAAACAAGGAATTCCCAAAATTTGTAGCCACAGCAACTTTGATCTTCAGACACTTGCCGTTAATTGTCTAGGCATCTGTCCAGTTCACACCACAGTTTAGTTTTCCACTTTGGAACTGTGGCTTGTATTTGGCTTTTCCTTACCTGGCCTTTTGTTTTCCTGAACACTGCCTGCCACCATAAAATGAAAGAATGTCCCCAAGGCTGTTGTGGCAGCTTAGTAGTAAGTGCTACGGGATGACCTAAGCCATGTGGCCAATGTTCCTGAACCATATTAAGCCTCCCAGTGACCTAAGTTGCTTTAACTTCTGAGGCACACTCTAGGATCTTGTTGGAGCAGCAAGCACTAGAGTAATTGGGAGAAATGGTCAGGATGCCCCTTTCCACTTCCCAGTTCCAAGCATCCTCATGATTGAGGATCAGGAAGAGCTGTGGCAGTAGAGCACAGAGTAGTTGAGCCTGCTGTCAGGGAGCAGAGAAGTGGATGCTAGTGCTTGGCTAGCTCTCTCTTCTTTATCCAGAGAGAAAGTCCCAGTCCGTGGGATGGCGTTGTGCATATTGAGAGTGAGTTTTCACCCTCAATTAAACATCTGTACAATGACCTTCACACTTAGATCCAGAGGCATATATCCTAGACCACTGGTTCTCAACCTTCCTAGTGCTGTGACCCTTTAATACAGTTCCTCATCTTGTGGTGATTCCCCCAACTATAAAATTATTTTGTTGCTACATCATAACGTAATTTTGCCACTGTTATGAATCATAATGCAAATATCTGATAGCACGATGTCTGATAATGTGGCCTCTGTGAAAGGGTTGATGACTCCCAAAGCTGTCCCAACCCCCAGGTTGAGAACCACTGTTCTAGGTGTTTCAAAAATCCAATCAGGTTAACAATGAGAATTAACCTTCACAGGACCCAATTTCTCATTTGATAGTTGTCAACTAGAGGTGATTTGGCATCTACACCAAACCAGGATTTAAGTTCCCTAGAGAGTCGCATTCTGTGCCATACCTCGCTAGGATCCATAGTTTTAACATTCCATTGCTCTGCTCTCTCTCATTAAATATGCATATTCACAGGGCTCTTGCTGGCGTACAACATGATCTTTGTCTCCACATAAACTTGGGTGTAAATCTCTTGCTTTGGCTTGTTTCCCCCTTTTAGTTCACAGTGTTAGAGGGCATAGGCAGGCAGAACCTTGGAGTTGAACCCCTATGATCTGCAAACAAATAACCAGGCTCAGGATGAGTGAGTCTGACAGTTCTAGCTCAGGCTTGAACCTGAGTCTCCGGTGAAGAGTCCCCTGCCTTCTTCTCCAGCATCAAAGAGCCTGGGATGGCTGCAGTGGGAAAGAAGCAAATTCAAAGGGAGCAGTGAAAATAACAAATGCTGCAGAGCCTTGTGGGAGATCAGAAGTCACTGCAGAAGTCTAATGAGGATGGATACAGCCAGCAGCTATAATAGAGGTTCCCAAACTGGGGTGCCGTGGAGCCCCTCTGTATCCTGCCTGTCCCCTTTGAAAATAGGTGTCTGCATGCACTGTTTTGCCTGATGTTCAATCCCAGGCTTTTCTTCTGAGTCTGAGTGAATGTGACAGGGTCCTAGCTCATGAAGGGGAAGAGAGGGCACTGATTTATATACGAGTGTGCACAGTAGTGATGACATGATTGGAAGCTCTGCTGTCATTCAAAGCAGTGTCCACAAAGCACTGTCATCTATTGCATCATTTCTGTGAGTAATGTAAACATGAGTGTGTATGTATATAGTGCACCATATATGAGAGATGGTGCAATGTACACGTGCATGTGCACACACAAACACACACACAAATGTATATGAGAGTGTATGTGAGAGAGTGTATACAAGCACCATTGTGATAGGCCTGCCTAATCCAAGACAAAGCTCAAGGTCCAACAGATTTAAGGAAAAATGGTTTATAAAGAACCCATGCACTATTGAAAGTTGTTGTCAACACTGACTTCTATAGCGTGTGAATCATAGCTATAAGAAACTGCTGGCATGAGGGAGGATTTCAGCAGTGTGAGCTCTCGCTGTCAGCAAGCGAGTTACTTAGGAGACACTTGGTGTGGGAGCCTTGCTCTGTGCTTCCCACAATAGGTGGGTGTTCCCACGGGCCGTTCTGAAACCTGACAGGGAATTCTGTTGTTTGGCTGACTTGAGGACTAAATCTCTGGTAAGATGTTATGACGCACTGGCCTGAGATTGGGGGAGGGGCCTAGTTTTCATTTAACATAATTTGGCTCATTCTGTTTTCTAATACATAAACTTACTGGAATATAGCCATTTGTGTATAAGTTGCTGCTCCAACACAGTTAGATCAATGGTTAGATCGAAGCCCAAGACCCACAAAGCCTAAACTCTCTCCCACCCGGATGGGTCCTGTTGCACAATCTAGATGCAATTGTCTCTGTACTATTGTTTGGTTTACATGCATTTAATTTGTTTGATTCTCTAAAGCAATTTAATTAGCCTGTCCTGTTTAAGGAATTGAAAACTTCTACATGGCTATTGCTTTGTGGGAGATGCATTGATTCCTCTAATGAGAGAATTTAGCCTGTCTAAATATCAGCCACTACCTTCTTAAATGGGAAATGGAGGCTGGTAAGCTGTTGTTGTATTCAGTCTGCCTACCTGCCAGATCTGGCTTTAGGCTGGACCATGGGTTAAGATACTTGTATCTTCATCCTTAGCCCCTGCTCTGTATCCTTTCATTTGTGGGTCTCTAACTCTTTACTTTCCTATCTCATAGCCACGTCATCCAAGGCTCTGATAGTTCAGCTTCATATCTATTTAATGTGATTTGAAATAAACATATTGAAATCTTAGAAGATAGCATCTACATATAAGATGAATGAGAAAACATAAAATACTTGTCCCTTGGGGTCTGTGTTATCTCACTCTTGATGATTATTTCTAAATATATTCGCCTAATCACAAATTTCATAATTTCATTTTTCCCAACAGCAGAATGATATTCCATTGTGTAAATGGACCATATTTTCATTATCTGTTCATCAATTGATGGACATCTAGGCTCTTTCCAATTTCTGGCTATTATGACTAGAGCTTCATTGAACACAGATGAGCAAATGTCTCTGTGGTAAGATGTAGAGTCCTTTGTCTATATGCTTAAGGATAGTAAGCTTAGATCTTGAGGTAGATTGATGCTCAGATTTTTGTGGCGCCTCCACATTTGATTTCCATAGCGTTGTACCCATTTGCACTCACACCAGCAGTGAGTAAGTGTTCTCTTCCCCTGCATCCCCACCAGCATGTGCTGTCCTCTGTTTTCTTGATCTTGGCCATTCGGACTAGGGTAAGATAAACATCTCCAAAATGGTTTTAGTCTGCATTTCCCCATGCTGCCTAAAGATGTTGAACTTTTAAAAAGTGTCTCTCAACCATTTGTGTTTCATCCTTTGAGAACTTTATGTAGTTCTGCACCCCATTTTTAATTAGGTTGTTTGTTTTCTTGACGCTGTCTTTTTTATTTGCTTGTTTGTTTTAGTTCTTTATATATTCCGTATACCTGGTGTAATCAGTGAAGACTTTTCCCCATCTGTAGGCTTCTGTTTTGCTCAAATGATGATGTCCTTTGCTATATGGAAGTTTTTTAGTTTCATAAGGTCCCATTTATTAAGGGTTGGTCTAAATGTCTGCAATTGGTGTCCTGTTCAGAATGTACAGTTCAAATAACTATAGAGATTAGGTAGCTAGCAAAGTGGGGGAGCAAAAAGCCATATGGAAACATACTACTGTAGAAGCTTTCCTGTGTGTGTGTGTGTGTGTGTGTGTGTGTGTGTGTGTGTGTGTATGTGTGAAAGGAGTTTAAATGGACTGACCATGTGCTGCTGGAGACAATGCCCCAACTATATATCTTATGCCACCAGTGCCAAGAATAGATTACACTTTATTGAACTACTGGCCAAAGGGGTCCCATAGACAACTTCAAACACAACAGGCTATTTCCAAGGCTATTGGTTACACTCCACAACCTTATGGTAAGGCCCTATTATTGCTAAAGACATACTTAATATCATCAAACATGGAGAAATTGAAGTGGCACCCAAGCACAACTTTCACTCTGACTAGTGTTCATGGTGATGGAAAGTATTCTTCATGATACTAGATGAAAAAAAAAATAGTAACTGTCAATATCACCAAGATACAAGTTCTGTGATCCACAACAGTGACCTGTCTACAACAAATACTGCTGCAATTGGGGCACAAATGTTGTGGAAGTAACCAACCACTTTCTGGTTAGACTTAAGGCCCAGTCCATGAGATGAAGCCCATACCTGACAATGCTAAAGTGTCCAAAATACTACTAGCTACATCATGAGCCTTAACGAAAACCTACTACGATTGAATGAAACAGAGCAGTAAAAACAACTCCCGATGACATACTGCCATATGCACAGATCAACGCATTGTTCAACCCTCATCGGAGAAGCAGATCTTCTTGTAGCAGATGATAATTAACCCAGAGACCCACAATTGAACAATGTGCAGAATGTGAGAGGCTTTTGAGTGGCTTCTAAATGAGATGCCTTTATTAAACCCCTTGCTCAAGGGTCAGGTATGTATGTGATAGAGGAGGTAGAAAGACTGTGCCTGAGAGTTAGAGGTAATAGAGGAAAACAGGGTCTTCCATACACAACAGGACTGGTACACACATGTCGGCTCTGGCAGCACGCACAAGACCTATACAAGTTCAGAACTGACAAAGCCTCAGCACTGGAAAGGAGAGGTGAGTAGAAAATTCCATCCCTAACCAAGAAGCTATTTGAAATTGATGCCTGCTGTGAAAAGGAAAATCTGGAATCTCAGATAAGGGTCCAATAGTCCTCCTTGCATATTCCTTAAAAAGGAACATCAGCAGTTAGCAAGCCTGATTTTGAGGATCTCTTGCAAGCAGCATAATTGCTTTGATGAAGATGATTGTTGTGATACTTACAGAATAGTGTTCAAACAAATATTCATCAACAATAATGCAGAAGAATTAGTTATAGTGTGTCCCTCCCACGGAGTAGCATGCAACACTTAAACTAATGAAGCAGATCTTTATGAACTTACATGAAAGATGGGAATAACAGTTTGTTACTTAAAAGAAGTAATTCCCAGAGCAGTGTTTTAGCATGTACATGTTTATGCACCTATATAAGCGTATATACACATAATATATATGGGTTTATATGATATTGTATCTAAATATATGTATAAAAATCTATATTTGTACACCAACATAGATATTTTTGGACAGATAAACAGTATACCATTAGTAAGGGTTGTTCTGTCTGTTGGAGAAAGAATAGTATTTTCTAGAGTGTAGCAGGACTGCTTTATGTTCTACTGCGTGCACTTTGAATTTCTTATTATTAACATTATTGCTTTTGTAACTCTTATAAAACAATTTAAAGTTGCCTCCTGAATTTATTACAGAACTACATGTTTATTTTTAAGCAAAGCAAAGCAAAGAGAAATACTATAATAAACTCTCTTCTAAAATACAGTTATCATTAATCTTTCTATTTGTGTACATATGCATTTTAAAAACTGAATTCTTCTCTATAGGTTACTTAATAAAGGACTTCTTTTATTTCACAATAAGTAATAAGTGTGATTGTTCCCTACAGAGCTAGACAATAAACACATGTATGTGTCATTAGATATTTATTAATTGTATTTGGAGTGGTTATATAATTTTTAAGTACAAGCTTTCTGGAAGCTAGGAATTAGAAGAAAGAGCTCATTCCTCCTGCGCCTGCCAATGTCCGGCATTGTGTGAGGGCTAAGGTGAAGTTCTATTAATTGGGCTCTGATCATGCCTGCCCCTAAGACTGTTGAGAAAGTGAATGAGCACATCTGAATGTATCACAAGAGCCTGCGAAGCCAAGGCTCTATAGTTGCTGTCCCTGTGATAGCCTGGTTTTTACTTAGCCTGTGTGGCTTTGTTGAGATTGGTTTTATTCACAGCTTCAGGCCGTTGCTAAGGTCATTGGTCAGACTGAGTTAGTAGCTCTGGGGAAGGAACCACATTTGAACAATGAGAGTCACTGAAGACTTCCAGTTCTGAGGGGGAGAAATATTCACTCTAGGCTTGAGCTTAATGTAGACCCGGCTCACTTCTGTTCCAGGTGAGAGAGCTGGTATGAGATTCTAGGAGCACCAAGATAGCACAGAAATAAACAGGGTATAGGAAGGATTGGGGGTGGGAGGAAGCCATGTTCTGGTTTTACAGTCTCGGTCTGCCTTTATGAACCCACTTCTGACAGTTCTCCATAGACTCCTCCTCAGCCATTTTCATCCCATTTGACTAAGCCACTTAGAATGGGGCTGTCATCCTTATAGCCCAGATTTCCAAGAGATGTATCTTACGTCTGGCCCTGATGATGCTTTTGCATATGGTCTTCTATTGATTTGCCTCTCCACTGGACCTGAGGCTCTGTGAGGACAGGACCTCTGTACCATGCACCTCTGCATCTCCAGTTCCCAGTAGTGCATATGACTGCACTAGGTGCTGAGTATCTACTGAATGAATGAAATACCCTGACTGCCAACATGAGATGCCCAATGGTGCTGGTTAAGCCAGGGATAAAACCTGCTGATGCAATCTGGAAGACCAAACGGGTGTGAGAGAGGAATTGATCTTATGGGGTGCCTATCTAGGGCTGGGGGATTGTGTTGCGTTATGTCACTTACCCCAAGTTCCAATTCCTGATGTCCAGTAATGGATCTTCCAAGTAAAACACGGAGTGGGGCACTCTCACTTCTGGTCCTGAGGCACTGATGCTTCGTAAGTTCTTACTACTGAAATGAGAGACTTCATTAAAAGATGCCATTTTCATAGTAAAATATTTCTATTCAAGGTTTTCTTCACATGCCATAGATTTATGCATTGGAGCCCAGTTAGTGAATGGTCTGAGTTAAGTAACACAGTTATGCAAAGGCCCTGGGTGGCCCTTACATCTCTTCACACTGCCAGCGAATCCTTCACACTAGTCACATTCTGTTGGGGATAGATGGCCGGAAGAGAAGCACTAAGTGGTCCCTATCCCAGAAGTTCTCTTTGCTTGTTCCCTGACACACTGTGCTCAGAAGCCAGGCACTTAGCAAGTAGTCTAAGGATGCCAGCTTCTGTCCATGGACAAGTCATATTGCTTTAGGCTAGCTTTTTGGAGCAGAAAATGAAAACTGTTCTTAATTTTTTAAATTTATGTGCGTTGGTGTGAGGATGTCAGCTCTTGGAGTTACAGACAGTTGTGAGCTGCCACGTGGGTGCTGGGAATTGAACCCGGGTCCTTTAGAAGAGCAGGCGGTACTCTTAACCACTGAGCCAACTCTCCAGCCCCGAAAACTGTTTTTCTTATGAAACCACCTAGGACACAGTGGATATGAGGGTGGTCTGCCTTTGGTGTATATGGAGATGGGTCCCAAGGTTCTACCATACCATCTGTGGATCCTCAATCCCGTTACATAAAATGCCACAATGTTTGCATCAAACCTCTGCATACACTCCAACATACCTTCAGTATCTCCACACTATTTTTAATAGCTATCAAAATCTAAATGCTGTGTACATAGTTATTATTCTATTTGGTATTGTTATTATACTGCACTGTACTGTCTAACAAATTTACTCTAAAATGGAGTTAAAAATACTGAAACTGTTGTAAAAAAAAAAAAAAAAAAAAAAAAAGCAGAGCCAATACATTCTCTAGGAAAGAAGGCCCCAAGGTGCCTGTGAAAAGCAAGGGTTACAGAGATCAATGACCTCACTGATCTCAGGCACAGACCCCCTCCCTTTGCACCTATTTTAGCAGCTCAGCTCCAGGATTTCTGAAGTGTGCATTCCTAGGTATCGTCCTGGGGCACACAGTGTGGCTAATGAGGCTAAACACTCAGGGTTGGCCGGGTAGCCTGCACTTTCTTGGATAACTGAACCTAATCAAAGATACTTCAGCCGGGCCGACTTCTCTGAAGTGCCTGCCGGCCAGCAGCAGTTTCATCAGAGAAGATGGTAATGAGAAAATTGGATGCAGATTGTGTTTGATTTATGGAGCCACGCAACAATGTTTTTGTCAGCAGGAGCTGTGGATAGATGCTGCAGGTAGCTGAATATAGTTGAGATTTCTAAAAAATAAAAAACTGGTAAGTGTGTTGCATCTGGAAATTCTCCAATGAAACATGAAAGGTTAAGGAAAGGATTGCAATTCTGTGTCCCTGCTTTCTGTGGCATCTCTCACCTCTCAGCTCAACCAATGTGTGTTTCTTACTTCCCTGCTTATCACTCTTCTTAGTGTTGAAAGATACAAGAAAAGCCCGACCTAGTACCTGTCCCTAGGAGTGATCTAGTCTCTTCAGTGAAAAAAAAAAAGTGAGCCTCTTTGTACGTTTAGACTGCTCCCCTAGTTGTGGGATAAATCCAGTTGTAAGGGTCATCATACATATTGAGGCAGGTAGACTTTCTTGACTTTTTCTTGTCACTTCAGAGGAAAGCAAGTGCATAAATCTAGGACCATATCTCACCAGTGAACTAACCATATCCCATTGTGTAGTAAAGGAGTAAAGTAGGGAGGAGCAGAGAGGAGACCAATATCAGAAAGGCCAGAAACGCCTTGTGTGGGGATCTAGCTTGGTATGACTACAGCCATCTTGGTCATAGCTCCTACCTGGCTGCCAGGTAACCCTGGAAGAAACAGGAAACCCAGTAAGAAAAACTAAGTCAAGATAGTCAAACATTTCCTGCTTGCTGTTTTTACTCGGACCTTTTCTTTACTAATAGTCACTGTATTTGGAGAAATGGGCCAGGTACTTTCTGGTTAGCTATGGATACAAACGTTTTCCTCCTGTCTTAGGATTCAGGGAGCATCCTATCTTGATGGTCACATAGACACGCTTTCCTCCCTGATCCCCTCATTAGTTGTGCCTCACACAACCCTAGGTTTTTCCTCTTTCTCCACTTTTTAGTACCTCTGCATTTATTTGGTGGTCAGTTCTCGTCTTCTAGGACCAGGTTTTTCTGAAAATTTCCCATGTTAGACCGTACCTGTGCAGTCTGTGATTAGCTGAGCTGCTTTAGGCTGCTGTCCTGGTTCTTACCAAGACGTCTCCTGTATTTGTCATTGGAAGCACGGGACAGGCAGATTCGCCTCACAGACTTCTATGGCTGTTTCTTTGATGTTACTCTTGGGAGCTTCTGATAAGGGGGAAGAAATATTCCGGGACCTCCTTGTATCTCTTTAGCTAAGTTACATGCTTCTTTTCATATCCAATTGCACTCTGTTATGCCATCCATTTAAGCTGGCAAGAGAGCCCTTTGAATTCGGCCTGCACAGCGGCAGTCTCTGAGAGGAAAACAGGCTTTTTCTTCAAGACATTTTCCTCACCGTGATGTTTCATCCACAAGATCTTGCGAGTCACTGTAGATGAGTAGATTCCTGGATTTCTGTCGGAGCCTTGCCAGGCTGGCAGCAGCTGCTGCAGTGGCCTGTATGAGATATTTCAAGGTCCTGGGTAGTGAGGTTCAATCGTCAGCAAGACTCTCCATCCCATAGACAAGAATTGCAATCTCCATAAGTTGTGTATCAGACCCACAGAAGAGCCTGTTGCTGACCTGTAAAGCCAGGCACAGAACTTGCAAATTCCTGTTCTTTATTTCACAACTGACACTCATTTAAGTTGACCAAACTGGGAGGGAAGGAAGTTGATTCCTCCCTAAGGTGAAGTCAGTACTGGGTGTGGAGCATCCCATCTAAGTTTGTTTGTTGGCAATTTCATACACGTATATAGTGTATTCCATTTACTCTCACACCTCACTATCTGTTTTCTTCCTCCCACCACTGCCATCCCTCCTCCCCTTTATACCTTTTTTTTGTGGCCCACTGATTTTTGCCAAAGGTCTTTAGTGTAGCTAAGTGTTTAGAACTATCCCTTGTTACCTGGTGGGCTCACCATTTGGTGCACAACTGGAAACAACGGCCATCCTTCTAGAATCCATCAGTCATCAGTAGTTCAGCCAGGAGAAGTGGGGCTCCGTGAATCCTTCTGAATCCCTGATTGGCAGTTGACATGCCCAGTCTTGTGCAGTTGTGATTAGGGCTCACCCATTCCATTCTGGTCTAGGGCTCTTCCCATTAAACTATGAAGCTTTCCTTCTAGGAACTTCCACAAAGTCAAAACCAAAGGACAGTTGTTATTTTGTTTTGTGTTAGTGGCTCTCCTGCCAGACCTCAGCAGTTGTAGCTTCCACATCTCTTCAGCACTAGGAGCCACTGTCCACATGTCTCCCTTTCCTTTTTTAATTAAATATTTTATTTACTAGTCACGCATCCATGTGACGTGTTTGGATTCAGCCCATCCCCAGTTGTCTCCCTTGCCGTTGGGTCTTCCTTTTCTAGTCTGCATTCAGACTGACTCCTCACAGGTCAGTCAGTCAGGGAGGCATGGTCTTGAAGCAACGTTTCTCCCTCTGAGAGCAGGTCTACCAGAGTGTTTCTCAGATCTGCTGAAGGTTTTCCCAAGGTACTGGAAGGTGGAAGGGATCCCAAATACTAAGATGGAATACACTTCTATCCTGTTGTCCATACTGTCACTAACATGTCTCACAGCAGTTCATAGACATGCATGCTTTATCTACTGGTCTCCGGTTCTCTCTTGAGAACCACACAGTCTGAAATGAAGCGTGTTCATGGAGGTGACCTTTCAGTTCCAGAGACGCAGAGGGATGTGCTCAAAGCCTCACTGGGGAAGATTCCCCCAAAGCCAGAAAGAAACCTTTGGCATAGCCCACCTTTCTGGGGCTTTCATTGTGAAACTACACCTTCTGTAACTGCAGATGTCTTGAGGGACCACAGATGTGTTCCTGGAGACTATGACATTGATTTTAACACCTATTAGTTACTGTGGTAACCACAAAACAGATGTAACGCCTAGCCCCAACACAATAAATTGTCTGATTCGTAAAGAGAAGGATCCTACCATATAAGGCAAATTTCTTTCCAAGCTCTTTAAGTGTGAAATGCCGTGAGATATTTAAAGATCATCTTACCAGCAGGTAGAGGAGGATACCAATGTGTGCGCATTAAATTGCAGGTCTTACAAGTGGAGATCTAAGGAAACAGTAATTACCCTAACTCTGAAATGACACTCACTGACTGGAACCATATCTGGTAGAGTAGTAAATCTGTCCAAATAATATAGTTAACCAACTCTGGAAAGCTATGAGGGCCTTTGTTTCTCTTGCTGTATGTTTGTGCACATTACTATTTTGTGTCTGCTTACCTTTGATAAGACAAGTAATTTTTACTTTGAGTAACAGATACCATTTTTATTTCAGTTTCAGAAGTGAGCCATTTTTTTTTTGCCTGTGTATGTGTATATAATGTGTATGAGTGTGTATGAGTGTGTATGAGTGTGTATGAGTGTGTATGAGTGTGTATGAATGAGTGTACATGGGTATGAGATATGCATGTACATACGTATGAAAGCCAGCGGTTGCTGTTGAGTGTTTTTCTCAATCTCTACCTTATTTTTTGAGACAGGGCCATTCGCTGAACCCAGAACTCACTGATCCAGCTAGTATGAGTAGCCATCCTGCTCCTGAGATCCCCTGACCCTGCCTGGCGCGCACCAGGACTGCCGACAGTCTGCCACATCTACCTGTCATTCCCGCAAATGCTGGGATGTATCCCTCACATTTGCATGACAAGCACTTAGCCTGCTGAGCCATCTCTTTAGCCAACAAATGTATATTTTTAAAAAGAGCTCTGACCTCTTGGTGGAGATAAACCAATTCTTCAACAGTGGACAGAAAGGTCCAGTGAAGGTATGAGTTTCATTGTACAGTGGTGGCCTTGCCTGTCCCATTAAGAACTTTGTGAAGAAAGTAGTAGCAGGGTTCTTGGTCAGCAGGCTCCTTCCTCTAGCAGTTTATAGATAAGGAATATCAATATAGCTGCTAAGGATTAAATGAAGTAAAACCCACAGGCAATGGGTGGCTTTAGACATTGTTAGTCAGTGTATGGTTGAAGACTTTGAGATGACTCCGAACTCTACTTAAGGGGAAAGGGAGCTGGTTCATGGAGATAGGATGGGATGTCAGCAGCAGTCAGCTAGAAGAGCTCATCACTTGTGTTGCCATAGACAACATGCCTGGATACAAAGTGACATTGGTCCAGAGCTTCTCATGGTGTACAGAGAAGATGACCTACAGAAGGCTTCGTGGGAAAGCTATAGTATATGAACTCTGAGAATGACTGGGACAGGTCTAAAGAACCTGCATTGTGTGTATATTCAACAGAATTTCCATTTTGATGGTTTCTCCTAAGTTATTTAAAAATGTATTGTGCCTGAAGATGAACACTGTCATAAGCACACTGTCGGAAACATAAGACACTTTGTGGCCTTTTGCAATGTCTGAATTTACCAAACATGCTTGAATTCACAAGTTTCATTGGCTACAACTTGCCAGATCTTGTGATAGCTGACTATGGAAAACTCAGTTTTTTTTATTCCAGTCTTAACTGCCAATAAATATTAACTGTCACACCACTATATACATACATGCATGCATACATACACACATAAATACATATGTATGTGTGTAAGAGAGTATGTCACGTGTGTGTGTGTGTGTGTGTGTGTGTGTGTGTGTGTGTTACAGAATGGCTATAAAAGTTTAAGGTGTCTGCATCAGAATTCAAGGAGGTCTTAAATAATCAGAGAGCCAAGAGCTATATAAAGATTCTCTGAAAGACTTGGGATAGGTAAAAAAAAAAAAAAAAAAATCCTGCTAGAGAGCTGCTGCCAGAGGCATGGCCAGTCAAGCCACTCAGTGTGTCAGAACTGAGCCTAGATTCAGGGTTGAGTTAAGCTATCAAACCATGTTGTGCAATTATAAAGAGGAAGAGCAGGGCTAGATGGACAGATGGTCAGCAATTTGAATAGGCCACATCAGCAGTGGGGACCGAAGCAAGCCAAAGCACCTGGTACATTTGGGGATTCTCTGCCTGCCAGTGGCCAGATGACAGGTTGGTAGAGCCACTCCCGCTGAGGTGTCACATGCTCTCCTTCTTATGGAACGCAGGTGAAGGAGTTGTACTCTTCATAAGTCTGGTGTGTTTGATAATTCATGGGTCTGGTTTTCTAAGACACAGCCTGAAAAGCTGTCTCGTATATAATATGGAGTAATTAGGGCACAGCCTGATCTCTTCAGACACGACTCAGAATGCATATTAGATCACAAGAGAAGCAAAGCTTTCCAGACTCTGTGCTTCTGCCCTGAGTAACAGGACTAGCTGACTGACGAGGTCATTTAATCTCATCCACACAACCACATAAGCTTATATATGATTTTACTGGACTCCTAGGTGATTAAAAAGCCCAACTTCAGGGATCTGGGCCTGGTCCAGCCAGTTGCCCCACTGTGGGGACCCATGACAAATTCGCCCATGTCAGAAATCCTGTGCTTAGGCTGTATGCTGTGACCTTTGAGTTGCTGACTGTCCGCTTGTCTTTCACTCTTCTTTCCATGCAAAGTTCCTCACTTAGCCCCTCATTTTCAGTCCCCTGCTCAGGCGCCAAATGTCGGGTCCCAGCCTGCGGGAAAAATCGAATCAGGGTTCACCTGAAAGAGGGAGTGGGGATTGAAAGTAGGATACAGAGATGCGAGAAATAACAAATCAAATCAGGAAATTTCTAATCAAGATTCACTTTATTGCCGACTAGCAGGAACATATATAGGGCAAGGTCAATAGGATCTATTCTTATTTCACTCACCCTAGCACCCAGGCTATACAATAGCCTAAATCACTCCCTGTAGAACTTCCTAGTTCTCTGAGTAGTTCCTTGTAAGAACTTTCTAGATCCTCTGGGTGGTTCCAAGTTGAGACTTATCTACTTCTTTCAAAGGTAAATAGTCCAAGGATGGCCTAGAACACAAGACCTCATAGTGAGGTAAAGGTCAGCAACTCGAAGGTCACAGCATACAGCCTAAGCACAGGATTTCTGATATGGCAGAATTTATCATGGGTCCCCACACCCCACCCCCATTTGGGAACCCACAAGGATTCTACTCACTGTCATCCTACTGGGAATAGAAGGGGGCCAAGCATCTTCCCCTGTTGGCTAAGGAGCTGCCTTGAATCTCAGGCTCAAACAGAAGAGTGGTGGGCCGGGGTCTGGTCGAGTGTTATCTCGGGTCTGGTTTTGCTGGGCCCTAGAGGAGTCATCTTCACTTGAAGCTGGCAGTTTGGTTCCCATCATGAGTGGCTGCTTCTGCTAAGGGGGAATACCCCCAGCTCTCCCATGGAGTAATTGCTGCCTCTTAAAAGGGGCAGTCTCATTACAGGGTGACCTGTCTACAAAGGTGGTTGGTCCTGGATCCAAGTGACTCCACTAGAAGGTGGTGGTGGCTCCTTCAATTGAGCAATAACAGGGAACCCTGGGCTGTTTCTGTGGCCCAAACAGGACACTGTGAAAGCTAATGACTACAATCTGCTGATGGCCCAGTGCCTGAGAAAATACCTGGTACTTGTCTTGTTGTCTTCAGTCTTGAAGAGGAAGGCTATCAGCTCCAGCTGACTGCCCCTTAAACAATTAGCCTTTCTGTGTACAGAGCTGGGTAAGAATCTGACCTGGAGATTTGTGGTAAAGGAGACGGTGACAAAGTAAAGGCACACATGTCCAGCTCTGTCCTGCTACAGATATCCACCAAGTGCCTGCAGGTCCAAGAGTCAGAACTTTGTAGAGTATATAGTCATGTAGGGATTGTTTTTATGGCTCTTTTGTCTCAATTTCTTCCTTCTGTTGTTTGTTTTTATAGCCTGGCCCGTACTGTGTATAACGTTTAAAATTTTCCTTTTCTCAGATCATAAAGAAAACCAATACAATTTAAAAATCATTGTACACATCCACACCCACACACACATAAACATTCACACACACACACACACACACACACACACACACTAACACACCTGGGTGAGGTCGCTAGAGATGCAGTCCAATATGGAGGATAAACTTCATCTGAGACTAAATATTAGCATAACAAATGGCATAAAGAAAAGTTGAAAAGCATTTTTGAGAAATTATGCACATATATTTTTACTTGTTATGCAATTTCCCAAAGTTTGTAGATATTAAGCTATTGATGCATTTTTCCACTGACAAACACCATAGTGTTTCCTGGTATCACTTGTATTTCATTTCATTTCCATTTCAAATAATGCCTTTTATTAGGGGGCAGGGATGAGTTAGCAGGGATGATAGATATTTCAGTTTTATCTGCATGGAAGTATTATTTTCCCAAAAGCCTATGACAAATGGCAGTCACTTACCACTGTTCTGCTTAGTTATAGCTTATAAAGCTACCTTAAACACTGAGGCACCAAACATGAGGCCCTCGTATTAATATAAATACATTGAGTTTCTATATGTATGATCAGCTCTAAAGGAGCTACAGATGAAGTCCCTGGGAGCCTCTGGCCATACCTTGCATTGAAGAGAACTCTCCTTAAAGACAGTTCACTCACTGCACACTGTTGCCCCACACACGATCATATGGTTCACACATGACCATAACTCCTCTGTCACAAGTACTTTCTCCATTGGCCATTGCCCAGCCTTCCTGTACTTAGAAACACCAGACAGGCCAGAAGCACCAGGCTTAGGGGTGGCAGTCACTTACAAACATTGAAAGGAGGACAAAATTGGCCTGCACAAAGGACACTTATTTATAGTGTAGGGGCCAAAACAAGGCAGAGTGTCACCTTTTTCCACTTTAGCTGGGGACACATTCTATTGAGTGACTCATAACTTTGACACTCTCAGCATACTTGTGAGTGACTCAAATGGCCATGGAAGTGCTGTGAGTATTGGTTCGGGGTTTGCAAACAGAGTTGGGTGAGTTGGCAAATGTGTAAATCTAGAATCCACAAATCACAAGGGTGGACTAAGTGGTCCCACCTGCAGGGCTCATCTCTCTCCTTATCCTTTGTCTTCATTTGATGCTATCACAATAAACCTCATGGGTTTTGTGAAGAATATTCCCTTCTTGATAATGCTCATGGGCTTGAGCATGTTTTCCTGCTTATTATGCATTTCAGAGCAGACTTTGGTCACTGAACTGTCTGTGTATTTTCTCCTTTATCCAATAAATTGCCTTTTTTTCTCATCCAGTTGTAGAATTTTCATTTATTGGCATATTGACCCTTTGTCATTGGTTACGCAAATATTTTCCAATTCTATCTATTGCTTCTCTAATGTTGACAACACGTTTCTAATAAACAAATATCTGCACCCATTTTGTGATGAAAAACTCCCATCTTGTGTCTCCAGAATTACATGAATTTTCCACTTGTATCATGAAAATCTGATTGATGTCTATTTACAATGAAGTCTGGATTGCTCTCTGTGCATGGTCCCAGCACATGGTCCCAGTTCTGTGCTGGCCTTCTTCTCGATGAACATCTCCAGTTATTCTGGGGGATGCCCATGGAGCAGAGTGGAAATTCTGCAGGCTGTGATACGCAATGTCTTCTGGCACCACGAGGGGAAAAGAATGTCTAAGCTCAAAGACTCTGTCAGAATGTATGTCTGCATGGCAAGTACATCTCAAGTCAATTAAGATGCTTCCGAAAGCATCACACAGGCAAATAAGTAGCTGTGCATTCACTCACTTTGCTAGAAATAGAAAAACCAGGGTAGTGTTAGTTCTTACCTTAATCAATAATATAAAATATTGGGGATTTTAATGACATTTTCATACATGCGCTTCACTCACATTCACTCCTCTTTACTCTCTTGTCCCTCCTCCTACTGGTCTTCTTCCTCCCTGCAAATAGTTTTCCTTCTGCTTTCTGTACATTTATATGTATGTGTAGATAGATAGATAGATGGATGGATAGATAGATAGATAGATGGATCAAAGATGGATGGATGGACAGATGGACAGACAGACAGACAGATAGATATGAATCCAGATTCCGAAAATTATGGGCTGCTTTCCAAATTTTACAATCCTTGCACAAGGACCATGCTAACCTCTCATGTATTGTTTCCACTCTAATGTATCTGTGACCACAGTGAGCACCAGCACAGGTTTTTGGATTTCTCTGCTCTAGCCCTTCAGTATGTTTGGAGGATTCTACTGCTTTCTGCTGATTCTTGGACCTCACATTGCCTTTCTCCCTGATCATCAGGTGTCCACCAGAAGTGATAAAAGCGAGGTTTTTCTCGTATGTGGTGGCCTTGGTGGATGTTATGCATTGTTATGACTCTTCTCAGGTGGTTATGAAGGAGTTTATGGAACTAAGCAGAGCTGCTGTCACATGATAGTGTCAATGTTAGGCTATGGTAAAACTGAGTGTCATTTTTCTATCTCAGGTTCCTGGCTTTGCAGCATCTGACCCTGCGCTCTAGGCATCATAGATGTTCTCCAAGATGTCTTCTAGTCTCCATCCATCCCTTTCTACTTACCCTTAAAGTTGGTTATGTTTTCATAGCTAAGAAGATTAAATACTAGAAATGACTGTAAATGGGTATCTGCAGTTAGTTATTCGATTTAGCTGTATTTGCAGACATGTGAAGGAAACATTTTCTTCCTCAGTGTCTGTAGTTAATTGGAGTCAAGTTCCTAGAAAGATAACATTTTGGTGAATTAAAATACAGCTTCTGTATAATATTCTAAAGAAGTGTGACTGTCCTTTGTTTATACATTTGTGCTAGAAAACTTAAAGAAAAATAAGACGAAGTAGAAAAATATAGCTCAGTGGTAGAGCATTGCCTAATATATGCAAGGCCCTGCAGACATATGTACATGCACACACACAAACACACACATGCACACACACGCACGCACACACATGCACACACATACACACATGCATGCACACATATGCACACACACACACACACACACACACACACACACACACACACACACACACCAAAAGCTGTAAGTTCTTGCCTCAGTGCAGGTGACAAAGCAGGGGACTTTATGGCTGGCCTAAAACTTATCATCCCCTGAGGCCCCAGGGTTGAGAAGTTGAATGCTGGATCCCATGGCATGTTGAATTGTAATTCAGACTGAATTCACAGACTTGTAGGTTTCTTTATGGGAAAGTTAGGGCTTTGGGAGGAAAAGAACATGTCTGTAAGGATTGGAGTGGAGCCACTTGTGAGGATTCAGGTGGGCCACGTGTCCAAGTCCCCACACTTGACTAATCTTCCATGTCAGAATGACCAGCCCTTCTCCTCAGAGACAAACACTCCTCAGAAAACCCTACAAAGCCTCGTTGGAGGACGCTGACCCTGCTCATGCTAGTAATGTGCCATCCACCCTTCCATTGTCTCTACTCACCATTTTAAAGTTAGATGCTACCAAACTCCAGAGAGAATTCATAAGCTCAAGCCTTGAACAACAACAACAAAAATAAAACCACAATTAATTAAATGAACAGAAATTCTACTACTTCTATTATTGTAATATTTTGCCTGCCAAAAACTTACAAGTTATAGTCTCTAAAATTCTGCACGATGTCATACAGTATCCCCCCTCCCGTTCTTCCCGTCAGGGACAGCTGGTTTGTGCAGTGACTCAACTAAAACTACTGCATTCTCAGCATGCATGCAGGGAAGGCCACTTGACTTAGTGATGAGACAGAGCAGAGTCTGCGACTGTCTCTTTACAAGATGTTGGCCTTTGTGTGCTGTTCTTCCTTCATTTACTTTCCTCCTCCCCACGGTGTCTGCTACTGCAGAGGTCATCACATGCTCACAGGAGGAAGGCTGAGAGGAGTGCTCCGACTTGGATATGATGCTCTTAGCCCTCACCAGTGAGAACACTCACTCATCATGCTTCTTCTTATTGCTTGGTGGGAAGGGGGAGCCTAGTCATTTAAATCATTATTTGTTGCATCTACTCTTTTGTTCAGGGCAAAGTAAAGTAGCATAGCTATATAGGACATTGATTTTCCCCTAGAAAAAAATGTACTAATGCTTACTCTTCACTGACTGGGCTACTATTCCAACCCTTTATACAGTTCGGCAGAGCAGTGCTGTATGTTGCATAACACGAACAAGTAGACTTGTTTCTGGGAGTTGGAGTCGATTCCATTAAATCTGCTCATTTGTAGTCCTGTGACAGAGATGTGATGTCGAGGAAAGGAAAAGAATAATTCAGAGACATATTGATTTCTTTCCCATTGCCGTGATGAAATATTCTGACAATAGCAACTCAAGGCATAAAGGGTCTCTTTTAATTCATAATTCGAGGTAAAGTGCATTATGGTGGGGAGGTCAAGCAGCAGGAGTTTGAGGTAGCTGTGGTCACATCAGGTTTGCAGTCAGATGAGAGCAAAAGATGCAGGCAGGGATACTGCTCAGCCCCCTCCTCCCACTTACACAGTCTAGGACCCAAGCCAGGGAATGGCACCACCCACAGTGGACAGGCTTTCCCACCCCAAGATTATCATCCTAGATCATTCTAGATTCTGTCAGGTTGACATTAACTCTAACCATCAAAGGTAGGCAAGTGCCCAGTGTATTGCATTTTTGAGTCAGAATTCATTAGTCATCACTTTTGTTCTGCTTTCATGGTTACTGAGCTGCGTGCTGGTTAGATTTGACTTGCAGTGTAATTTATGTCAGAGCAGTGGGAACTGATCTACTGACAGGAAGCCCACAGTGTGATAGTCACTGCATTCATGTCAGGTTTTATGAATTAGCATCTTTGATTAATGTGAGTCCTTTACTCTCACCTCCCAGAAATGTACCTGCCCTGCCCACAGCAGCAAGTCAGGTGATGAGTTCATTAGAGTGAGGGTCAGGCGCCAGACCAAGGGACTCACCAGAAAAATGGTACCTCCTGGACCATCCTGCCATGCAGCCCACTAACCTTGTAGAGAGCTCTTTGGCTTTATTTCTTAACACCCACTTGGACACTCATAACTGTCACTGATACTATCAATTTTTCCTTAATGTAGGGTTCTCGGCCTTTCTCCCAGGTGTCTGGAAGGAAATCTTCCAAGTCTAAGAATCCCCCAAGATACAGTGCATGATGAAATAAATCCAAGTCCTGTGCCCAAATAGTCAGCACAGTGCAGGCTAGGGATGTAGCTCACTGGTAAAGTGCTTACCTAACATATGGGAGGCATTAGGTTCAATTCTTAGCACCTTAAAAAAGATAGAAAAAGATGATAACAGAACCCTCATCACTAAAAACTGGGTCCACTTTGAGAAGCCTCAGATCTGGTTTAGAGTGTGGTGACAGACATGGCGAGAACAGTAGCTGATGGAGAAGCTAAGTTAAGGATCAGAGCGGTTGTGTAAACTCTGTGTCACCAAGTATGTTTGCAGAACGTCTGTGCTCTACCTAACTCATTCATACACACCAAGTGCTGTTAAGATGCACTTCTGACTCATGGAGAGTGCATCAGTAGTGATCAATGGGGTGAAGAGAGTTCTGGACCACAAGACAGGAGCCCAGAGGTCCAATTTTGTTTATCGAGGCTGCAGCCATAAAAATATCATCTCAACAGAAAAATCTTCAGCACCAAAACTTAGTGCTCATTAACGCTAAATATGTCCTGAACAGTTTTAGGTATCTCATTAATTTCCTTTAAAAGGCTGTTCCTTATAGCCAAAGCTCTCCTTTAGTGTGGTGTCTGAACAAGTTATAAATTTTCTGTTTGTAGAACGCCAATTAATGAGGCTTAGCTGCATGCTAATTAAAACTCCTTAGACTTCTGTGAAGGGATCCTCTTCAAGAGTTCACATGTGTTGAGGAAATTTTCTCATTAGACTTCACAATGAACTCGGCAAACAAATGGTTGGCCTATTGGCCCTACAAGGAAAGCCCCTCACTATTCTTGAACGCCGCTGTGATTTGTTTCCTGTGGAAAGCACTGACAGGACAGTCTAACGAACCTGGCTTTGACGTTTTCTTGCAGCTAACTTTACTCTCTTGAAGCCATCGGGGGATGGTTTCCACCAGAGTGCAATGCGGCAGGAAAGTGTCATGATTAGATTCATTAGCTGCTGCTTGATTACACCTCTGATCATCACCTCTGATAGAATGTATTAAAGTCTTCATTCATTACAGTCATTAGTCCTTGTCACTGACGAGGTTGTGGACAAATCTGCTTGTGTTCCACTCCTAATTGGTGTGTTAAGTGGCATCTCTGCTCAGAACACATATTAGTTGTGTTTCAGGGGACTGTGACCCACTTAAAAGCCTTTCATGAGGATGTCGTCTGGAAAGTTTGACTGCAATGAATGAGGCAGGGCGATAACACCTAGGCTAGTAATAAACTGGGCCATTTAGTTGGTAGATGGGTCTCACCCTAGTGATGGGAAGGAAGGAAGGAAGGTGATTTCTTCCTCCTAAGGGAAGAGATCATTGCTTCGGTGGCTCCAGAAAGAGGGCTTACAGTAGGCTTGCTTGCCCCACATATGGTAAGGTTGGCACCTGCGTGAGGATGCTTTAGGAAGCTTATTAAAAATGGAAGTCTTGCTCAACATGGAGGTACACACTTGTATTCCAAGCGTTCAGGAAGCCAGTGAAGATGATAGCAACTTCAAGGCCAACCAGAGCTACAGAGACCCTGCCTCAAAAAATTGAGGGTTGGAGAGGTACCTCAACAGTTGAATGCTTGTCTAGAGTGTGCTGGGTTGATCCCCAGCACTGGAAAGAAAATAAATGGAAAGGGAAGCCTATAAGTTTTGTTTCAGACCAGGGCGGGGGGGGGGCAAACTCTGCAGGGTTACTAAGCATTTCAGATTCCTCCCAGACTCCCCTGGTTTGAGATGGTTTCAAGAGACACCCTCAGAAAGGGAGATTAGAAACAGGCTAGGCGCGGGAAGGCGTCAGAACATTTGTGGTAAAGCGCAGAGGAACAACCCATCTTTCTGTGTTGTTGGGATTTTTGCTCCCATCAGCTAGATAAGCTAATGGGGTGGGAAGGTCAATTTTGCAACCAGTGATAAAAGAATTGTGTGTACACCTCAAAGAGTTTGAGAGCTTTTTTTTTGTTTTGTTTTGTTTTGTTCTGTTTTTTTTTTTTTTTGGTTTTTTTTTTTTTTTTCCTTTTTTTTTTTTTTCTCTGTGTGATATTCCTATATCTGGGCCCTGCTGTTTGAAACCCTTTTACATATTCTACGTCTACAAATTATGGATGTGCACAGATTTATTTCTCCTGCTTTTGAAAGTTGTGCATTAGGAATTCATTATTTTTTTCCCAGGCATCTTACACTTTGAAAATTGTACAAGGCATGGGTCCTGATTCCCATTGATGTGTGTGCATCAATATGCAGAGGTTCACATCTCATTTCCAAGGATTTACAGGCCCATGGGCATAGACTTTAACTAAAGAACCTTTGACCTGAGCTCAAACCACTCAGACTGCTGTTCTGAAAACTCACATGGTCCTTCCTGGCAAGGAGAAAAATAGCCCGGGAGTGGAGGACTTGGATGGACACAATACCTACCGATACCTAGGGACTCAGCAGTTCTCACTGTCTGACTCACAGCTCTAATCCTGTCAGAGATGCCACCAAGATGCCTGCTTCCTCATAAAAACATTACTGGTTACCTGTCCTGGGTGACAAGTCCCCAACTTCCCTTTGTTCATTCACAGAAGCATAGAGCCGTGTTTAACAAAGCTCCAGATGAAGGCCTTTGTAATGAATTAGTGGGATTCCACAGGCTCCCAGTCAGCCTGAGCTATTCTGTGTATACTCTGTCTTAGTGATTGAATAGGTTAGTCTAGTGAGTGTGTTGTCATTTCAGTTACTGTAGAGATACAGGTAAGCTTCCCCGAAGCTAGATCTGGGTCTGCTGTGGATCCTACCTTTAAAATTATTCACTTTGAAAAAATGAAAATATGGTAGCCTAAAGCACCATGTCTGAAGACATCTAATATGATGTTGTAACAAACATGGTACATTTATTAAAAAAAAATACTGTATTCAAATCTGTTACTTATGCATCTATTTTAATAACTTACATCTATTATATCATGTATTCTGGCTTCTAATATTCTGTAATATTTATATATACTTTTTTTAAAAAATCAAAGTGTCCATCAATGGATACTGTGGTTTTTGCCATAATGAGATTTTAAAAAATATCTTTCTGTGCTTATGACTATTAACATTTGGGGTTTTCAATTCTGTGAAATCTGGTCTTGAAGTCTCTGAAGAAATGGGTACTTTGTAGAAGCTAGTTTTCTTGCTTAAAAGAAAATTCCTTGGAGCTAAAGGTGCTTAGATGTAATTTTCACTTTCCACTTTGTTCTTAAAAACTAAGAATGAATAAGAATTTCAGACTTATAGCAAATGCCCAGTCTTTCTCCCAAGGGTAATGGACATCAGTCCCAGAATTTCAAAGGGGAAAACATGAAACTACTACTGAAATAATTCTTTTGGGTGTTTTTTATTTTATATATATTTTGGGGACTGAGTTTTCCTCTATAGCATTAGCTGTCCTATTGGTTGTCCTGAACTCACTTTGTAGACCAGGCTGGCCTCAAACTCATAGTGATCCACCTGTCTCTGCCTCCCTGAGTGATGGCATTACAGGAGTGTGCCACCACACCCTGCTTGAAATAATTCTAAATTAGGCACTTAGCCATTCTTAGGACTGTATTTTTAAATTTGTATATTCTTCAAAAAATTGTTCTTCAAGATTTATTTTTATTATACTTAACTATGTACTGTGGAAGGAGGGGGTATGTGCACATGAGTGCACTGTCCATTGAGGCCAACAGAGGGTGCCAGATCCCTCTGGAGCTGGAGTTACAGGTGCCTGATATAGATGCTTGGAATCAAACTCAAGAGACATTTGTGCTCTTAACCACTGAGCCATCTCTTCACTTCTAATTAGTTTGTTCTTGTTTACTGTGTTTTAGCAGCTGTGAAACAGATGTCTTTTCAATGTGTGGCAGATTAGGAATAGGATTCCTCTGTCTTCTAGCTTGCTAACCTGCAGCACATGGCTAGATGTGCCTGGATGGATGGATCTTTGGGAGAAAGGAAAAACTTTCTATTAGTTATGATTTGATGTCACATTTGGAAACCTGAGATCTGATTTGCCATGTGAACATCCTGTAAACCCTGCGATTCTCAGGTGTTCACATGTGGCCAGTGGACTAGAGGCCTCAATGGATTGAGAGCTTGATGGTAGAACTACGGCCTCCTCCTCATCCCTCTGAATCAGAGTGTTTAGCAGGGTTCCCAGGTGATTCTTACATACTTGACAGTTTGAGAAACACTGTCCCTCAGGACTCCAAATAAATCAGATTGAAAAATGCACACACAACCCTCATTCACATCATCTCCCTAAGTATCTAGGATTCATTTTGAAGGAAAAGATCTCTTAGTTTCATGGCCATGTTTGGTGGGGATCATCCTCATTTTTTCCTTGTAGTAGTGAGTGCTTTGGGTACCCTTTGGTAACCATTCATTTCATACCCACACCAGCCATTGGGAAAACTACTAATTTTCCTCCATTTATGATGGAGCTGCATTTAGTTAAAACCATCAAAAGTTGAAAATATCATGAGTCAAAATGCATTACTACTTCTAACCTCATTATCACTTTTTAAAAAATCTTTTTTATTATAACTTATTCAGATTACATACTGATTACTATCCCCTCACTTGTGTCTTCCCATTCCCCTCTCCCTCCCTCTTTTGCCCTATTCCCTCCCCTAGATCTCTGACAGAAGGGGACCTCCTTCCCCACCATATGATCACCATTATCAGGTCTCATCCAGATAGCCTGCTTCCCTTTCCTCTGTATGCCACAGGGTTTCCCCACTAAATGGAAGCAATCAAATTGGGGGCACCAGAGCTCATGTTAGAGGCAGTCCTCCATCTCTCCACAACCATGGAGAATGAGCTATGGTGGGCTTTATTTTTTAATTAATTACTTTATTTATTCACTTTACATCCCATCATAAACCCTGCCCTCCTCTCTTCCTGGTCCCACCCTTCCTTCCTCTTCCTTCCTCCCCACTCCTGTGTCTTAGAAATGAGGAGCCTCCTACTAACCCACCCCAGTACTGAGTTCATCCTCTTCTCCTGTGGCCTGCCAAGGCAGGAAACCTAGTTCATGCCAGAGACAGCTCCCGCTCCCTTTACTAGAGGACCCACATTAAGCCTGAGCTGCGCATCACTTACATCTATGTAGGGAGCCTAGGTCCAGTCCATGCATGGTCCTTGGTTGGTACTTCAATCTCTGCTAGCCCCGCTGGGACCTGGTTAGTTGGCTCTGTTCATCTTCTTGTGGAGCTCCTCTGAGTAGTAGAAGATCACTATTACTTAAGAGAGAAGCACACTGGAGAACTGGCTTATTGCCCTGTCAGTCATGTGACTGACTTACTGACTAGCCTCACAAGGCAGACTGCAGTACTGCATATCACTAGCCCAAGACCAAACCAAAGGTCAAGCTATAAAGTCTGTTTCTGTGGAAGAATATTACCTTTGAATCATCTTAAAGTTAATAAACAATAGGTCAAGCAACCAGAAGTTGGAACCATCTGTGTTCATAAGTACCTATCTGTGTTCCAAGAACTTCACTGGGGAGGGAGGGAAAAACAAGTTGTGTGCTGATAGTGATAAGGACATAGCTGTTCTGGGTTTAGAGGAGGCTAGCTGCCATTTTGTATGAGGGTGTCAAGGAACTTGATTTGAAAGAAAATATCTGAGCTTGATCTTGAAGGATAACTAAGAGACCACAGGAGAAGCAGAAGCGAAAAGAGGACCAGGTGACTGATAGCAAGGGCGAAGGAAATGCAGTCGTTAAGTCACTATGTTAGTACATTGTTCTGTTTGTCTTGTTCGGAGGGTGGAGGTTTGGTTGGAAGGAAGGCATGAGGTTGGATTTCAGCAAGGCCATCCTAGTAGCCCAGCAGAAGTAGAGTGAGGTGAGGTTAGAGGTGCAGAAATCCACAAGGGACGTGTTTCAACAGTCCAAGTGACAGATGTGACTTTGCACTGAAGCACTGAGGGTGACAACAGTGACTGAGGACTGAGCTCAGAATCATTCGGGAAGTAGTTAGAAAGCATGAGGGAATTGATCAAATAGTAAAAAGACTTAGAAGACTCTATTTAGCACACCTTGATAGGTTTTGGTGCCATTATGAGTTAAGTAAGACAGCATTTCAGAGGCAGAGGCAGGCAGGTTGCTGTGAATTAGAGGCCAGCCTGGTCTACAAAATGAGTCCAGGACAGCCAAGGCTACACAAAGAAACTCTGTCTTGAAAAAACAGAGAGAGAGAGAGAGAGACAGAGACAGAGAAAGACAGAGACACAGAGACAGAGAGAGAGAGAGAGAGAGAGAGAGAGAGAGAGAGAGAGAGAGAGAGAGAGAGAGAGTTAAGACACTTTTGTCAGTATGTTTTCACACCAAGTTCCAAATGCTCGCTTCCCTCCCTCATCCAATCTCCCACAGGTCATCTCCCTGCACACACGTGAATGGCTTCAAGAATCAGGCCCTAATGAGGGCCCTAGTAGGGAAAAATCTCATTCCTCGTAGTCACTAGACTCCTCTGGCCCTCAGGTCCCCCAGGCTGAGTTTCTTAGTTGCTTTTCTGTTGGTGTGCTGGGACAGCCGCTATGTCATCACTACATATGGACTGGGATGGTAAGCTTTTCAGAGAAATGCTACACTCCCACCTATAAATCTGTGGGGAAGGTTAAAAAAACAGAAGGGTAGTACTGTCTTGTTCGCCATCTTTCCCCTGAGGCATGATGCTATTTTGCGTTCTGCTTCATTCTAAGAGTTAAATCAACTTTTTTAGTTATCGCAATTTGGTTTGTTATACCCTCCTAGGTCTCATTGTCATTTCTCATGGAATTCTCTTAGTTGTCTTTGTGGACCAAGTCTCCATTAGAACATCCACTTTACTAGAGCAACTCTTTATTTTAGTGACTACTATGTTGCTAGCACTTGGAGCCATATGTAGTATAAGGGGTGGGGTGAGGCAAGAGGATGGACCAGTCAGCCAGCACTCCACTCACGGGCAGCTGACCCTAGAGACCATATCTCACCCCGTCTGAGCTAAAGCGACCTCAAGTGAAATTTAGGGGGTTTCTAAGAGGGACTCTTGTATGAAATCCCTCATTTGCTGAAAAGCTTCCTACAGAAGCGTGAGAGCCTGAGTTCCATCTACAGCACTCATTACAAAACCACATGCTGAGGAGGCAGAGACCAGAGGATCCCTGGATCCCTAGTTGTCAGGCTCCTGGTCCTAGTGAGAGGATCTGTCTTGAGATTGACCCTGGCTTCTACAGGCACACACATGCACACATATACGAACACAAATAATGTGTTTGTGTGTGTGTGAGAGAGAGAGAGAAAGAGAGAGAGAGAGAGAGAGAGAGAGAGAGAGAGAGAGAGAGAGAGAGAGAGAAGAAGAAGAAGAAGAAGGAGGAGGAGGAGGAGGAGGAGGAGGAGGAGGAGGAGGAGGAGGAGGAGGAGGAGGAGAAGGAAGTCTGACAATGGGAGACTGGAGCCAGTGACATGTAGAAAGAAGAATGCTGAAGACTTTTCTCTGGTGTTATTGAAATTGATCTTGATGAGTAATTTGTCCCATTTTTATATCTTTGAAGATAATATCTGAAGCCAGATGAATCATGCAATTTCTACTTCCTTTATTATTTACCCTTCACCCTTTTTATATTTTTCCCTGTATGCATTGCTATCTATAATGTCACACTCAATGATAATGCCATTTCCTGGCAGCAGCCACCCACAGTTTAGATCTTGATGTCTGAGAGAAAATAAGTTGCTCTTCTACAGCCCTGAACCCAGAATATGACTAAATAACTTCACAAGAGTCTATCACTCTGCCAGCTAATAGCTCTTTGATAGATGTGATAGTTAATTATTGTCATTTAACTGCATTTAGAATCACCAAGGAGACACACTTCTGAGCTTGTCTATGAGAACATTTCCAGAAAGTCTTAACTAAGCAGGGAAGACCCATCCTGGATATGTGTGATACCATTCTTCAATCCGGGTCATGGAGTTGGTAAAAAGGAGAAAGCAGAGGGAATACCAGCATGCATCTCTCTGCTTCCTGATCATGGATGCAAGGTGACCAACTGCCTAACCCTTCTGTTGCCTCAGCCATGATGACATCTCACTGATAGCCAAAATAAGCCCCCTTTCCTTAAGTTGATTTTGGATGGTGTTGTATCACAGCAATGAGAAAAGTAACTAATAATAGTGGCTATGCAAATGAATTCTATATATTTTATTCTTGGAGTGACCCATAAAATCTTAATTCAAGTACCTAGTATGACCTCTCTGATTTTTCTTTACAGGAGATGCTGGATTTTCTGTATTAGAAAATGAACCTTTTTCTTCAAATTTTCCTAAATGACCTTAAAGTAATACCTTGATCCAAATAAAATGCAGATACTGCTACCAAACAGCTCCAGGCTGTCTTCAGTGCTTGAAGGTGCAAGCAAGGTTTCTATGACACATTGAAACACATGTCCACACTTTTGTTTTCTCAATGTCTTAAAGTTGCTCAGCAGAATGAAAAGGAGAGTGGTTTAGGGGTCTTCCCAACATTTCATCAAGATCATTTTAAGGGGTTGGAGAGATGTCTCAGTTGTTAACAGTATTGACTACTCTTCCAGAAGACCCAGGTTCAATTCCCAGAATGCTCATGGCAGCTCACAATTGTTTGTAACTCCAAGATTAGACACCCTCACACAGACATACAGGCAGACAAAACACCAATGCACATAAAATAAAAATAAAGACATTTTTTAAAAAAGCTTGGTGGTGGTGGTGCACACTCTAAAAAGAAAAAAGGTAATTTTTAAACAGAAGAATCGAAGGTGGTCATGCTGTGAGTACCTACGAGCTTATCATCTACATTTTGCAATTCATTTTGCCATCCGTGTATCTATCCTCTTCTGTGGATTCCGAATTACATTTCACAAATCAGTACACTTTGCCACTCAACAGTTCGACGTTCATATCATTATGTGGTGTTCAATACATTTCAGGGTAAGATTTGCATAGAGTGGCATGCACGGATTCTAAGCTTTTATTCAGCGAGTTTGGACACGTGCATACGAATGTGCAATGTGGGTCCTTACTGAATTACTGGCTTTGGTTTCACCCAGATGCTAATGTTTATGTTAATGATTTAAGGGCCAGTAATTCCCACCCTACCTGTATAGAGAGGCAGCCATTGTTTTGGGTTTCTTGGTATGAATTATTTTTGCCTGTTCTAGAAATGCACACAGTTCTAGAATCATACAGCACTTATCATTTTGGGAAAGTGCATACAACCTAGGCTAGTTTTTGTCTCTTTTTCCTCTCTTGTGTGTCAGTGGTTCATGTCCATGGTTGGCACTCTTTTTATGCAACGTAATATTCTACTATATGGATCGACACAATTCGCCTATCCATTCACTTGTCGATTGTTACCTGGGCCATTTGTCGCGGCCATGAAAAAAAAAAAAAGGTGCTATGTGCGTTCTTGTAGACAGGAATCCTGTTTGTGAACACCTTAAAGCATGTGGCTGTGGTGGGTTGAATGAAATGGTCCTCACAGGTCCATAGGTAGTGGCCCTATTAAGAGGTGTGGAGCAGCATCAGAGAGCTGCCTAGCCGGGACAGAGTGGTCTGGCCAGTGGAAAGACCCAAGAGTGGACGATGTTCTCCACCTCAGCCCTCTGAAAGAGTCAGCTCATTAGCTTAGCAGAGCCTGACAGTTCTTCAGTGCAAACCTTGGGGTTTGTCTCCAATCCACACAGCTCTCGCATCCCACATGGCACACTGTCCCTTCGGATGAATTAAAAAATAAAAAAAAAAAGCTTTCCGGTGTAGATTCAGATAGTCACAGCTTCCAGGAAGCCATCACTACATATGTTCCTTGAGTGTCTTGACATGAATCCATGCATAATCAAGCTTAAAAAAAAAAAAAAAAAGATCGAGCTCTAAGCAAGCCTGGACAGCATTTAAAAAATAAAAATAAATCTCACTGACTCTGAAGTGTTTGATGTCAAGCAGATTGTCCTAGGAGTCTGGCATTTCTGTGGGAATCTTGAGTTTTCCATCTCAGAGAATCCTTGGAATAAGTCTGACTGTTCAGCTTCCTTAATGTCATTGGCACCGGTTGCCTCTCACACGCAGTGATGGCAAAGCTCTGGATTGGCAGATCAAGCAGAGAGGGGTTTACCTGAGGATCTAAGTGAACCTGTAATTCTCAAGTGTGGCTCTAAAACGGTCGTTGGCTCTTCGGAACGATCCATCTCACCCAGAGTGAAAAACTCCAGTCCTGAGCCGCAGCAGCGTGGGCTTTTATGACTCTGCAGGCTGTGAGGACAGTGTCCACTTAGGGGTTATTGTTGCTAATTAGGTTGATGACGCTGCTGGTGCCTTACTCTGCTGCCCTTACTGACTTTTTTGATACAAGTGAAGTGTGGTAGATTATCAGGAACCTTTAAAATGTTATGATATTTATTATTATTATCATTGTGTGTGTGCACGCTCGCACAAGATATATGTGAGCACATGCGTATAAGGGTCAGGGGACAACTTTATGGAGTCAGTTTTCTCCCTCTACCTTTTTGTGGGTTCAGGGGACTGAATTCTGGTGATCAGACTTGTATGGCAAGCACCTTTAGCCTGCTGAGCCATCGAGCCAGCCCATACTCAGGGAATGCATGTTTACATATATATTAAATATACATGTATATTAAATTATGTAAAATATATACAAATAGCCAGGTGTGGTGACGCATGCCTTTAATCCCAGCACTCGGAAGGCAGAGGCTGGTGGATCGCTGTGAGTTCAAGGCCAGCCTGGTCTACAAAGTGAGGCTACACAGAGAAACCCTGTCTCAAAAAAACCAAAAAAAGAAAAAGAAAGAAAGAAAAAGAAAAATATATATACAAATATACAATACATATTAAAATTAGAAATAATAAATATTAAAACTCCCATATCAGTATGTTAACAGTTCCTCCAATTGAAAAAGTACAACATATTTTGTGACAAGCCTTTAATTGTACTTCCTTTCATTATTAAAATGTGGTTTGTAGCAAAACTTTCTATATATATTTACCACATGGCTTAGTATTTAAAAATTTAACCTATCCAATTGACACAGGAGAAACTGAGATCACTCTTTGGGGTTCTAGGCCAAATTAATAGAATAAAATAAAAAATTAAGAACAGACACAGCTGGATGCACAAGGATAATTTGATTAGAGTTTAGGAAAAGAAAAAAAAAAAAGATTTCAGGGCAGGTAAGCTGTAAGGCTTCAGCAGTTTCCTGCAGGTAAAGGGAGAGGGGCCTGGCACTGAAACTGGGCGTGGGCCAGATGCATGGTGGGTAAGTAGGCACATGGTAGGGAGAGACATTTTAGAGCGGCAGTTTTCAACCTGCGGGCCTCAACCCCTTTGAGGTCCTAGATCAGACATCTTGCATATCAGATTCTTACATTGTGATTCCTAACAGTAACAAAATGACAGTTATGAAGTAGCAATGAAATAATTTTATGGTTGGGAGTCACCACAGCATGAGGGACTAACTGTGTTAAAGGGTTGCGCCATTAGGAAGGCTGAGAACCACTGATCTAGAGACAGAGTACGGAAATAGAAAATACTGGGGGACAGAGGGGAAGCCCAAAGTGTCGAGGAAGGCATGTGCAGAAAAGAGATAGAAAGAAGTAAAGGAGAAGTTAAGTTTTGCCGGGTTGGTTTTTTTTTTTTTTTTTAATAATTCAGAAAAGCAGGCAAACTTGCAACCCTATATGCCTGTAGCCTGTAAGCTCCAGAACTAGGTGAGGGAGTTCTGGGGAGGAAAGGTACAGTATCCCATGAAAGGACTAATTTATTCTGCCCATGTCTTGAGCATGGCTAAGGTGAGCCCACCTTCCTAGGTGTTGTCCCCTGGACAAAGTGAGGTGACCAGCCCACCTGGAATGCAAGGTTTCCACCCAGGCCAGAAGGGCTGTTCTTTTGAGCATGCGCTGTGACAATGTGATGAGCTGTGGTTAACCCCAGCTGTTGGGAGCATGCCTTTGCAGCTAGGGGTGTAGCTCAGTTGGTTGAGTTGGTACTTACCGAGCATAGACGAAGCCCTAGGCTCAGTGCCCTATAAAATGGGCATGGTGGCATGTGCCAGTCACCAGCACTGGAGATATGGAGGTAGGAGGACCAGAAGTTCAAGATCATCCTCTTATATAGAAATGAGTTTGAAGCCAGCCAGGGATTGCTGAGACCCATTCTCAAGATGAATCCCCAACGAAACCAAGCAGCAAAAAAAAAAAAAAATCACACCTTTGCTCAAAGGAGGTTAAAGCAGAGGAGCAGAAAGGGCTTGAGGTGGCATTGTGTGTGCAATGGAATTTGAATCATGTTGGTCAAATAGAGGTGCCGTTTCACTGCATGCACATTGTAAAGATGCACCCCAGGCCCGTGTGCTTTATTCTGAAAATGTATTGAGCCCTCTGCACTCTGACCCACCTCTCCAATGTTTGCTAACTGAATCCACGGGTGATCATCACACATTTCCGTTCTGTTCACCGTGGATTGGGCTTTTCCTTTTTTGATATTTTGTTTCATTTTTCATTCTAAAGGAAAAACCATTCCCTTGCAGTTCTCCAGGTTATAGAAAATAAAATGCCTACACGTTAAGATCTTTCTTTCTAGCTACATTTCCAAGCATGTATAGATCCTAATGGCATGGTTTGATTCTGTCCCATGATATTTAGTTTAACTGATCTTTATTATCAGACATATTAATTTACTTGTAACTTGTTCTTGTGAATAGTAAGAAGTGTGTTGAGCAGTTTTTCAAATAAATATTTGAGAGTCTCCCTGATTACCTCCTGTAATGTCTAGATGTACAAACATGGAAATTCCCTTCCAGAAAATGGTGCCAGTTACAAGTCCACTAAAAGCGTTACTGAGTGCCTGTCTCATTGCAGCAGCTCTGCCGAATGTATCGAAGCAGATGACGATGTCGACATGATAGTACTGCATAGTTTTAAATGCAGGAATCTGATGGGTGAGATATACTGTAGTGACAAATTGTGTTCTATTTCACGTCAAAGTTTCATTTTGCTTTTATTGAACGAAAACATTTTTCTTTTCCTAACTTGGAATGGGGGACATGCACTATAAATCAACTGACTGTAGACAGATTGACAGGGGAAAGGGAGTTTCTTTACACAGGCCTAGCTACTTATAATAGTAGCTCAGTAAAGAACTCGAGGTGAAATGTTGAAAAGGATGCAGACTCAGTCCTCAGCGAGAAGCACCTGTCATGCCACGATGGCTCTGTTGCGCTTTTCTATGTTAGTGAAATGTATACTATGTCACCATAGCCACTAAATTCATAGGGAACTCCCTTAGTGGGTATCTTAATCCTTTTTATTTTTCTACTTAAGCAGGATACCACCCAAAACACTAGCTAATTTATAAACAACAGTTTTTCTTTGCTCAGTTTATGGAAGCTTCGATGTCTAAGAGCATGCCAAAGGAATCCATGCTGTGTGATAGCACAGTGGAAGGGCAAGCCCCAGTGTGTGTGTGTGTGTGTGTGTGTGTGTGTGTGTGTGTGAGAGAGAGAGAGAGAGAGAGAGAGAGAGAGAGAGAGAGAGAGAGAGAGAGAGAGAGAGAGAGGGCGGGCCTATATGATTCATTTGCTATTTATAACCAAATACCTGAAGTGAGGAACTTTATAAACAAAAGGGATTCATTTAGCTCACAGTTTGGAAAATGAAGTTCAGCACTGGCATCCACTGAGCCAGGCTGTGGTGAAGGCCTCCTTGGCTATGTCACAACATGGTGAAAAAGCATTGAGAGACCATACTGTATGCCGGAAGGACTGAACCAAGTGGGTGGGTTGGCCTCACTTTGTAATAGCTCACTTTCACAAGAGCTGACTCGCTACGGAAGGCCAGCCTCCCTTCTAAAGGCAGCCCCACAAACCACCTCTCACTAGGCCCCAGCTCTTTATGTTCTACCCCTTCTAATTCCTGCCACATAAGGCAACAAACCTCTAACATATGACCCCTCAGAGGCCGTACCCAAACCACAGCAAGGCCAAAGTTACAACACATCTGCTTTTTAGATATCTAACCAGTTAGTTGTTGGGGGTTGGTTCGGTCACTGCCCAAGTGAGCTGGCTCACATAGCCCAAAATGTTTGTAACCTTGCCTAAAATCTTATTCCTGTTTGACCAATAAAACGTCATCATACCTGGGCAGGTATGTTGGTTGTTCAGGGGGAGGTTGTTGGTTGCTGTTGGTCACAGTTTGTTAAGTAGTAATGACCAAAGAGGAAACAAAAAGAAATTAGGTATTCTAATTTGACATTGATGATCTAGTGCTCATGGCACATTTCCTGGAAGAAAGAAGTATTTACAAGGATATATATGCTACATTTAGCACAGGCCATGCTTACAGCTAGTGCTAGAACATTTTTGGTTGTAGTGATGTCGTTGACGGTGACAAAATAGGCTTTGGGAGAGAGAATCTTGGGAAAGAGAAGGAGACCCAGAGGAGGAGGAAGAAGAAGGAAGGGGCCAGCACCATGGGTTAGGTGGAGGAAGAAGCTCATGGTTGTCATGGGTGGAGATTTGGTCCAGATAATGATAATTAGCAAGTATTTGGGATTATGGGTGGGAGGTAGTTTAGAGGATTAATACCTGCCCTGCCCCAGGTTAACTAAGGTGGTTTAAAAATATAGCAGGTGTCTGTGTTTCATTGATTGCCAGCTGGTTATAAAATAGCACTGTAATAATAATTATAGGGCTAATAATAATAAACATTATTAGGCCTACTTATAAATTAACAACAACAGTTAGGAGCAGTAACAGTTGTATGACATCTGGAGGCCACTTTGCAGAACAAGAGCATGTTTTGACCAGGACTGCTTAATCATGCATGCTTCCTGCCCCTGGCTCCAGTTCTTCCTCCATGGATTTGACATAAGTCAGTTACCCAGGGATGAATTTGGGGTAGGAAGGGGCTCACTAATCACTTGATGTGTTCCTCTTTCCAATGTGGCCACATTGAACAGATCTCTCTTTGCTCTCAGCCTTAATTTTCTCTGTGGTCAAATACTTGGGCAGGTCCCCAAGCCTATCTTGTTTGTGCTGCCAGAGGCCAAGCTTTTGCCTGAAACTCTGGTTACAATATCAAGATATTTGCCCATTTCAAAGGGGCCAGACTGACCCTGTGGAGTCGCAAATGGCCAATCAACAAAAAATATATTTAGAAGAGAGCGTGCTTGAGAAACTGGATGCATATTATAGGCAGCAGCCTGGGAGACCTCCTGAGGATGCCACTGTAGGTGGTATTTTGTGGGCTCAGATATATTGACAAGGGATCATTTGACTAGCTCAGCCCTTTATGGCACTTAAGTTATATTATGAGTTATATAGCAATGCCCAGGGCACGTGAGTGTTATTGACTTGAAGTTGTGGGACATGCTCAATGCAGCCAAGATTTCCCTATGTTTGTGCTTACTGGTAGGGTACCATCAATGGGCAGTCTCACGTACATTGTCTGGTAGGAGTTTTAGGGAACTGTCCATCCCAAGGTCTTTTACAACTGGCAAGTGTTTTGAAGATCCAGTATTCCTCCCTGTTTTTGTCTGGACAAGGAGGAAGGACAGTTTGCCTCCTGTGTAAAAGAAGGAGGGGACAGTATAATGAGGAAGTTGGCCATTACTTCTAGTCTCTGACTTCCTGGCTAACTACTGTAGCCTCTCTCATTTGGAATGACAATTACTTACGGAAGCAAGATAGGCAGATGTGGATATAACTATACTGAGGAGTGGACAGGGCTTGCAGCTCTCAAAGAATTTATTTTATACTCCCCAACACCAAGTTCATTTATTTCAAGTGGAAGTCATGAGAAAAGGTTAAAACTTCTGAGTCACATGATCAGTAGTTAAAAGCATGAGGGATAAAAACAACCCTAACTGTAGCTGGCTTTTTATTACTTTGTGGGTTCTCTTTTCTTTCACCCTTCTAACACTCTAACACTAGAAATAAGAGGGGGAAAGGATAGAGAGGAAAGGAAAAAGATCCCAGAATAAAGTCAGGAGTCAAAAAAAGGACGACATTATAATTAGACTACTTCCTGCTGATTAGGGGCATCGAGCTCGTTGGGGCAAGTTTGACCTCCACTCACAGGATACCTAATTTCTTTTTGTTTCCTCTTTGGTCATTACTACTTAACAAACCATGACCAACAGCAACCAACAACCTCCTCCTGAACAACCAGCAACAATCGACTACCAAAATTGTCAATATACCTAACCCTTCATTCAGTATTTGCCTAGGAAATGGTTATTGCTGAAGGGAATCTCAGTTCCTTGGGTCTTGGCCAGCACAGCCACCATTGCTTCAAGCATCCCACGGTAGCTTTGTGGCTAATACAACAGGAAAGCTGCAATGGAAAGTCATGATGGGAGAAAATGGGTTACAGATCTCTAAAGAAAGGCTCCTCATTGCGCATTATAGTGCCAGTCACGGGGCTGTCTGCTGCATGTCTGCATCCCAGCATTCACTGCTTTCTGGCTCTTGCCTTTCAAGTGTCATACATGAGTAAATCACTTCGGTGAGAAGATATTTCCAACCAGATAAACTCTCTCCCCCTCATTCACATTTAACTTGAGGGTTGAATGCATTATTTCCAGAGAACCACCTGGTTTCTTTCAATTTATTCAAGGATGGGTCACTTAAACATGTCCCAGGAAAAGCACATGTTTTTTGGTCACCTTCATAACCCTGGTGCCGTCTGGTGTCAGCTGTCCTAGGACAGTCTAGGACAAAGTGACTTGCAATCTCCAGCACTATGAGAAAGCTATAAAGGGAATGCAATTCAATCCATCGGGGGTTGGGGGAGAGACAGACAGAGACAGACAGAGAGACAGACAGACAGAGAATCCTGAGAGCTCAGGGCCAGAAACGCTCCTTTCCAACATTTTCCTGGAGGCTTACTTTGAATTTCAATCCTCAATATTTTGTTGGCTTGGCTCGGTGCATCTAATTATATAGAGAAGACAGAGCAGCAGCTGTATTTAGCAAGTTGGAAAAGTCCCCACAGTCTACCCCTAGGAACAGCTAAGCATATGGAGCCTTGCAGAGCCCCTGAAGTCTCTTTATTCTGTGAGTGATATCAACGCTGGAGCCTCAAAGCACAGGGGACAGACAGAGCTGGCACATGACAGGGAAGGCTGATCACATGACCTCCGTGGTCATTGCCAGTGTGCACGCCATGCCTTTGTGCTTTATCTTTTCTTTCTTTCTTTTTCTTTTTTAATTTAGAGATATTTTCTTTCAGACTAACTTTCTTAGCTGTCCACTCTATCCATGCTGAGCAAAGGCACAGTACTTCTTCTATCCCCCTGAGGCTGTGTCTTTCTGGATGGGTGCTTTCCACTCTCCCTGCCTCCCAAGGTGAAAGGGATTGGCTGCACCTGAGCTCTTAATGTCAACCACTTTACTTCCTAGTGGAGACTGTGGAATGGCTCCCAGGACAACCATCCACTTACCATCATCACTGTCCCCACCCCACCCCACCCCAATACCAAGAGCCTAACAGTCTCAGACTACCTGGAGAACAAAGGGTGGTGGAGGAGCGCTAGTGCTCCCTCATGCTAGTGCCCCACCCTCATCCCTTGAGGGATCATCTTAGCTTTCATTTCCAAGGCTTTGGTGGGAAACCAAGGTGAGGTAGCTGCTGGTCCCTGGTGCAGGCAATCAGAGCCAAGTTTCAAAACAACAATAAAATAGCCCCAGAAGCAGTCTGCTTTTTATTATCACCTCATTCCAGCCGTTCTAGAGGGAATGAGCATAGACAAGGAACAGTGTCTTTCCCTTCTAACTGCCTTAGGCTCATCAGTCCCTGTACCAGAAAACAAATGAAGAAGAGAAAAGGCACAGCAATCTATTGCACACACATTTATGTGACATAGAACCTTCTCCAGGAAATGGCCACAAGGGAGACAAAGGCAGGTACTGCACTACGGTGAGCACTGACTTTGGGCCTGCAGACGTCCACTGCATCAGAGTCAGAACTCGGTGTCTCTACTTTTATTTCACATCTGGTTTCTTAGCTGCCTCATCTGCCTCTGCACATACCCTGGACTCCAGAAACATTTCGTGGATAAATACCTTTTAAATATATTTTGTTTTATTTTAGCGCTCTCTCTCTCTCTCTCTCTCTCTCTCTCTCTCTCTCTCTCTCTCTCTCTCTCTCTCTCCTCTCTGCCCTTCTCTCTGTCCTCGCTGTCCTCTCTGCCTCTTCCTCTCGCCCTCTGCCTCTCTCTCTCTCTCTCTCTCCTCTCTCTCTCTCACTCTGTCTGCTCTCTCTCTCTCGTCTCTCTCTCTCTGTCTCTCTCTGTCTCTCTCTCTCTCTCTCTGTCTCTGTGTGTGTGTGTCTGTCTGTCTGTCTGTCTGTCTGTCTCTCTCTCTGTTTGGGTGTCTGTCTGTCTGTCTGTGTTTGTGTACATACACACAGATGTGCAAGTGCCCACATAGGCCAGAAGAGGCATCAGATCTATTGGAGCTGGGTGACAGGCCCTTGTGAACTATACAATGGTTACTGGGACACAAACTCCAGTCCTTGAACAGGGCATTAAGCACTCTTAATGTCTCTCCAGCCCTGGATAAGCATTCTCTGGCAGACATGGAATTTGCCACCTCCCTCCTGGCAGGGATGACAATAGCCTGAGATGACCAGCCCTGAGATATCAATCGACTAGACCACAGTTTGACGGAGACTGCGCGACCCATGTCACCCTTCTCTCCTATAATCAGGGAGCTCATGCAGGACCACAGAAGATAGCCCACAATGTTTAGGCTTCTTCATCTTCCCCAGGATGGCCGTTCTGACTACAGAAGTCCTTTCCATCATGATTTTTGTTGGGCAAGTGGCCAGACCTGCCTTATTAGGGCACTCAGAGCTTGGCCTCTGGCCCATGACTACAGTAACATAAGGACTTAAGCCTGAGAGTTTTTCACTTCTAGGTTTCATGAAGAATGGAGAAGAACAGACCAATGGGATGAGAAGAAAAGCAAGAGGGAGGACAGTAAATTGGGATGTCATGAGTGTAAATGTGCCATGCTGGAGACATATGGGTACTTTTGTGTCCTTTCACAATCTTAGAATAACAATAAATTCACAAGTTGCATCAGTTTCATTTAGCTTCAGTTTACTAAGTATTTCTGCCTTCCTTTGACACTTGGCCATTGGCAAATATAGATTGTTTTATTCTAATATTAGCTCTCTTTATATATTACCCTACCCTGGCCCCCCACACAAATCAAATGATCCATTATGATCAAAATATTAGGTGTTCTCTTTATGGAGTGTAGGTGAGGGTGTTCAGCCTGCCTGGTCTAGAGTACACAGTAAGCTCCTCTGCCTGACTTTTTTTTATGTGACTTTAATCTGTCTGTGTCCTTGTATGCTTCTGATCTTCCTTCATAAGCTCATAGTGGGACCTCTGTTGCATTCTTAGGAATAAGCAATTCATCAGTCTGTGTCTTGGGGCTGGTGCAGAGAGAGGGTGATATGCACATGCGCATGGACCAGAGCCATCCTGCCTCTGCATGTTTGTGCTCAGAGCCGAGTGCGGCAGCTTATGAACAGCAATACTGGCTAGCAAGAAGACATCTCAGCATAAAGATGCTTGCCTATGGCATGCCTGATGATGTAAAATCCACCCCTGGAACCTACAGAGCAATAGGATGAGAGAATGACTCTTCAGAGAGTTGTCCTCTGTCCTCCGCACACGTGCCATTGTGTGCACGTGCCATTGTGTACATGTGCCCACACTCACATATGATATACAATGTTTTAAACTTTCAAATAGTCACCCAGAGCAAAAAAAAAGCAGCCTGGAGACGCTTTTTCCTGTGTTACATGAAGCAGCTTATAGCCCAATATCCATGTGGAAGGAGAAGCATGACCTGTCTGTGGCATCAGCTTCCTCTTTGTGTCCTTGTATCTTTGGGAATAAGTACGTCCTTTTCTCCTCGCACAAGGAGGCCACCTCTCAAACGCGGGCCTTAAGGGAAGGTCAGGCTATCCTTCTCACACTGGCTGTCCTTCAAATTCCATTAATTTAAACTATTCCAAATGACAAGGTGACGCCTTTTGGGATAATGTCTTGAGCCTTACCATTGTTGACATTATGGTCCTCCCCCAGAAAATGGTTTTCACTGCTGAGTTCTAAACAAGTGTGAAGATCAGTGAGTCTTAGCAATGACTGAAGCAGCACAGAGATTAGTTATCTTTCAAGGAGCATTATAAGCTACGTGCAAAGTAATTCAAAGAATTCCAGTCAAAGCCACTGGCTCCCTACATGTGACAGTACATATGTCACAGTAGTGTGTGCGCCCATGTGGGTTGAAAATATTTGAGTTTTCTGCTGGTGTATATATAGTTGCTATGCTATTGTGTCTGTGTATGGGCTAATGTGTCATGATAATATGCATAGAAGTCAGAGAACAACTTTTGGGAGTTGGTTCTACTCTTCTGCTGTGGGTTCCAGGGATTGAAGTCAGGGTTTTCAGACGTTAACAGCAAGCTCTGCAAATGTTAGGAGTTGGCTTACAAACTCACAGTTCATATTACTACTTCAGGGGGCTGATTCAAAATAAACAGTGCTTATGCATTTGCAAAGACAAAGAAGCAGAATTTTCAGTCATCTGTGTGAATCTTTAAATGTATTTTGAGATTATCTTTTTAAAAGGTTGATACATTTCAGATTATGGGGTGGAGTATGTGCATGTGAGTACAGGTGCCCATGGAGGCCAAAAGAGTGAGTTAGGATGCCCTGGAGCTGGAGTAACAGGTGACTGTGAGTCACCTGATATGGGTGCCGGAAACCATACCTGGGTCCTCTGCAAGAGCTTTCTGTGCTCTCAACCCACTTAGCTGCTTCCCTCTCTTTCCTGCCACGGAAGAATTTCTTTTATACACCCTTTCTTCTTCTAAAGAAAGTCTTCGATGCAATTAAAATTTATCAATCTGTGGGGAGGATCTGGGAGGAGTTGGAGGGAGGAGAAACTGATCAGAATATACTGTATGAAAAATTATATTCAGTAAACTAATTTTTGATCTATTATTTTCCCATCTTGTGCTAAAATAATTTGTAACTGGCTTCCATACAGCCATCATGTTTATAAAGGACTATGTTTTAGTCTTCTTTACTGGTCTTTATTATTACTCATTTTTAAAATTAATTTATCACTGGTGTGTGTGTATGTGTGTGTGTGTGTGTGTGTGTGTGTGTGTGCACGTCCCCATGCACACACTTACATGCAGGCCACAGAATGTGCGTGGGGGTCAGAGGACAGCTTGCAGGAGTCAGTTCCCTCCATCTACCACGTGAGTCCCAGGAATCAAATTCATGTCTTTATGACCAGTGGCAAGTGCTTTAACCGGCTGAGCCATCGGTTCCATTATAGTTGGTTTTAATGAATGATCTCTCTACTGGGGATAAGTTTGTTGACTGGGAGAGGGGATCTTAAATGATGCCCCTTGACAGTCTCTGTTCTCCCACTATTCCTCCTGTCTCTCCCACCCCTAAAGTTCCCAGATCTTTATAAAAGCCTAGAATGGTCCTCCTGATAATTTCAGCTCCCTTCTGTGAACTCCCCTTATGCACAGGTCATGATGCAGCATGTAGTGCCGTATCAGCTCATGCTGCTAATGTCTTTTGCGCATCGTGATGTGATTTCTTGGGAAGTCTGAGTTATGCCTTCTGTCTCTCCCAAGTCCCCTCAAATATGACTCCAATATACGTCTTTTTTCCCTCTCATTAATTAATTAATTTATTCACTTTACATCCTGATTGCAGCCCCCTCCCTCCTCTTCTCCATGTCCCACCCTCCCACTCTCTTCCCCCCTTCCCTTCTCCTCAGAAGAGGGGGCTCTCCCCCATGCCCATCCTCCCTAGCATATCAGGACTAAGTGCATCCTCTACCACGTAGGCCAGACAAGGCAGCCCAGCTAGGGAAAACTGATCCAAAAGCAGGCAGCAGAGTCCATGCCAGAGACAGCCCCCAATCCAATTGCTAGGGGACCCTCATGAAGACCAAGCTGTCCATCAGCTATATATGTGTAGGAGGCCTAGGTCCAGTCTATGCATCCTCTTTGGGTGGTGCTTCAGTCCCCTTGTGACACGTCAAGAAGACTCTCACCAGTTACAGCCTCTTGCTCTTAGATGTGCCAACTTCATTAACCATGAGGCAACCCCACTGTCTTTTCTTTGGTAACTACCCACTCTGTGGTATTCTGTGATGGCCACACAGAATGAACTAAAGCAATAAAGGGCTGACCTGTCCAGCCCGTCATACATGAGGAATGCCTGTGCGGTAGAATCATGATGAGGCTTTGAGTCAGTGGAGGACAGTGGAAGTGGAAGAGTTATTCAAGATGTATGTACATTCCCCTTTGTTTCACAACCATCACACTCTTCAACAAAGTCTCTTACAGTTTCTCCTTATGGGAATTCTCTTAGAATCCTTCTGTCTTAAATTTTCATGCACACACACACACATGCTTCAAAATGGTTCTTTTGTGCTCTTTGCTTTTATGTGCGTTGGAAGTAAACAAAAATCCCAAGAAATGTGAAACATTGACAAGAGTTTTCAAAACAGAGGAGTCCAACTGAGGGACACAGGCCACACCTATAGTCGCAGCTACTCAGGAGGCCCACGCAGGAGGATTGTGGGTTGGAGGTTAGGCCAGGGTACACAGAAGAAAAATCCACTCAGTGGATATGATGGTTGGCACTGATCATCAGCTTTTGATGAGCTGTAGGAGTGACGAGTTCTGGACATGTCTCTGTGGGGGAATCCCTGGGTAGATTGAGTGAAGTGAGAAGATCTTCTTTAAATGTGGGTGTCACCTTTCTGTGCGTTGGGGCACTGGGCTGCACGAAAAGAAGAATGCAGGCTGAGAAGAAGCATTCACTACTCTGCTTCCTGACTGTTGGTGCAGTGTGACCAACTCCCTCCCACTCATACGACCACGCCTTCTCCACCACAGTGGACTGCATCCCCTGAAATTGTAAGCCCAAATAAACCCTTAAATAAACCCTTTACCCCTTAAGCTGTTTTTAATCAGCAAGGAGACAAGTAACTAATACAGTTGGGTAGCTCTGTGGTGTAAAAGAAGCTCACAGGACCTGGGGATGGAGGGGAACATATTGTGGTTTTCAAAACTGAGCTATTTCCTTTAATCTAGGACTAAGCCATCTGCAGATCTGAGTTCAAGTCCCATTTAACAATTGGATATTTTGTGACTTTATTTTATTTTTATGACTGATTGCTACCCCTAGTGAGAAATATGCTGAAGGCAAAGGGAGCTAAAGCCAAATTCCTAAGTGAGTAACAGTACTGGGTTGAAGAAAGATCTAAACTAAAAGTACCGCATGGTATTAGTTCTTGTTCTATATGATGGAGCTGCCTATGCATTTTTGGTCCGCAGATCTGAACAGGAGCAGAAATCCTTGAAGGGATAAAAAAAAATCACAGGAAATTACAACACCTCCAAAATCAAGCATTATCTGTAAATTAAATATATAATGTGATTTGCTCATGTGTATACCCAACATTCATTTTCAAATGTATGTGTGGGCTTGATTGATAGATGATAATAACCTTTAAAAGCATTACAGGGCTGGGTATAGCTCAGCTGTAGACTTCTCTGAGTTATATGTGCAAGGTCCTGGAATCAACCCTAATAGATAAGCAAACGAGCAAATCTTTCTATTAGTTACTTTAGAAATAATGGATGATGCATTAAATCCCAGTGACATAAAAGTTAACGAGATAGCCCTAAGTCAGACAGACACACAGATAAACAGAAATTATAATATAGTGAGGTCAGTGTCAGGCTCATCATGTCTGTCTGTGATGTGCATTCAGGATTCCATAACTCTAGGAAAAGATGCTGTAAAGCCAGCATGTCTATCCCCCATCTCTTTGTGAGCCAGTACAAACCTGTTCGAGTGTTAATTAACAATCCCAGGAGAAAGGCACTGTCATTCACTTTCCTCAGAATTACCTTCAGATGTAGTGCTTGCTTACCATAAAGATGAAGTTGTCTTAGCTGAATGCACATCCTCAGTATAGCAGTGCTCCAAGAAGTACAATAGCTATGACTCAGAAAGTTGGTAAGGCGCTAAATGCATTAGCACAAAAAGGCAGAAAGGCGTGATGCAATATATTTCTTTGATTGTATGGTGGAAGCTTCCACAAAGTGTTTAGAGAGATGCAATGACTTGTTTTGGGCCTATGTACTGGACTTCATTAAATTTCAGTCCAATTTTGTTGTTGTTATTGGTGGTGGTGGTGGTCTTTTTGTTGCTTGGTTGTTTTTGTTCTTGTTCTTTTGTTTTGTTTTGTTGTTGAGACAGGGTATCCATGTGTCCCTACTTAGCCTAGAACTCACTATGTAGACCAAACTAGTCTCATCTGCTTGCTTCTGCCTCCTGAGTGATGAAATTAAAGGTATGTAAGGTATGTCCCCTATACCCAGCTAGGATTCTCTCTGTGTCTCTGTGTCTCTCTGTCTCTCCCTTCCCCCTTCTTCCCTCCCTCCCCTCCGTCCTCCTCTCTTGGATATTTTTTTTCTTTCATTCTTTATCTGATCACTTTACAGCCTGATCCCAGCCCCCTTTCCTCCTCTCCTCCCAGCCCTACCCTCATGCCTCCTCCCCCCAATTCCCCTCCTCTCCTTTTTCTCAGAGAAAGGGGGGCCCTCAAGTCTGGCATCTCAAGTCACAGCAGGACAAAGCACATCCTCTGCCACTGAGGCCTGACAAGGCAGCCCAGCTAAGGGACAGGGATCCAGAGGCGGACAACAGAGACAGAGACAGTCCCTACTCCCATTGTTAGGACCCACATGTTGACCAGGCTGAACATCTGCCACACATGAATGGGGGTCTAGGTTCAGCCCATGCTAGGATTATTTCTTAAGGCCTTGTGTTAGGTGTAAGTGTTATCAGCCCAACATGGCTCAGTAGGGCAAGTGTGGTCAGCAGTGATATTATTCCCAAATATTCTATCCCAGGAAGCATTACATGCTCTGAACACTCAGGGGTCTTCCAGTGACTACATGTGGAAGGGTATTGTTTCTCCGGCATGTCATCTTTTCTGCCTCGGTGAGCTTGCATGCCACCATTGCAGGATACATGACAGAACAGCTGAAAAGGAAGAAGTCTCTGTTTCCGGTCATGAATTCAGAGGGTTGGGGCCATAGCTGTACTTGGGCAGAATACCATGACTTTGCAGGAACAACTCGAATTCCGCTTATGTTTCTGCCCCAACTTCCCTCAAGAGGGACTGTGACCTGTAAACTGAAAGGAACCCTTTCCTTCCCTGAGTGTTTCATCCCACCCACAGGAAAGAAACGAGGAGACCTGAGAGCTGCTCCCTCTAGCTGGACACACCTCCTGACAGCTGCTCCCTCTGGCTGGGCAAACCTCCTGAGAGCTGCTCCCTCTAGCTGGACATACCTCCTGACAGCTGCTCCCTCTGGCTGGGCAAACCTCCTGAGAGCTGCTCCCTCTGGCTGGACACACCTCCTGAGAGCTGCTCCCTCTAGCTGGACACACCTCCTGACAGCAGCTCCCTCTAGCTGGACACACCCCCTGAGAGCATCTCCCTCTAGCTGGACACACCCCCTGAGAGCATCTCCCTCTAGCTGGACACACCCCCTGAGAGCTGCTCTCTCTAGCTGGACACACCCCCTGAGAGCATCTCCCTCTAGCTGGGCACACCTCCTGAGAGCTGCTCTCTCTAGCTGGACACACCTCCTGACAGCAGCTCCCTCTAGCTGGGCACACCTCCTGAGAGCTGCTCTCTCTGGCTGGGCACACCTCCTGGAGTGTCCAGCACCTTCCAAAACCCCACTGTGACCTGGGGACCAAACAGCGAACACACCAGCCTGAAAGACACATTTCACACTCAAACTACAACCCTTGGCTGTGTGACTTTCTTTTTGGAGAGTAAAATGTTATCTAGCCTCATGAGCACAGCCTCACAGCCTGCTCACCACTGACAACAGAATATAAACAGGAAAGAATCCTCTTTTTCTTTTTTCTTTTCTTTTCTTTTCTTTTCTTTTTAAAGCCCTACAGAAATGGGAAGGCTTTTGTGAGTACAGCAGCCTGGTTAGTGACAGCTGAGTAACACAGTGAGCCAAAGATCTCTAAACTTTTTCTTGAAAGTCCGGAAAGTAAGTATTTTAGGCGTGTGAGCCATACCTGGTCTCTGTCTTAGCTACTCAACTCCGTGACATACAAACAAGTGAGTAAGGCTGTGTTCCAGCGAAACTATAGACAAACAGGTGGTTAGTAACAGCACAGAGGTCATGATGACATCAAGAGACAGTGTCTTCCAGACACACCAAGACTGATGCACAGATGAACTCACAGAGGCTGTGGCAGCACCCGCAGGACCTGCACGGGCTGAAACTAGACACAGTCCCAGCACTGAGAGGGGAACAGACACAAAGCCCCACCTTAATTGAGAAGCTGTTTGCAAAGGAAACCTGCTGGGAAACAGAAAACCAGTTTTCTCCAGTGGCATGTCACAGGGATATCACCCATACTTGCATGGCCAAGAGAAAGGGGACTTCATGGGATGGGGGCGAGAAGGGGAAGGGGGAATTTGTGCTCTTTTTGTCTTGTCTTGGGAATTTGTTTATTATTGATTTTCTTTTTCATTTGTCTGTTTTGATTCCAGAGGCATTTTTCCTTTTATTGAGAGGGGTGGGGTAGTGAGAGAAAGAGGGAGGGGCATGAAGTTGTTGGGTATGAAGAAGGAGAGGAGCTGGGAGAGTGGAAAGAATACACACACACACACACACACACACACACACACACACACACACACACACACACTAACAAAACCAAGCGTCTAGCCTGCAGGCTCTAGTTTGTTTCCTCTGCCATTGGGCTTCACTCTTCCATCACCTTGAGGTTGGCGACTATGGCCAGTGCATTGCATTGGGGGCTACACCTGCTTTGGCTAGTAGATCCAGACCATTTTAAGAACTGATGCAAGTGGCTGACTTCCAAGGGGACATAACAAAGCTGAGCCTTAGCTAGCCCATGATGGATGCAAAGCTGAGCCTTAGCTAGCCCACGATGGATGCAAAGTTGAGCCTTAGCTAGCCCACAGTGGATGCAAAGCTGAGCCTTAGCTAGCCCACGATGGACACAAAACTGAGCCTTAGCTAGCCCACGATGGACACAAAACTGAGCCTTAGCTATCCCGTGATGGATGCAAAGCTGAGCCTTAGCTAGCCCATGATGGACATAAAGCTGAGCTTTAGCTAGCCTGTGATGGATGCAAACCTGAGCCTTAGCTAGCCCATGATGGACGCAAAGCTGAGCCTTAGCTAGCCCATGATGGACACAAAGTTGAGCCTTAGCTAGCCCATGATGGATGTAAAGCATAGCCAAGAAATGAGCCTCATTAGTGTAAACCACTTGAATGAGCTGACTATTTGTTGCCCAGAACAACCTAGCCTGTCTGTTTACTAATGCAGGTCCACCTGGCATTACAGTTTAGAGAACCCTGCTTCCTGCTCTCCCTCTGTACCCCAAGTGGTATTCTGCCATGGAAGCATTTTCATGTTGGTTTGTGGATCATGACAATAGAAGTTATTGTGTTTTGTGTATAGTAATGGCATGAGGAATGACTCCTGTGTTGGCCATACATGTCTACTGCTATTTTATAAATAATTTTTTGTTTATTTTTAATTTATATAATCACTTTATATCCCGATTGTATCCCCTACCTTGCTCTACTCTCAGTCCCTCCCTCCCATCCTCTTCTCCCTACCTGCTTCTCCTCAGAAAAGGGGAGCTCCCCTCACCAAGCACCCCAACATATCAAATCACATCAGGGCTGAGCTTATCCTCATCCACTGAAGCCAGACAAGGTAGCCCCATTAGGACAAAGTACTCAAAAGCAGGTAACAGAGTCTGTGCTATAGACATCACCCCCTCAACTTATTAGGCACCCACATGAAGATCAAACTCTCATCAGTTACATATGTGTAGGGGGCCTAGGTCCAGCCCATGCATGCTCTATGGTTGGTGCTTCTGTCTCTGTAAGGCCCCATGGGTCTAGGTTAGTTGACTCTGTTGGTCTTCTTGTGGCATTCTTTTCCCCTCTGGGTCCTTCTATCCTTCCCCCTACTCTTCCACAGGACTCCTCTGAGCCAACCCATGACCCCATTTACGATACTCTGCTACATTTACATATAGGAGACTGGCATAACCATCTTCTGAGAGGCCCCACCCACCTGCTGATCAAGACTCACAGCCAAGCATTAGGCAGAGCTCAGGGAGTCCTGTGGATTAATAGATAATTTAAATGTACAAGTTCTTCATTCTTTTAAAATAAAAACTTTAAGACATCACCTGAAAGAGTTTTTTTTTTCCTCTTGTGATGGATAAAATCCACTACCTGAAGCACAAGCCTTGCCTTTGGTTACATTGCAACTGGTTACATTGCACTGGTCTTGTTGTTTCTAGTGTGTAAAGGTTAATTACAAGACTTCTGATTGACGGTGGAGATGTACATTTGTTGAAGTCATACCATTATATAGTTGGTCTGTCTTCAATACTGTCAAGTCAAGACTTGTTTTTTTGTCTCAAACAGCCTTACCATACAGCTCTGGCTGACCATGGACTTGCTATGTAAATGATGCTGTCATCAAACTTCTGGGCGCCCTGACTCAGCATCTAGACTGCTGCTATTGGGGTGTGTGCCGTCAAGCCTGACCAGGTCATTGGCTTGATAGCTTGGACCCGGAACTTCCTTTGCTTTGTTTGTTTTCACATACAGTCCATCCATTTTATTTATTTATTTTTTTTAGCATTTTGTATATGACAGTTGCCCTTTTCCACAATCGCTATTCCTCCTCTCCAATCTTATCAGTTGCTTCTCTGTGTAATATGTTAGCCAGAATTCTAAATTACTGTACAGTTTGAGGTTTTTCCTTAGTGCTCAAGGCAGGACACAAAAAGGAGAAGAACTATCTTTCCATGTCTGAAGACTGCAAATATTTGGGAACCTGCAAAACAAATGGCAGAAGGCTTTTCTTTTTTCAGGGAGCATCCTGCCCCTATGGGTAGTGTTATGGACCTCAGGAAGTCAGAGGCGTGAAGGGACAGTTACCCTGTCCCATCAGAAGGGGTGAGCTGACAACAGACAGATGAACATAGACAAGATACACAAGTTTATGAATATGCTGAGGGGAGTCACAGGGTGTGACTAACCAATAGCTCAACAAAGATGAAATGCTAACATCTTTGTAAGACAAAGTAGAATGGAGAAATTCATGAGAGGGGTTGTAAATGATTAGTAGGGATAAGGACTGGACCTGGGAAACAGAAACTAACTCGTGAAATTATTTACACTGGGATTTGAATGAGCCTAAGACATTATTTTTGCAAAGAGTCCATTCAAGAGTCACTGCATTCCTGGGTGTTTATTCTATAAGCAATCAGAGTTCAGGTGGGACCTATTTGGTGGAACTCAAGTCTTTTTTTTTTTTTTTTTTTTTTTTTTGTCAGTTTGTTTGTTTTGTTTGTTTGTTTTTTGAGACAGGGCTTCTCTGTGATAACCTTGGCTGTCCTGGACTCACTTTGTAGATCAGGCTGGCCTTGAACTCACAGCAATCTGCCTGCCTCTGCCTCCTGAGTGCTGGGATTACAAATGTGCACCACCATGCCCAGCAGAACACAAGTCTTAAAGCAGCAAAAGCTCCTTGCCTGCAGGAGAGGAAGTAGATCTAGGGGAGAAAGAGATGAAAAAATGAGGTATTGTTTTGAATGGTTATTAATATTTAATATTAATAATAATTTTAATAAAATCAGTGGTTACTCCTTAACCAGCATTATACCCAAATAAACACACAAATACACTAGCATCTTTTTAATTAGACTATAGCACAATACTGCACAATAATTACTCCATCCTAAACCTCCATGCTAGTATAGTTTCCTCCCATTCGGATTTCCGACAATATACTGGCTTTTAAATCATCTCCTAGGCCCAATTCATTTCTCCTGATGTTTCCCGGTGTTCTACTCATGGTTCCATCTTGTCCTTCCTTCTTTTTCTCCTCCCCTCACTGGAACAGGATGTCCCACCCTGTTCTCTGTTATTGTTCAGCATGGGCTAGTTGGCTTTTATTGGCAATACAAAAAACAAATGGTGACATGTTGACACAAACTTGAGACAGGAGATACTTAGAACAAACATCACAATGCAGTGTCAGGATTGAAACCAGATAGTGGGGTAGAAAAACCAGCATTTGAATGAACAAGGGTACTGTCCACAAGAATATTGTGTCAAAGAATCCTAGATTCTAAGCATCATATCAAGGATTACCTGAAGGAATCATATTCCTAGTCCCAACAGGGTCTGGGCTCCTCAGCATCTTAGCAGTGGGCCATTCTTCCTGTGTGCTCTTCCTAGCATCGTGTATAAAGGTCTTTATCACAAAATGTTGTAGACTAGTATTTTAGTCATCTCACCACAGATGAGGCTGGATACAGATCAAGACAAACTTGAGCTTATAGATGATGTCAGTGTGTTTTAGGATACTATAACAAATGCCTTAGATAGCCAGCTTATAAAAAGGAAAGGGATATTTCATGGTATCAGAGGCTACAGTTCATGACTGACTGGCCATGATGCTTTGGGGCTTATGGTAAAGCAATATATCATTGTGGTAATGCGTAGTAAAACTCTTCACCCCATGCTGGACAGAAAAATTGGAAGAGGAAAATTCTAGGTCCCAAAGTATCCCCAATGACTGGAGGACCTCCTACTAGATTCTACTTCTTGAAGGTTCTACCACCTCCCAGGAGTGTCATGAGAGAGTCTTTGGTAGACACTTCTCCAAACTATAAGATACCTGGAACACAACTACCTCTACAAGGCCACTTAGCAGAAAGACCTGGGGTGGGTGGAGCAGCAAAGAGATGAGGGGGGGAGAACAAGAGGGGGCAAGGAATGAGGAGACGGGGAGAGGAGCAAGCACCTTTTTAGAAAGGAAAGGAAGAAGATAATGGGCAGATTTGTGGTTGGCCAACTTGAACAGATTATTTGATAGCTGGCCATAGGGCAATCACAGAAGGTACACAGTGGTCCAGAGTGGATAAAGAAAAGAGTTTGGGAGTATGTATTTAACTGATCACTCAAGAGTCTGATTGGTACACACACACACACACACACACACACACACACACACACACACACACACTTGCTAAGGTACCAAGATGCCATTCCATTACCGAAGATCTGCTATGTTTGGTAATAGTGATTTTTTTTAAACAACATCCAAGTTCTTTTTGTATGTATTAAAAGTGTTAAATTTTAAAGGATCAAAGAAACCCCTTGTTCTTAGTTAACAGCAGAATGCTTTATTTGGTTTTAGAGTTTTGTTTGGATTGTTAGTGGCTGCAGGCAGTTGTTAATTTAATGATGTGGGGATTGAATTGAGGCCTGTTGGGTACCTGAGGGGTATGGGCACACCCTCAAGCATGCCATTGGATGGTCAGCACCTCCTAGAGGAGTGTTCAGTCTTCACTTAAAACCCTTCCATCTTCCTTGGTGTTTAAAGTTCCTCTGAAAACCGGAATTAGCTGGCACTACGTTTTTGCTTTGTTCTGGTGATGGTGTGATGGCCCAAGAAGATGATCATCAGGACATTTCTAGAGTGACAGTATGTCCTGACAAAAGTTGAGCCCACAGACTCTCTCCATCACTCACTCAGCACAGACCTCTGTAGCTAGGAGACGTGCCTGGGAAAGCAGGAGGTCCTGCCACTTAAGCAAGCTTGAAACCCTGCAGCTTCACTGTTGTTTATGGGGAAAGAAACTAAGAATAAGGACCATACTGAATCTGAACAACGAATTCCTTAAGACCTGGGAACATCTTGTGCTCGTATACTGTTATAATTTAATCCAAATACGTTGGAGCAGCACCATAATTCAATTTGAGGCAAAGAGCAGCTTTGTACACAGCTGATTCATTTTAGAGCTCTCTGGAGATTTGATTATAGAAAAATTCAAAGAATTTTTTGTGCTCTCCCTCCCTCACAAAGCTACCCCAAGGCCTGGATTTGACTTTGTTGCAGTGACGTAGCCCCTCCTCAGGCAAGCTAAAGTGCACCCCACACCATCTTCATGGGGCACAATTAAATCAGGTCCCATAGATTGTATCTCATCAGATTCCCCTGGCCCAAATCTCAAATTCGGGTGCCACTCAAAGACCAGGCAGTTTATTTACTGTTACAAGAATGCCAGATGTTAATGTCTTCTGAAGGATTTTTCTTCTCTGTGCTCTCTAAGGGGGTGTCTCTTATTCAGTGACTGTGTTGTGTTCTGGGGAATTAAGCCACTTTACGCTTCAGGGGCTTTGAGAAACACCTCCCCCAGTGTCTACAGGAGCAAGTCAGGGTTAACAGCTGAGTTTCCAATTTCTGCTCTATCTATGCACAGCAGTTTTGCTTTGTTTTGTTTACGTGTGCTCATGCGCACATGCGTGTGTGAACTTTCTTGCGGATGTACGTTTGTGGCTGTACGTACATGTGCCTGTGATAGGCCAGAGGCTCTGTTCCTTTGGAGCTATCCACTTTGCATCTCTTTAGTTCTCTGGGTAGGCTGAACGGGCTGGCCAGAAAGCAACAGGGACTCTGCATGTCTCCACCTCCCCAGCACTGGGAATATAAGCCCATCCTCCCATATTGTTTATATTAATACTCAAGGAGCACTTAGTTGACTTGAAGCTGAAAGTTATAGGTTGGGCCTTCACGCGTATGACCTGTCAGTGTAGCCCTGTAGAGTCTTGATCTAGTCATCCATCAAGTAGGACTAAGTTCTCTTTCATGGAGAGAGATACAAAGATCATTTATGCCCAGTTTTGTCTCCTAGGTGACTTAGAGCAGCCCCCAGATGTTTGAATAAATGACAGCACAGTGACATACATTAAGAGGAGGTAGACGTACACAATGGCATAGAAGAGGTAGGAGAGGGTGGGGATGGCAGTGTAGACTGAGACCAGGAGGTAGTACCCTTGTGCGACCTGTGTGCTTGCTGGGGGGTGGGCAGACCCCAGGTTGCCCCTGTGCTTCCGAGCTGCTAGAGGAGTGGGGTCCTTATCCCGCTGTTGATCACAGGGTCAGTGAGATCGGCTACAAAGGAGGAGCAGGGGAAATGCGCTGCCCTCAGTGCCTCAGCTAAAGGGATGGTCTCAAGGTCTGCAATGCCTGCTGTGTCTGGAGACTCCAAACTGGCAACCACACAGGCTGGCATATGTAGGCGGTTTGTTTGATTTTGTTTTGGCTTGATATTGGAGGAAAAATGATTAAATATATTTTAGAAATCAGATTTCACAATAATTGAATTCTTAAAAATCAGATGTTCAGTCAACATTGGTACTGCGCAGCCATTTGTGTGGACTCTTTTTAGCGTGGCACATGATTTTAAATTTGCCGCAGTCCCCTCCTTTCCCTACTGCCTTTACTTCCTGCACTGCTTCTCCCATGGGGCAACTTGGCATCTGATATAGGGAGTCCTATCGAAAATCCCTTATGGTGGCTTCAGCAAACATTCTACAAGCCTGATATTCCCCGAGGGGCTTGATTTGGAGACTGTGTGGGAGAATGCTGACATATGGTACAACACCCTAGTGTAGAGTTTGATGGCTGCTAAGAGTACTGTGAACTCAGCTCACCACTGGGAATAATGCTTACTGAGCAGGAGAGTCAGGTAGCTGTGTAAACAGCCTTGTGAGTGTGTGTCTCCCCCAACAAGGCGCTTACCCAGGATGTCCATTCTAACTTCTCTTTAGTCAAGTAAAAAACTTAATATTTCCTTTAAGGTTTCAGATAGCTGAGTATTTTAATCAGAAAATGATCTCATAGCAAAGGTGTGACTTATGAATCCTAGTAAACGCATGAAGGATGATTAACATACCCTCGGATATGATTGGAACCGTCACTACTGTCACAGTGGAGCCAGTGGTATTAGAGGGATTTGCTTGTATTTTTTCAGGATAACCTCTGCTAACACTTTGTTTCCCAAACCTTGACTTCACAACCCCCCTGTTTCACCCTCCCCAGAACCAAGGTTAGCTGCCAGGCTTCTTACAGCTGATGTTTTTGTCAAGGTTGGTTCCTGGCTTCCACACTATGGCGAGATGTTTTTTTTTTTTAACACCAAGCTGCTAATTTTCTAGAGATACAACTTGAAATGGGGCTGTTGAATAAAGCTTTCCCAATTATAAGAAGAAATAGATACCCCAAAGATGAACATGGCTGCCAGCTCCCTGGTGTTCTAAAGTGTGTTGCTAGAGCCTGGAAAAATGGTTCACAGGTTAGAAGTGCTTGTTGGCTGTTCTTGATGGGGCCTAGGTTGGGTTCCCAGAATCCACATAAGGCAGATCACAACTACCTGTAACTCCAGATGCCCCACCCCCGACACACACACACACACACACACACACACACACACATCTTTAAAAGGAACTGCTATCCATGTATCTATGTACTTAATGGAAGGGCTCAAAGGAGGCCCAGTGACTGGCACTCCAGCCTACACTGGAGATGAGGGGTGACTCAGCAAGCTCCTCTAGAGTACCAGGGACATTTCTCTTCCTTAAACTGTGGGGAATAAAAGAAGGGTGCTCTCTCTCACATATTGCATCAGGAAAGAAAGGCTCTAACCTAGAGGTTATGTCAACAAGAGACGGCATCCCACCATCCCATTGGGTACCTGCTATCTGGCCTCCAGGCTCATCAAAAATGCATACAGAGATGAGTCAGGAGTATGTGGATATGGATCTGGGTGCCTTCTTCCAATATTGAGAATTTCATGGATACCAAGTAGCTAGATGAATTCATGAAAGCGAGACAAATAAGGTGTTCAGCAGTCAGCAAACTCAACTTTCACCATTTGGCAGAGAAATGCATATTCTCGTTGGACTGTGAAACATAAGGAAGGGCATGTTTGGAGCAATTATTGTTGGTTTTCTGCCCAGAAAAAAATGGCTGCTTGGGATGAAGTGAACCTAGCTATGAAGACTGGAAAAGGTATGCTAATATAGAAAAGTGTGTGTGTGTGTGTGTGTGTGTGTGTGTGTGTGTGTGCGCGCGCGCGCGCGCGCGCACGCGTGGGCACATGCGCGTGTGCCTGTGTTTTACTAATTTTTGTTTTGCTAATGTCCCTGCCCTCTTATGTCAACTGTTTACTGTCAACCTTTTGCCATCATGACCCCATCAGTTATCCCATCTGTCAGCTTTAGAGTCTTTGATGTATTTCAACAAATCATGCCTTCAAATTGTCTTAATGCTACGTGCTGGTGCTTGCCAACTCTCCTGCATGAATGGCAGGTACCTCTGCCAGATGTCTGCAAGAGGGCATTGGAGGAGGGGCTTAAAAGATTATCTGATTTATTCAGAGGATCACATGCAAGCTGCTATGGGCATGGGAGAGTGGAGCTGTGGAACTTTACTTTGCAGATCCTCAGTGTGAAGACTTCACGGCAGCTAAGTGCGTGTGAAAAGTCCTCATCAGAAAACACTTGAGGATCACATCAGTGATGTTTAGTTCACGTGGCATTTCCTGTCCAAGCCTTTTGACCCATGGAGTCTCCTTCCACTCCATGAAGAGTCCTGACACCTGGATCAGCCTCAGGCCCGCAAAATCCTCAGCCAAGTGCTGTGCAGTGAGCCCCATGGCAGAGAGCATCTTATGAGAAGCTCTGGCCAGGTTGCTGGGTTCTCTGAGCATGTTGCCACATGACAGCCCATTTGATCTCATCCCACTAGGAGAGAACTTGCCTAGTCAGGGCTTATGACAGCTCGCTTCCCTCTGCTCTCCCATCACAGGCTGTTGGAAGCACTGGAAGCCACCCAGCCCTTCACTAAGAGGCACACGTGCCTGTGCTGCTTCACTGTAGTAGTTTTCCTTGTTGGGAAGTAATTTCCTCTTTTCTCCTTGCCCAAATCTGCCTCTCACACATGCACCTTCCTAGCCTGGTCTATTCCTAGCTGCCTTCATGTCCTTCTAGCAGGACTAAGTAAGGCCTGCCTTTGTTGTGCCAGCCAGCCAGCCTCTGGTTCTTGGTTCTGTCCAGCCTTGCACTCTTTTCCTTTCTTAGCTTTTGCCAGCTACTTACTTTACCTCTGAGTGGCCCTCTTGGCACCTCTCTGAATGTCAGCCATACCATCTGGGGATAGGACGAGCATCTCTCTTCTCTATTTCCTGTTCTGTTTATCTGTGCTGTATATGTGGCACATACAGACCACCTCCAAAACTTAGTAACTTAAAATAAATGTTTTAGCTTATCTTATCTTGCAGCGGTGTGACCAGGAATTCCTGCGAGGTTCAGCTGGGCCATTCTTTTCCTCCTGTGGCATCAGTTGAGGCCACTCTGTGGTTTCAGTTGGCAGTTGGGTTTGCTGGAGACTTCAGCAGGGCCTGGGTCAGGTGCATGGCTCTTTGGTGGGGAAGTCAGAAGGCGTACTCAATTGGAACTGTCCATCAGAGTGGCCAAACATGGTGGTCTCAGAGAGGCCAGGCTTCTCCATGCCACTAGCTTCCCTGAGACTGAGCATTTCAAGAAAAAGGAAGCAGGAGCCCTGGCACACATGGGCTCACTGTCACTCCTACCATGAGATCCTAGTTTTAAGAGAAGAGAGCCTTGACTGTACCTCTCAGGGCACAGCACAGCAGGGTTCACAGCCACTGTTGCTCCTCATTTGTTTCCTGCTAAGGATTGAGAGCCCCCTTCAAAGCACCTACTGACTGTCACTGTGACGGCATTAAGAAGTGAGACCTTTAAAAGTAGACTAGGCTTTGCAGCTTTATGAGCTGATCAATGTCATCATTGTAAGAATGGATGTCATGGGAATGACCTTGTTGTAATAGACAACTCTGTGACTCAGGTTTGCATTTCCCTGCCACTTGACCCTTCCCACCCTGTTATGGTGTAACAGAAAAGGTGTGCCAGATTCTGAGCCTAAGCTCTTGAGTCTGTCAACCTCCAAAAGGAAGAAGAAGAATCATCTCTGTTCTTTGTAAATCACCGAGTCTCAGAAACTCTGTTGTAGCATCAGAAAACACGATGTCGCATTTTTGTGTTCCAGTTCTCCAAAGCTAGAATGCCTCAAATATTTTTGGCCCTTTGGGAAGATATTAAGAAGCATATTAAGAAGAGTTTCCTCTTCTGATCACTTTCTTGAAGAGGTGCCATGGCTTTGGAGAGCAACATGAGAAGACCTTGATGATCTCAGCCCAGGACTCGGACCTAAGCCGATAAACATGTGTGGGTTTCTTCTAAGGCATGGCAGGTCAGGGAAGATAAGGTGCTGCTCTCTTTACCCAGGGGTCAACTGAGCCAAGACTAAGACAGGAGTCATTCCCTATCAAGCAGAGGCAAACTCATTAACCTCAGGGCCAGTAAACCACAACCCAAATATCTCATGTTTATGGCCCGATCTGAGCATAATTTTACATTTTAAAGTAAGTGAGGGACTATCAAAAGAAAAGTGTTTCCTGAAACACACACACACACACACACACACACACACACACACACACACACACAGCCTTGTTCACTTGCTTACATGGCATGTGGCTATTTCTATATTACAAAGGCATGGGTAAGAGGTGGCAGAGATTGTCCAGCCTGCAAAGCCAAGAACAGTGGCTATCTCAGCTCTTGACACATCAGTAACATTTATTTTATTTTATTTTTTTTTTACTATTTCAAAGTCTTTTTTTATTAATTTATTCATATTACATCTCAATTGTTATCCCATCCCTTGCACCCTCCCATTCCTCCCTTCCTCCCACTTCCCCCGTACTCCCCTCCCCCTATGTCTGTGTCTGAGGGGGACCTCCTCCCCCTGTATGTGCTCATAGGGTATCAAGTCTCTTCTTGGTGACCTGTTATCTTTCCTCTGAGTGCCACCAGGCCTCCCTATCAAGGGGACGTGGTCAGAAATGGGGCCCCAGAGTTTGTATGAAAGTCAGACATCACTCACCACTCAACGGTGGAGAATGTTCTGTCCATCAACTAGGTCTGGGTAGGGGTTCAAAGTTTACTGCAAGTATTGTCCTTGGCTGGTGCCATAGTTTGAGCAGGAAGGACCCCAGGACCCAGATCCACCCATCATAATGTTCTTCTTGTAGGTTTCCAGGCCCTCTGGATCCCTCTATTTCCCTATTCTCCCATGCTTCTCTCACCTAAAGTCCCAATAGGATGTCCTCCCCTCTGACCCACTTTCCTGGTAAGTAAAGTCTTTCGTGGGACATACCCCTTGGGCTAGTGTCTTGATATAAGTGAGTATATACCATTTGTCTCTTTTTGCTTCTGGGTGAACTCACTCATTATGATAATTTCTAGTTCAATCCATTTGTCCACAAATTTCAGGAATTCCTTGTGTTTAATACCTGAGTGGTATTCCATAATGTAAATGTACCACAGTTTCTTTATCCATTCTTCTGAGGGTCACTTAGCCTGTTTCCATGTTCTGGCTATTATGAATAAGGCAGCTATGAACATGGTTGAGCATATGTCCCTGTTGTGTGGTAGAGCATTTTCTGGGTATATTCCAAGGAGTGGAACAGCTGGATCTTGAGGCTGAGAAGCTTCTGTAAGGCTGGAGACACTGTCAACAGAACAAAGCGACAGCCTACAGACTGGGAAAAGATCTTCACCAACCTTTCATCTGACAAAGGTCTAATACCCAAAATATATAAAGAACTCAAGAAATTAAACACCACAAAACCAAATAACCCAATTGAGAAATGGGGCTCAGAACTAAACAGACAATTCTCAGCAGAGGAATATCAAATGGCTGAAAAACACTTAAAGAAATGTTCGGCCTCTTTAGTCATCAGAGAAATGCAAATCAAAACGACACTGAGATTCCATCTTACACCCATCAGAATGGCTAAGATCAAAAACTCAAGTGACACCACATGTTGGCAAGGATGTGGAGAGAGAGGAACACTCCTTCATTGCTGGTGGGAATGCAAACTAGTACAACCACTTTGGAAATCTATCTGGTGCTTTCTCAGTAACATTTATTTTAATGGAACCCCCCTACATTCAATTGTGTTCTTTCTTTTTCTTTTTCTTTTTTTTTATTTCAAAGATAGACTTGAAGGTTGAAGTTCTAGCGAGGAAAACAGAAGACAGAACCTCTGATTGGATGCTGTTATAGCTTGGGAGTAGAACGCCCCACAGGGGTTGTGTAGAGGGAGCTTTGACCTCCAGAGTAACGCTGTTGGGAAGTTGTGGAAATATTAAGAAGTGGACTCTGGAGTGAGGTCTTTAGGTCATTAGGTACATGCTTTCAAAGGCAATTGCACTCTCCCTTGTTCCTCTTTGCTTCTCAGCTACAGGATGAGCAGCTTTGGCTTGTCACATACTCCCTGCTCTAGCCATCTAGTGTACCTTCCAGATGCTTAAAATCAGCGGGTGTGCCTGATCACTGATTGTCTAAAACTGAGCTTCTACAACCCTTTTCTCTTTATAACTTAATCATCTCAGGGATTTGTTAATAGTAACAGAAAGATGAGCAACAGAAATGCTGATACGACTGGGGGGAAAGGTAAAAACTATCAAAAGCATCACCAGTAAACATGTCCTCAGTCTAACTCTATGGAGAGTGTGGCTCACAAAGAAAATCAGAGAAGAAACTAATTATGTGAAGTGGGAGAAGAGTAAAAGATCTCAGTTGTTGAGTGTATTCCTCACAGTTGACTCCCTCCCTTCAGCTCGCTATACCTTAATGACTTTTAATATCAGAACAAGAACTATTTTTGTCTCACTACTCAGTTAAGCCCCCCCAAAAAAAACATAGAACAGGAATATTTCTGTCACTGTATTTCCAGAGACACTGATGATACAACATCAGATGCCCCCCACACTTTCATGCACACATGTGCACCACCTTAGAAGTCATGTGGGAAGGCATAGATTTATCTTTCAGATCTCCTCTTCCTCCTGCACGCCCCCACTCATTCTACAGGTGGTTTCTAAGTCTTCTGCTCATTGGCAGCTTTGCCTTGCAGCCCATTCCGCTGTTGGCTCTAGTTTCCACCCCAGGTCCAGTTCTGATCCTAGCCAAGTTCACCTCTCTGAAGCCTCAGGGACTGATTTATTGGGTCACCTGGTTTGGGGTGGGCATGAGGTTGTGCTGTGGCTCACGTAGACATGAGGGGAAAACTTGTAGGAGTCAGCCCTTAATTTTCATTCCATCATGTGTGCCCTGCAAACTCAGGTAGCTGGGCTTGGGGACAGATATCTTTACCCACTGAGTTACTTTTCCAGCCCAGGAGACACTCTGTTTCCTTAAAAACAATAAGCTGGTTCCCAGAGGTAAGCTTTTCCCCAAGGTATATAGAGGTTTCTTCTCCTGTTTTTCTCTTCTGTCTTGTTCTTTAATTCTTTTCAATTCCATAGCGATTTTCTTTTATGACCTCAGTACTCAGTCTGGTGAGCAATGGACTTTGTCACCTGCCTGGTGTCTCCCATCTAAGAAGAATGAATCACACCCTGCACTGTAGACGTACTTCTGCCCATGCTCCATTAGAAAGTGCCAGAAGGAGGCTGCAAGGTGTGCTGAGAACTGTCAGCCACGGCACAGCTCGGTCACTCTCCCCTGATCCTGGATCTTGTTCACCAGTCACTGGTGATAACAGGCTTTGCAGAAGTTCATCAGCTCATCTTAGACATAGTCTATGGTAAGAAGCGGGAGGAGAGGCAAAGCAGCCAGGACAGAGTGGTGCCCTGGGAGACTGCTAACAGCTACTATGGTTTGACTGTGTCCCCCACCCAGTGTTCACATGTTAGGAGCATAACCACCAATGAAACAGTGTTGGACAGCGGGGCTGAGTGAGAGGGGTTAGGCTGCAGGCGGAGTGAGCAGGTTAAAGCTGTATGTGCAGGCATATGTTACTTAAAGGAATAGTTGGGACTTTCCCTTTGGTACTGACACTTTCGTCTTCTGCCATGGGAAGGCACGTTAAGAAGACCATCCGCAGATGCCAGCACCTTGATATTGGATTTTTTTCAACACTAGAATGAGTAGAAATAAGTGGGACTTTTTTTCCTGTATAGCTTATCAGTCTGCAGTAGCTTTTTTTTTTTTTTTTTTTTAATGTTATATAACTTGATACGAGAAAAGAGAGCACTCAACACACCCTCGGGGCCTGTCTATGAAGAGTCCCAGGAGCCTATAGAGCCAGACAACATTACTAAGTAGAGTGGCCAGTGGATGCACAGTGGATTCTTAGGCCTGATTCCATCCCCTGCTTCATCCTTCCCAATGTCAGCAGATGATAGGGCCATGTCTCTCATGCTCACGCCCCAGATGTTGGTACAATTCTGCTTCGCTTATATTTTCCTTGAGCTCTACTTTTAATCCTGTAGTAAGTAATCTGTTGGCTTCTTTTTTTTTAAATACGCCCTGGAGTGGTCACCTCTACCATTTCCACCCTGTTCCAAGTCACCATCAGAACTCTCCTGGATAGGTTGTAGTGCCTTTCTACCCACTCTCCCTCTTGGGCCCTTTCATTCTGAAGGTTGAATCCTGATTCAGAAGCTAGGCCAGACCATTGCTGTGAGCGGCTTGCTGTGCCCTGGGCACTCTCACTTCACTGCCAGTACTAGTGGGAGTTCTCAAGGGCTTCAGCCTGGCACCTGAGCTTCAGTGCCTCTCTGGCCTCACCTCCCACCATCCACTCCTTCAGCGTTAGCCTCATCAGCTCCATCCGTATCTCCTTATAGCCAGAGCCCTTGTGCTTGCTTGGTCCTCTCTCTACTGGAATACTCTCATCCCAGAAAACTGCATGGCTGGCTCTCTCACTGCCTTCGTGTCTTCCCAGTGACACTGACACTGGCCTTACCATTCTATATCCTGCTTCCGACATCCTAGCCACCTAATATTCCTTATCCTTTGTCTCTGCTCTCTTTTTCCCTACACAACTGCTCATCATCTTATTTATCTGCTTATTGTCTGCTTCCTCTCTGAAAGCATAAGCTCCCTGGGGATGTAACTGCTGTCTGTAATACAGGTGCCCTAGTGCATCTCGCAGGACCCAGCACACGGAAAATGCCCAGTAACCTTGAGTGGGTGAGTGCATGAAGTCAAGCTTAGGGCTGGACATCCAAGCCCTCTTCTTTCCCCATCTTCTCTGGTTAGTTTTCTCATGATTATACAAATAGGACGTTTGTCCATTAGAGGCAACAGGCAAAGAATGTGTGTACAGGAGAAGAAGCAGGCTTCTGTTTCCTGAACTCCACTAGGGCATTGATAGTTCATGATGACCAAGACTGACTTCATGATGCAAAATTCTAGAGGGCGAGTTTCCCAGATCTGTACCCCTGGGCTTGGATGCCATTAAGTTGGTAGGCAATACTGTCACTCTCTCTCTCTCTCCACATGAGAGAAACTTTATCATTTGGTCCACTGAGTTAAATAAAACCACCCGCTGGTTAGTTTGTGTTGCCACCTTCTAAATGTGTATCAAGGGTTTAAGCTCTCTGTGGACTAGAATGGAATTTCCCGTCTCTTGATTTCTTTCCACACTGCCCTGGCTGCAGTGCACTGAACTCAGCTGGTTGCCAATATGCTTTGGCAGCCCAAGTAAAGATTTATTGCATTGAAGTTGGACTTCTTTTTCGGCTTGATGTCTGTTGTGTGGTAAAGCAATGGGAGGCAGGAGGATAGTTACATTGCTTACATCAGAAGCCAGCCACTACACTCCTGGCTATACTGACTTTAATTATCTATTGTCACTCTGATCAATAGAGGCTTCTACTGTCTAAGTTGAAAACACAGGGGCCAGTGTTACAGACTACTAAGAACTAATGGAGTTATGTGAAAAGCCTCGGTAGTCTATGTGTTGGTGGGAGGTTCCAAGTTCAAAAGTCATCTTAAGTGAACATTAAGATTTATGCCCAAGGCTCGATCAACTTGGCTTGATTAATGCCATGATAACTATTGTTAAATGCATGAAATGAAAGAAATTGGAAAAAACAAATACAACTCCATGTCCTAAAGCCACAGGCAAATAGAGGGTAAGGCATTAGAAAAATGGGAACATGTTTAATTATTTTGTCTTTAAAATACTTTTTATCCTCAGGGACCTTTAGTATCAGCATTCTTCTTTCTGCTTACCATTGTCAATGGAAGGAAATTCAGATCCAATCCGATTTAATGTTCCAACCATCATATCGCAGGGGAGGGGGCTAGGAATTTAGTTCTGTTGGTAGAGCTCCTGCCTCACATGCAAGAAACCCTTAGTTCAGTCCTCTGTGTGAAAAAAACAGGTGTGGTTTGGGGTGTACCCACAACACCGGCACTGGGGAGCTGTGGGCAGAAGAGTCAGGAATCCAAGGTCATCCTGAGCCACATAATGGCTTTCCAGCTAGTTTGGGCTACATGGGATCCGGTTTCAAAAAAATAGATAGACATTTTAGTAATAATTGGTTGATTTACATTTAAACATGAGAGCTCTGAAAATGCACATTATTTTAGTATGATTTTATAGATAATATCACACAGTAAGATAGATGTTTTCTTCCTAGCGTACATTCTTAATTTTGTAGAGAAAAATAAGAGCTAGCACTTTTGCTTCTTTGTCCCTCTCTTCCTACATTCATGCACACAGAGAGAAAGTCTGTGTAGATGTGTACACACAGACACACATATATACATATACACACATGTACACACACACAGAGAGAAGGGACATGGAGAGAGATGCAGACACATAGAAACACACGAAGACACATACATATACACAGAGAAAGAGAGAGTGGTTCAAGGAAGACCCATACATAGGTACACATACAGACACAGAGATGTATACACATGAGAAAAAGACAAGCAGATACACACAGGCACACATGTACACACGCAGAGGGAGGGTGGGAGGAGATGCATACACACATGCACATACAGATGTATACACAGAAAGATAAGACCATGCATATACACAGACACACATACAAACAATGTGTACGCATACATACATACACATAGAGAAAATACATAATATACACAGAAGACACAAACATACAGGCACATATGTACAGAGAGAGAGAGAGAGGATTCGGATGGGGGAGACACACACACACAGATACATACACATATGCATGTACACAGATGTATACACACACAGAAAGACATATATATGTATACATATATATGTATATGTGTATATATGTATATGTATGTATATTACACACACATACACATGCATACACAGGCACACACACACAGAGGATGAGAGGGAGACACATACACACAGGCATACATACACATAGAGAGAAAGATACGAATGTACATAGACACATAGACACAGGCACACATGCACAAAGAAATGGTAAGGGGAGACATAGACACATATACACATACGTACACATTTGCACACATACAGATGTCTATATGCACAGAGAGAAAGACATCCATATACACAGACACACACAGGCTCACAGACACAGACACACAGACACACACACACGCACACACACACACACACACACACACACACACATCTTGGTGAAGTACAATACAGTTTTAATTTAATATCTTAATGCAGGCCTTGCACCTTAAACCCTTCTGTAGGATACTGGAGGATGAAAATCTGTAAGACTGTGTGTGCCCTGCCCTCTGAATGCTTAGAAGAATGTAGAAAAAAAAACCTAGAATGCCACACAGCACATAGCACGTGACATATCCCATGGACGTTTCAAGTTAGGCGCTGTGCAAGAAGACTGATGGCAGAAATCCCAGGGGGAGTTCCTCAGGGAGGGGCTCAGCAAGGAGACCTTGACAGATGGGGACAGTTTAGATCAGAGCCACTCTCATGCCAGCGGCTCATCCTTGCATTCCAAATCCTACTGTTCACTAAGTTCCAGCTTTGTGTGCAAAGTTTCTGGTATTCAGCCATCACCTAAAGCGAGGAGCCGGTACACGATGTTGGTCCACAGAAAGGCATAAAACTGGGTGACAGCCAGGACAAATGAAGTCCTCCAGGGCATAGGGGAAAATAAAGAGAGGCGATGAAATGGCACCATCCCAGGAGCTGATGCGAGAGGCCAGGAGACGGGACAACTGGCAAAGACTCGCCTGTGCTGTTCATTGTCAACTGTCCAGCATTTCAAATGTCACCTGAGGACACTGCAACAATTAACATGCAGCCAGACGCGCCACACAGTGACTACACAGTTTGGTTTGCTTGGTGGCTGTGGTTGCGTCTTTAACAAAAGCAGTTTCAGGATGGGGGCAGATCTTGGGCCAGGTTTTCAGAGAAGAAGAAACTACATCACTGTAACAAGCTGTTCCAGTGTGGCAACAGTAGTTTGCATTTCCAACACTGTCTGTCAAACGGGCCTTAAGCTACATCTTCATTTGTTTTTGAACAGCTGGAGAAAAGTCATTAGAGATGTTAAGGTGCATCACCGAAGTCCCTGATTCTCTGCCTTCCGTGCAGCAACCCTCACCCCAAGCCGTACCTCTACTGAATGAATGAATGAATGAATGCCCTCATATTGGTTGTTCATTGGTTGTTTATTTAGTTTGGAACTGGCCTTGAACTCATAAATATCTGACTCTAAAGTATTGGGGTTAAAGATATTTTCCACCACACCTGGCAGAATTTTTTCCAATGTGTTCTATGCACACATTTCTGTAGTGCCCCCCCTTAAACCATGAATTTTGGTTCTCTGAAGATTTATGAATCACTGACTGAGCAGCGGATACTGTGCTGGTTAGTGGGTTGAGGTTGGGAAGCCCATGTTTTTCATTAAGTTTTGGGGTGCTAAAGACACATCAATGATACTATGATAGTGTGTTGAAGTGGGAGAGCTGTAGACAGTGTGACATGTGACACTGCTGTCCCTATGTCCCACAGACTTTAGATATGGCTGGGTTCAAACCTATTCAATAGGAAAATGAGCCGATGAAAGAATGAAACCACAACTTCTAGAACAGCGTCTTCAGCTGCAGCAGGTTGACCTGATATAGTCTTCACACGTCCACACCAGTCCTCTCTGGTTTCTGTGGCAAATGGCCACACTTCATGGCTTATTGGGCTGGTGTGCATGAGGGTCTGTCCTCAGCACTGAGAGACATCGTATTGATTTATAAAAGTACAATTCCGTTCTTCTTCAGTTCTGGAGGTTAGAGAATCTGACACAGGTATCACACGTGGTTAAAATCAGGATGCTGATAGGCTGTGCTCCCTTCTGAAGGCTCCAGGGAGAATCTGTTTCCTGTTTCTTCAGACTTCTTCAAGTTATAGCCTTTCCTGGGCTCTTTGGCCCTTCCCTCTTCAAAGCCAGCCCCAGGAAGTGGATTCCTTCTTACATGGCATCATGCCAGTCTTTGCCCCCACACGTATACTTTCTTCCCCTATTTTTGAATTCCTATGATGTCATTGAGCCAAATTGGGTATTCCCCCCACCCAAGATAGTCTCCATCTTGTAAGCCATTAGCCACCCTAGTTTCCTCTTGTCATGTGACCTGTCAGAATAAACACCTTGTGTGGCTCTGGCTGGGTCAGGGGGATAGGTGGAGAAAGACATCACCCTCTCTACCATATATGCTCATGCACAGGAGGTGGCGAGAAGCACCTCCAGGCTCAGAAGAGACCAAGGTTACCTGGCGTCAGCCAAGACTAACCTGCGCTCTCCATGCTCTGTGCAATTGTCCATTGGCCCAGCAGGGCAGTGTGCTATATGGAAAGACCTGGTAATTTAGACCCGTGGACTTTCATTCCTTTTTCTGTGAACAAACTGTTGAATGGATGGGTTGTCGATCAGCTGTGGGCATCCATTTCCTCCTCCTTAAAATGACAGTGGTAGACAAGACATTCTTTTTTAAGATTTTGTTTTATTATTTTTTTGAGATATACATTTTATATTACTACACACAAGTAGAAAAATTACATGCAGCAAGAAGAACCATGAAACAGTCAGGGATCATATGAACATAACATTCATGGTATTTTTGGCTAATAGCATTTGACAACCTTGTAGAAAACATCTTTCCTATCTTGGTGAGTCTAAATTTCCAAATGAGAATAAATATCTATCATATCTCATCTCTGTCAACTCAAAACCTCTATCGAGACCTGAAAACATCTTAACTCCTAAACAGCTCAGGTTAATTGTAAGACTACACTACCTTGGTCTTCAACCCCATCAGATACTTGAGAAGGAATGAAACTTAGTTACTTGAGTGAGTGGAAGTGCAGGTTAGAAGCATCCAAAAGGAGAAGGAAAAAACTGACAGAGACAGTTTGCTGCCTGAACAGTCTCCCAAAACTCTCTATAATGCTGGAGCATCATCTTCCACCTTCTGGCCCAATATAGCTGACAGACATGTTTGTGATAGAGGAACTATTGAGGACCTTCTTACGCTATCTTGGTTGAGTTTGGCTGTTGACTCGGCCTGTATCCAAGCTTTCCCATTTTTAGGCAGAATTCTGTCTGTGGCAGAAACGAGGACATTTTGCCAAGTGGCTTGTTTGCCACATTTGAACCCATCTCCCATAAGGAGGATCTTTGATGCTCATCATCTTCTTGAGGTAGGCTGGGTGTTGCCAGCCTACCTGTCTTATCAAAGAATCTTTAAGATATTAAAAGCTTCTTAAACGCCATATTCTTTCTGTAGGTCTCTGAGGCTTTGAAGACCTTATCTAACATTTTTTACTTTATCTATCTATAGGATAATATCTATCTATGTTAAACCTAGAAGGAAACTGGACCACAAATGCTATTCCTGGCTTGATTAACCATGTTCCCCAATTTTACTCAGGCCCCTACAAAGATACCATTCACCCCAAATCAGTCAGAAGAAACCTTAAGAAAACGATGCCCCATTTTCCCTAAAGGGGGGGTTGGGTAGGTTTATGTTTTCTCTCTTGGTCTACAGATGCCTATTTTCATTGGGAGTTGCTTATAAGTTATGATTGGTCTTATTCAGAGAGAAAACGAGGTTGGACTCAGGGATGTCTCTCTTCCTCTATCTTTCCTTTGTAGGTATGGAGATAGGGGTTGGAGAGAAAGAAGGGAAGATATAGAAATATAAAGGGATGATAAGATAAAAAGTAGATTATTAAATCTACTCCTCTGCCTAAGGCCTAATTTGCTACTAACAAAAAAAAAAAGGTTATTTTTAATTCATTAGTATAGAATTTTGTATGTTGATACAAAATAAGTTTAACTTTGATGCATTGATATAGAATTCAAATTTAAGACTATTCTCCATGTGCATTATACATATTTCTACTCTAATATAAGGTATTGAACCCGTACAACTCAATTATAATACAAAGCTTACTTCCAATACCTGGAAAGTGAGATTGCAGGCTAAGTTGATCAAATTATGGTCATGTCAACTACCAGCCTATTTTTAATCACAAGGATATATGTCCTAGGTTTGACAAGACATTCTTAAAGTCTCATGCAGCTCCACCCTCCAGGAAATGTACTCAAACATGAGAGAAACTGCCCTGTGATCATGCACTGCTGTTGTTTCTTGTATTCAAATGCTAGAATCATGTGCAACATGCTTTGTGACACATAGCCCTGTCTGCATTCTTTCCCCTTTAGCTTGCTCCTGGGTCCAGCCCACCTATCCTCTCCTAGTGACAGTAAACACACTGTCTGCCTTAGTCTGTTTCCCCCTAAATTGTCAAGTCCTCAGAAAAAGTAATGCCTGGGAATTTGGTTGAATAATAAGTCTAATTATGGTTTGGGAGGTAAAATATAGCTTTAAGAGAACTTGAGGCAGAGATATATGAGGCCACATATAATTGAACACGAGCCTTCCAGGCTTCCAACAACTGCAACTGCATCGTGGGTCAGAAGCTCAGGCCCAAAATGAAATCCTAAGTCTATGGATCATTAGATGGCTTTCACCATCACTCTCTGTCGTCCTTTAATTAAAGGATTTTACATATACATGTCACTGAATCACCCCTCTCTTCCTTCTTCTCCCCTCTTTAATCACAACAGAGAGGAAAATTTCCAGCCAGGCGTTAAATTGGGTCATCAGCTATCCCAGTGTGAGTATAGACGGCAGGGCTAGCAAGTGGCGTGTATACACAGGAAGTGAATATACCACTGTGCTGCCTGTATCCATACACTCTGGAATAGAGAATGGCGCTACTAAGTTGGAAAGTACTAAAAGATGAGGGAAATATGGGCACCAGCAGCCAAATACACCCCTGCCTTAAGAAAGCATTAGCGTCACCTAATGTCTTCTAATGCCTCTCGTGTACTCGCCCAGAGTGACCTTCGTCACCCAGAGTGGGCCCACAGGACTTCTGGGAAATGTCACAGCTTCAAGTGCCTATGAACTGATCTGATACCACTGATTATGGCAGCTACCCAGGGTTGCCTCAGTTTTAAAAGGCTGTCATTTCAGGCCGGTATGGAAAGATGTCCTTGACCCTGCTGTGTACTCATAGAAGCAGAAGCAAATGCACAAACCTGTGCTACCTGCGAGAGGACAGTCATTTCTCTCTCTGCTATGTAGAATGACTGGGAAATGCACTCCTTGGCTGGGCTTCCTACCCCAAAGCAGTGCTAGTAACTACTAGGAAAGTCTATGCACTTGGCCCTGCCTAGATCATCCCTGGAGATCTGAGCAAAGTATCTTTTCCTTCTATGTCATCTCCTAGATACGGCTGTAGGAGGCTTTTGTTTTCCCCATGTAACCCAGCAGTGACTAGGACAATGCATTAGGAGAGAGTCCAGCATCCATGCTTGGTGAGCAAGCCGCACCTCTCCCCTTGGGTACCACGCCAGTCCTCCCATTCTTCCTTCAGACCTCCTGAGGCTTATGCAGTATGCATAACACCCCCCCCCCAACCATACCCTTGACCAAATGTTCAGAGCTTAGGTAACTTTATAAGTTAAAACAGACGACATAGGACTTTTATCCTGAACTATGCTATGAACTGACCCAAAGATATCTGTAAGCAGTGGGGGGGTGGGGGGTAGGGGGAGGGCTCAGAGCCAGAGAAGGAGCTCTGTGCAGAAGCTGTGGTTGGAAAGAGGTGGGGCCTGAAGCTGACTATCATGGGACCTCAGCCTCTACCGCACTCCCAGCTTCTCAGCTCTGCAAACCAGCAGATCTATGCTGCTCAAAGTCACTAAGTAAGTTCATGTTTATGTGTTCTGACAGCAGAGGGATGCTAACACAGCTTACCTGCTTTCCTCCTCGGGAATAACCACTTTACAGGTTAACCAACTACAGAAAACTTTACCTAATGCATCAGAGTAAAGTCCTACAGCCTTGCCTCCAACAAAGACCACGTGATGCATCGACTGCAGCAGCTCACTTCATCAACCACGGAATTCACTGTCATATTATAACCCCCAAAAAATGCACACTTGTCTTGCAGGATTGTTATCTTTGGAAGATAAGTTTTCTATTTTACTATTCTGGGGGTGGTTTGTTTTTTTAATCCCTTTAAGGAAAACATCATAATTCTGAAACTAAATGACACAGCCATTAAAAATTTAAAGAATAAAGAAATTTAGCATTGTGACAATACCACACTCTGCGATCTAATAGTAAATGAAAATATGAATATTTTTTGCCCAAAAGGAAGGTATAAGAAGAAAAGCAAAGATATTCCTCTTAGTGAAATCAATTACCTGGAGTTTTATAGGGACTCGGGGGCAGGGTCTCCAAGAACACACATGCTCTGCATGATCTCTGGTGCCATGGGTGTGATTAATTTCACTCCTGTGACTAGGTACGTTACATGGCACAGATTTAAGGGCAGGAGTGTTATTTGGATGTGGCCTAGGCATATGGCCCTTTAAAAGCAAAGCATGTTTTCAGGTCAATAGCAAGTAAGGGCTAGTTGATGCATCACGGGTTATCTGAAGGTGGAGGAGCCTGCGCATTAAGGGACGTGGGCAGCCTGTGTGACCCTGGCCTCCACTCACAGCCAGCAAGGTAATGTGCACTTCAGGGCTACAGCCACAGGGAACCTAATTCTGACAACAGTGAGCTCAGCACCTCCACACGGAAGTCCAGCTCGGCAGACACTTGATGTTAGCCGGTGGGATTCTCCGTGGGGAGGTAGTATTGTGGGCTTCTAGACCACAGCACAGAAGGTAGTTACTGGTCACCCTCAGAAATCACCTTTGGTTCCTAAGGCCTCTGCTCCTCTAGGAGTAAACATTGCTTCTGGGGTGAGAGTGATTTTTTTTTTTTTTTTTAAGATCTTACATTTTCTTGCATCGAAACAAGTTTTTATTTGGAGGTAACTGGGCCAAAAAGATGTCTCAAAAAAACCCTATTGGGAGAGAAATAATAAACAAGGCATTAGTAAATACTGACCTAGAATAAAAATTAAATATCCGATTTCTACTGGGTTTTGCCTGTCTAGCTCTAGTGCAGTGGTTCCAACCTGTGACCCCTTTGGGGATGGAGTGACCCTTTCATGGGGGTCACATATCAAATATCCTGAATATAGATATTTACACGATGATTCATAGCTGCAGCAAAATTACGGTTATGATGTAACTTTATGATTGGGAGTCACCACAACATGAGGAACTGTGTTAAAGGGTTGCAGCATTAGGCATGTTGAGAACCCCTGGCCTGGTGAAATACAAACTGTAGGAAGGCAGGGAAACACATGTGTCTTTTTTACTCTCTGCTGTAACCTAAGTGCCCGGAGTGGTCCCAGGACCTTGTAGGTGCTCAGTTAATACATGGATGGTGAAGTGAGTGGGCAGAGTCTCTGGGTGTTCACAATGTCACAGGAAGGGAGGTTTCCTGGCAGCACCTGATCCAGGCTCTTCTTAGGAGGTCTGAAGTCGTTCACAGAGCAGCTGAGGCCGTTTTCTTCCTTGTGCCGAGTCAATGCCAGAATATAGGCTTGAGGGCAGGGCTGCACTGAAGAGTTGGCGAGTACTGCTTTTTTCTTCCTTTTTTTCTTTTTTTACATATACATTTATATTATTACACATATATACAATAAACTACATAAAGCAAGAAGAACCATGAAACAATCAGGAATCATATAAGTGTTACTTTCATAGTGTTTTGGCTATTTGTATTTGGCAATCCTTAACATAAAAATGTGTACCCCAAATGTCTGAGTGTCGTTGGGGAATTTTAAGATAGGGTCTCTCTGCTTAGGCCAGTGTGACAGGAATTCCACCTGGCACAATTGTGGCGCCACATACAGTCTGCATGTTTGTGTTTAGCCCTGCAGTGCGTTGTTCAGAAACTCGAGAAGGGAGGATAGCTGTGAACAGTTTTCTCAGGATGCCATGCTATTTATTGGATAGTTTAAAGATGAGAATTTTATTTTCTCACATTTCTGAAAGCCAAAAAGTTCACGGACAAGGTCCAGAAGCGGGGAAGGCAGGATGGGGGCTCCCGTTCTTACTTCTAAGCAGCTGACTTTGCACAAGTGTGAAGAGAACAGATCTTCTAGTAGCTGTTCGTATAAAGGCACCAGTCCTGCTGCTTGGGGGCCCCGCCTATGGCATCATATGACTACAGTGACTTTTGTGTTGCACATCCTGTCTTCTTGTGGCATCCATATACAGTTTGTGTTTAGTACTGGAGTGCATTGTTCAAAAAGTCAGGAAGGGAGCATGAGTGTGAACAGTTTTCTCAGGGTGCCATGGCAAAATCCTATTCAGTGTGTGTGTGTGCGTGCATGTGTGTGCGTGCGTGTGTGTGCATGTGTGTAGACATGTATATTACACTTGCCCACTTGGGCGTTAATGGAAACTAGCGGTTAATCTTGAGATGTCTTCCTCAAACTCCTCTCTGCCTTTTTAAAACATTATTTTACGTGTTTGGGTAGTTTCCCCATATATATATATGTCACCAATAGAATGCCTGGTGTCTTCAGAGGCCAGAAGAGGGTATTAGAGACCTTGGAACTGGAGTTACACGTACTTGTGAGGGACTGTGTGGGTGCTGCAAATCAAGCCTCGCTTCATCTGCAAGGGCAGCGAGTGCTCGTAACTATTGAACCACCTTTCCAGCCTTATTTTTTTGAGACAAGGTTCCTCACTGAATCTAGAGGTCCCTATTTGGAGTAGCCTGGCTGGCCAGCCAACTCCCAAGCCCCACCTGTGTCCACCCCCTACCTCCAGCACTGGGGTTATCAATGGATGCTGCCACACCCAGCTTTTCATAGGTGCTGCAGTTTCGACCTTAGTCCCTCGTGGTTGAACAGGAAGCGCTTCACCCACTAGTCCATCTCCCAACTCGCAAAACATTAACGGTGACGACTTCATACTCACAAGCGTCTACGTAGGCAGATGCTTAGTCGATGGCAGGAAAAATAAACATGGTCCCAACAAAATCATGTCCCGAAAGTTACCGGTTTCCGACAACGCGCTGGTAGTTATGGTAAGCTAGTGCAGACATAAGACACAGGGGTCAGCTTAAAAGCGGGAAATCAAACAAGATTCTCCCTTAGAGTTGAGAGAAAGCACTTGGAACTAGCCAAATCTGAGGCCTGGTCACGTTATCCCCATCACAGATACAAATGATGCTGGGTTTCTGCCACTCATGTGATACATTCAATAAAGATGGTAAAAGGAGGAGAGGGACCACGAGACTGAGGGCAGCCGGGATGGCCAGTCAGGCAGCACCTCCGTGAAGAGGAGACTGTTGATGAACAGAAAGGAGGCAGAGATGTGAGGCCTGGAGGAAGCCCACTCCAGGACTCCAGGAGAGGGAACAAGGAGTGAGAGCCCCAGTGGCAGATGCAAGCTTGGGGTACCCCAGATGCCAACCACACTGCAAGGTGCTGGCAAGAACAGGGACACCGAGGCCCACTGTGAGGAATGCAAAAAAAATTTTTTTTAGTGGTTAAGTACAATGGCTCATCTTTCTTTTTTTTTTTAATTTATTAATTTATTCATATTACATCTCAATTGTTAGCCCATCCCTTGTATCCTCCCTCCCGCTTCCCCCTACTCCACTCCCCTATGTCTGTGACTGAGGGGGCCCTCCTCCCCCTGTATATGCTCATAGGGTGTAAAGCAAAAGGGTGCCATTGGCAGAAGCGACACTGGCGTCTCATCTGTATAGACTTTTAAAACCACTGTGTCATTCCTCACAGGGCACTTTCAGACTGTTCACGATTATTAAAGCTTAGTCTTGCAGTGGATCATTCCTCCATGCCAGACTTGAGGTCAATAAGGCAAGAAAATGGAGGAAATTCTGGATGGCGAGAAAGAGCAAAGAAACTTGTAGGGCACTGGCTATGATACAGGCCTCTGCTGACTTTCTTTTTTTTTTTTTTTTTTTTGGCACTGTCATGGGTGCCACATGAGATTATGAGATGGCTCTGTGGTCACTCATTTGTAGCTTCTCTCCACGAAGCACATCTGCTCTTTCTGCAGCTGTATGTACTTCTTGGTCACTAAGGGCACCAGTGACAGTTTGTTTAGGAGTCATTATGACATATGGTTGATGTGAAGTGTTTTTCAGCTCCTGAAGTAAATTGCTATGCCTAAAGTATTGAGAAGCACTGGGATCTGATTAGTGATCAGGGTCGCCACATCTATGGCAGCCAGGAGAGGTGTTGGGAGAAAGGAGGGACTCACATGGGCAGTGGTAACCACCTTGTAGTGTCTGCCTTGCCTACCCCCAACTCAAGCACAGGATCAGAGTTCTCTTGCTTTAATAAGATCTCAGAAACAATCTAAGAACTTTACTGAAGTTCAGTTAACATACAAAATGTTTAAGGGCACAGTTTGATGAGTGTGGACATAGGCAAACACTTGTAGTACCGTTGCCACAATCAAGAGAAAAAGAAATCTATTGAAGCACCGACAAACATTTTCATGTTTCCTTTCATTTTCTCTACTTGTTTGTATCGTAAGAACATAATTTTAGAGATTCATTTATTTATTTGTATTTTATGTCTATAAGTGTTTGGCTGCATGTATGTTTTATACCACATGCATGCCCAGTACCCTCAGAGGCCACAAAAGTGTATCTGATCCCCTGGAACTGGAGTTACACACAATTGTGAGCCACTATGTGGGTGCTAGGAACCAAACTTGGGTCCTCTGCAAGAGCAGCAAGTACTCTTAACCTCTGAGCCACCTCTTAGTCCCTATACAAACAGAATTTTAAGTATGTTCTCATAGCTCAGTTGCTTGGGTTAGCACCTACAAAAATCTAGGTTTGATCCCCAGAACTGCATAAACCATGCACAGTGCGGCCCATGAGGGTCAGAAGTTCAAGGACGTTTTTGGCTACAGGGCAGGCTCTAGGCCAGATCTTGTCTAAAAGAAAGAAAGAAGAAAGAAAAAAAAAGAAAGGAAGAAATGGAGGGAAGGAAGGAGGAAAGAAAGGAAAAAGAGAAAAAAGTAGGAAACTGGTTTAAAATACAAAACTTTCTCTGATACTTCCTAACTTCCCCCAACCCCTGCCAACTCCCATATTACTTTCTGTTTCTGTGGCTTTAACTGTTGTAAAATACTCACAGAAAAGTATGGTAACTGGTATTTGTCCTCTGACTGTCCTTGAAGTTCATCTACATTGTGTTATGTGGCCATGTCACCTTCATTTTTTAAGGCTGAATATTATTCTACAGGGCATATATGCCACACTTTCTTTATCCATAGGTAGGTGGACATCTGGGTAGGTTTCTATAGCTTGGCTGCTGTAAATGATGCTTCAGGGAACTTAGGAGTACAGCTCTCTCTCTCTCTCTCTCTCTCTCTCTCTCTCTCTCTCTCTCTCTCTCTCTCTCTCTCTCTCTCTCTCTCTCTCTCGTCTCTCTCTCTCTCGATTCATTCCTCTCGTTCTCTCGATCGAGTTATTCTGGTCATGGGTTCAGCAGTAGGATCGCTGGATCACCTGGCCATTCCCACAGCTGGTGAACCATCTCACACCCTCACTAACCATAGACATGAGTTCACATTTCCCTACCTCTTTGGGAACACTTGCCCTAAAAAACAAATAAGGTAATGTTTATCTTTTTTTGCTGAGGAAGGATTGAGAGAGCTGGAAGGGTCAAGGACAGAACAAGAAGGTGTACAGAGTAAACTAACCTGGGCCCATAGTGAACCACCAACCAAAGACCATACATGGGCCAGACCGAGACTCCCTACACATATGTAGAAGCATGGTCATCATGTGGGCCCCCTAACAATGGGATTAGGAGCTGTCTCTGACTCTGTTGCCTGCCTTCTGATCCCTTTCCCCTAGCTGGTCGGCCTTATCTGAGCTCAGTGGGAGAGGATGTGCTTAGTCCTGCTGTGACTTGAAGTGCCAGGGTGCAGTTGGTAAGGAGAGGGGGGATGTGAGGGTGGGACTTGGAGGAGAGGAGGGAGGGGCTGGGATCAAGCTGTAAAGTGATGAAATAAATAAAAATTTAAAAACAAACAAACGCAGCTACTTCAACCAGTGTAAGGTGAGACCTCGTGATGATGTTGGTACATCTCTTTCATATCAGTGGCACTGAATTCTTTTTCTAGGCTGCAGCTCATTTCAATGTCTTGTTTTCATCACTGTTTAAGTCACTGACCCATTTTCAGGCTGGTGTTTTCGCGGCTCCAGCATCGTTTATGTTTAGCGTTAACGGCTAACAGACACAACGGTCTTGCAAAGGTTCTCTCCCCGTTCTCCACGTCAGCTGTGTGTTCCTTCTAGCAGTTCCCAACTTACGTTTAAGTCAAGTCCTCCTGGAGCTAACTTGGACATGGTATGAGAGCAGCTCAGTTTGCCCCCTCCTCTGCGTGTGCATATCCAGTTCTGTGGGCGCGAGTGTCCTTCCCACGTGTGGACTTCTCAGCTGTCTGTCCCTTCCCACTACTCCATCTGTCTTCGTGCCAGCGTTATATTATTTTGATTACCGTAACTGTGTGATATATTTTGAAATGATGACCATGATGCTTCCACGCTTGCTCTTTTCCAGACCTTTTGATGTCTATGTTTTTCTTGTGGGTCTGTATGACTTCCAGGACTGTTTTTCTATGTTTTCGTTTTTGTTTTGTTTTTGTGACAAGTACCACTAGGATTCTGAAGGCAGCATTTGGATCTGTGAGCAGCAGCTCTGGGTCGGGTGGGCATTTTAACAGCATTAACTCTTCCAGCTCTTGAGTGCCAGATGTGTCTGCTTCCCTGGGTGTTGCTTCACAGTTCTGGTCAGTAGTTCTCCCTTCACAGGTGTTGTCAGCATGTAAGCCTTTCCCCTCCTGGGTCACATCCATTCCTCAGCTCTCTTCTTTGTATGCTGTTGAAGCGGGAATATTTTCTCAGTTTCCTTGTAGACAGCTTGTTGTTGACGCATGAAAATGCAGCTGGAGTTTGGGTCCTGATTTAGTACGAGGCAGCTCCGCCGAAATCATTGAAATGTTGTTGAATATTCACTGCTTTCTACATATACGATTCTGTCATCTGCAGGCAGGGAGCTTTCTCTTCTTCCTCTCTGCTGTGAGCGCTTCTTGTTTCCTTTTCTAGGCTGATGGCCCTGGCTAGACCTTTCAGTGTTGTGTCAGTAGAAATGGTCAAAGCAGGTCAAAGCAGACTGTGTTCTCACATTCAGAGGAAAAACCTTCAGTTTTGGGCCATTGATTATGATGTTGGCTTTACACTACATATATATATATATATATAATCTTTTATATGGAGATAAATCCATTCCTATGCCTGGTTTGCTGAGAGAATTTTTTTTTTTTCTAATCACGACCAGGAACTGAATTTGTCGATTTTTTTTCTCCATGTATTGATTGAGATAATCATGCAATTTTGTTTTTTATTTTGTTATTGTTGTGTGTTTCATTAACTAATTTGCATACACCAAACCATCATTGTGTCTCAAGGATAGATCCTGCTTGGTCATGGTGTGTAATCTTTAAACTCAGTCTGTCAGTATTTGGTACCCATCTTCATCCATGTTATTACTGCACAGTTTTCTTCATTGGGCCTCTGTCCTGGGTCAGCACTGGCTTATAAAGTGAGTTTGGAAGTGCTCCATACTCTTCAGAATTTTGGAAGTGTCTGAGAATGACTGACATTAGATTCTTCCCCAGATGTCTAGTATAAACCACTGGTGAGGACTTTACAGAAATATGACAGGTGTAATTACGTGCCAAGAATTGTTTCTTTAAGCTAGGCCTATTAAGACAGGCTTGTCATTCACAACTACTAAGAAGGCAGAGGCAGAGAGACCACAAGTTCAAGGGCTTCCTGTGCTCTGGAGTGCATGCAAAGCCATCCTGGACATCTTTGTGAGACTCTGTCTCAAAACTAAAAAGTAAAAAGAATCAATGCTACAGAAAGACCTTTTCTCAAAAGACCAAAGTTAACTAATTAGTTCATTAATTAGTTAATTAATTAAAATAAAAGGAAGTCTGGGGATTTGGCTCCATAGTAGAGAGCTTGCCAACTGTAATACCATATGCTGAAATTCACTTGATCATACCACTGAGTTGGACTAGAGACTGTCTCTGCTACTAGGACAGATTGGCTAGGGGGGTCTCTTTTCAGAGGGAGTTAAGCTTACATGTCTGTTAGAGGCTCCCATATCACAATGGGAAAGGCTGGAGAGAAGCCAGGCAAAATGGGTTCTGAGTGGTAGGCACAGCTCTAGTACTTATCCCTGGCTAATGGTGATGGCTTGCAGGTCCAGGATGCTTTGCGGGTAAAATAAGGAGTAAGACTTGTGGCAACACCAGGCTGACCAGCTGGCCGCCATTTCCAGGAAGCACTCTAAAGAGTGGGAAGTAGTGAGTATCCCTGGAAAGTGACCTCAAACTTGTCTTTCTCACCCTGAAAGACATATCCTATTAAGGCAAAACTTTTACAAAATGCAGCAGTTTCCCCAGTTTTTCTAACTGAATCTAGATTCCAAGACTTGGGTAGGATTCATTTGTCCTACATATGGACATATAAACATAAACAGCACTATCTCAGGGAGTCCAGATAGCCACGGATGAGAGCAAAGGGCTCCACTGAGCCATTAAAACCCATATTTTACAATGAAGATTAGAACCACTTTATACCTGATAGACTAGCAAGGAGTGTTCACCATTTTTTGATTTTGGTCTTTAAACATTTCTACCAAGGAAGCGGCATTACCCTTTAGTCGGTGGCTCCTGAAAGCGTTCCAGTTTCTTGTGGATGTATGAGCTGAAAAGTAAAAGTGTCAAGACCACATCTCAGAGCTCTTCACCTGCTCTCCCTGGCTGCTTCCTTTGGCTTCTGTGTTCTCCGTTTTGGAGAAGTCCACCCTCCCCTCCTCCCTGTGATGTTAAGAACTGCCTTGCTTCCAATGCTGTCGGCTGATGCCTTGCCCATTCCACAGCAGGATGGATAACAGCTGCTTCCTGGGCAGCAAAGCTTGCTGGTTAGTAGTCTCACCTTCCCATGAGCAAAGTTCCTCAGGACGATATTATAGGTCGGTTGCTCTGCGCCCAATAGTGTAGAAGTCTTCTTTTCACACTCACCCCAGGAAGCGGTGACGGCTTCTATTTTAGAAGCATTGGAACAGAGGTGACTTACTCAAGACCTCCTTGCTACCAGGGTCAAAGGTGAGACCTGGTTCATGCTCAGTGCCTCCAATGGCGTCTTCTGACGGAAGACAAAAGTCACAATTTCCATATCCCTCTTAGACCAGAAAATAAAAGCTCTCAGTTCCACATCCTTCTCGAACTTAAGTGGCACATGCTATCTCATGGGGACAGATGGTTATGACTTTAAATAGTCAGAAAAATCTAGTTTAGGCAGATATTGCGCCGATGACAAGAAGTACAAACATGGCCTTAATGACTGCATTTGCTGAGCGTCACTGGCCGCTCATGTCAGAACTGTTGCTTGTACTGTCACTCTTCAGGATGTATATAATAATAATAATAATAATAATAATAATAATAATAATAATAATAATAATAATAAATAATACATGAAGAGAATTGGCACTTAAAATGTGTTTACTCATCCCCATCAAGACGAACAGAACCTCTCATTCAAAAGTGAGTGAAAAGTTCATTTTGGTTTGGGAAATCACAAATAGGGCGCAGGGAATTGAGAAATTATTGGAAGCCCAGTCTCATAAAGGCCAGTGGGGGAGCAGAAGAGGCTTCACAGACCAGCTATGACTGGGCTGCTCCGGAGTCTTGGGTGCTCTCCACAATAGAGTTCAGAAATCCCACTCACCCCTGAGCTCCTTCTCAGGACAGTGATGTTATCTATTCCTGTCACCTCCCTGGTCCAGTGCTTGACGCAGCCTCTCAGTTTTCCAACCGTTCCCCTCATCCCCTCGCTGCCTATACCCTATTATGTTCAAACTTAGAAGGTGGTAAGTTTTCACTTCATTTTATTCTTTCTGGCCCAGCTCCCTTCCTTGATGTTCAGTTTCATATAGTTTAAAAACTGGTTCGAACTGGTCCCTGTGGAGTGAACTCCTTCGCTGAGGCTCATCTTAAGGAAGTTCACGGCCTCCCAAGTCCCCCCTCTAGTTGGCACTTTGGGGGTTGCCTTGAGCACTCCTGGCATCGCTTACAGTTTTACCTGCTATAGTAGCAGGGGGCGGGGCGTAGAAGAAAACATGCTTAGTTAGAAATTGGCCTTCATTAGGATTCCTTTCAGGTAATGTTCACTTTGCCCTTGCCTTCCCAGAGCTTCGCACGAGTTAATTAGAAGCAACTACAGTCACCAGTAAGTGCTTGGATTGTTTGTAGCTTCCAAACATGTGGAAAAGTGAGAATGATTTGAACCTCAGCCATTTCAAAGGCCGAGAGTCCTGCTTCCAGGCCCTACAGAACCTGGGGAGCCTCCGTCTCAAAGGAAAAAGACATGGAAGAGACCAGATGACCACAAAGTCTCCAACTCACCCTCCTCCCCTTTCAGTTTCCCCAAGTCCTGGCTCGGCTCCCCATCCCTCAGCCAGGTAGAGGCCAAGCCATGCCAGCACTCTCCCAGGCGCCATTTTACCAGTCCTCACTCCCTGCATTATAAGGGCCAGGCCTAAGTTTGTTAATGTCCTCCCTGCCTTAGCCGCCACAGCGCAGTTCTTCCATCAGCAGGCAAGCCACAGTGGCAGCTGCTTGTCTCTCACACACCCTGTCCTTTCCCTCTCCGCACGTAAGGGAATGCAACTACATCGTTGTTTGCTCATATGCCGTCTGCTTTGTACTAAAAGTGGTCTGAACAGATTTCCCTGTCCCCGGGATTTCAGAGGCTTGTTCTGTATCTTAGTCACCTTTGTAACCTTGTGACCCCAGAGTTATGTACCCATAGCCAGCGTTAGGATTTGTTTGCTGAACAATCTCCCACTCTCCCTGGCCACACAGAACACAGAGAAGTGAGAAATGACAGCTACATCTCCCACTACCAAGGAAAGGGGAAACAGAATGAAAAGAAAAGAAAGACAGAAAGAAAGGAAGGAAGGAAGGAAGAAAGAAAAACCCAGGAAGGTAGGACAATGACATTGAAAATGGCTGAGAGATCTCGAATACTTAAAATCACCTGAATCTAGAGTCTTTAAAGTGATGAGTTTGTCCTGCCAATAAGGCAGCTCCTCCTCTACTGTGTTGTGTGTCTTTTCCCATCAGGCTGTTTTAACAGTGCCCTCTACAGGCCATTTTGAAAATTGCAGCATTTGCCTCCTTTAACAAGCATCTCTTGACTTTAGGAATTGTCACTGACTTCTAAAATTTACCTGAATATAGTTACAGCAAAAGGATGTTTTCTTCCTGGAATCCCATCAGAACCCCTCCCCGCATACTAGGGTTTATGCTAAGCCACCACCATGTAACAAGTTCAAGAATGGTGTGTTTCCACCCTCATTATTAGGCCGGACGCCCCAGGGTAGATTGCAGGTGACCGAGGCATTGAAGAAAAGTGGTTAAGCAACTGATCGGGTGCCTTTGTCAAAACTGCCGCTGGTACACAGAGGTCCTCCAGCCAGGCTTGGGCTAGGTCAGGAGGGGGCACTACATGTTTTGGTCTTTCCACCTTCCCTCCTGTCCTGCCTGCCCCACCCCACCCTACCCCCACTTCTCTGTTCCTTCTGTCTTTTAAACACTGTCAGAACCCCATATTTTTTGAGTCAGTAGACCTCACATCATGCTTCGTGTATAAGCAAATCCTGACTAGCCTGTGCCTCACAATACCTATCTGTCCCCACACTCACACTGTATAGTTTCTACGCGGCATAGGTTCATTTCATTACTTTCAAATATGGACCTGGATGAAAGGCAGACCTGCCCCCCACCTCCTTGGGGGTAGTCACTAGGTCCACCTTTCCTATAAAAGACAGATACACCCGCTTCTTTAAGCTATGTGCTCTCTGTTGCAACGTCTCATCTCTGCCCTGGCAGCACCTCAGACAATAGAAAGCAAATGGACGTGGCTATGCCTCGGTGAACTTTCCTGAAGAAAGAAGTGACGGGCTGGATTTGCTCCCCCTCCCCCTCCCCCTCCCCCATCTCCATCCTATCCTCATTTGCCAACCCATGGGGAAAGCCATTGCAAGGCCATAGTGAAAATGCAGGAGACCGTGGTCACGTGACCATGCTCCAGCAAGGAAGACCTGAGATCCGTCTCATGCTTAGCTTCCCCGCCACTCCTACTGCAGGAGCACCTATAGCCCGAAGGTCTGGGCGCTCTCAGGCTGTGTTCCAACAGCATCAGTACCTCTCCTAACTCATGAGTTAGGGTTGACTAGAGGACGGTAACTAACAGCGTAACATCAGAGTACACACACTGCGAGCTGCTGCTGCTCAAGGCTCCTCTAACCCCTTGGGGATTTGTTACTAGACCCCAGTGGATGCCTGAAACCATACATCTTACCAATGGCTACATGCACTCTGATTTTCAATACATACATGCTTCTGATAAGCCTTAATTTATAGACATATGCAAGACTAATAGCTACAAACAATGAAACAACAATTATAACAACACGGTAGAATAAACGTTACCAAAATGTTCTCTCCGTGCCCCCTGCCCTGCCTCTTTCTCTCAAAATACTCAATGTATTGTACTCTTTGCCCTTGCGATACTGTGAGATGACATGGGCAGCTACCATGCTCTGTGGTCACTGCTTCTGCTATGTCAAGCATGGGAGTAAAATTAGCATGACCTCAGCTTCCCTTCACGATTCCACAGACAGAAGACTGCGCTTACTGTAGACCGGATGCAACTCAACCTATGGTTTTCTCCCTTCCCCATCCAGCCCAGGACTTTTGCCTTTGTATTTTAAGACAGCACTTCCTGGTTGTTTTCCTCCGCTGTTTCTAAATTACCAGCATGATTTCTCAGACACAGTGGGAACCGTTGTTTAAGAATGATAAGAATTACTCAAGTGTGAGCAGGACCATGCAGCAGCAGTCACGACCATGAGCAAGAAGGTTACCATAGGAGGAATAGGTGGGCAGTGTATACACGTGGATACTCGGGACAAAAAGGCAATCTGCACCCAAGCAGGATGGAGCAAGAAGGGCTAGATTTCTTCCTACTATTCAAATGGCATGAAATTTAAAATGTATGTATTTTCTTTTTAATACCTTTGGATCATGGTTTATCACAGATTAACTGAAACCATGTAAATCACTATTGCTGGTGACGGGGAGAGACCTGTTTCAATGAGTATAGGTTACAGCATATCTCCTTTCATGGTAGCAGATGTATAGCTTGTTATATTATCCTGTATGCTATGTACACGTGTCACATATGATGTACATGCATCTATCATATTTACCACATCATATATGTACAGATGTGTATGTGTGAAGGAAACAGACTTATTGGAAGGCATTAACCTGTACAGTTGTAGAGACTGACAAATCCCAGGGCCTGCAATGTAAGCCTGCAAGCTAGGGTCACAGAGTCACAGATGCTCTAGTGTGAATCCAAGACCTGGAAAAGAAGGAGAGTTGAGACTTCCAGCCCAGGGCAAATATCAGCATGCTCAGGACTCAGGGCATCTGCATCTGGAGGCAGGAAATGCTCCCTCTTCCTCATGAGATGATCAGCATCTTCTGTGCTATTAATGGATGGGGTCTCGTTAGTGGTTGTTACCAAAACCACTACATAATAAAAATGGCAGTCTGCCCTGACTCGGTCTACCCATTCAGATGTTTACCTCCTCCAGAAACAGCTTCACAGATGCACCAGAATAATGTTTGATCAAATAGCTGGGCACTTGCGGCCAGTCAAGTTGATACTTGAAGCTAATTCTAACGACTAGTTTACAAACAGGTGTCCTGCACTAACTGTTGTGGTTTACCTTCAAAAGCAGGTTCCATGTCTGTGTTAGTGTTCAAACTCTATAGGCATGGCTCAGACACCAAATGTGAGCACAAACAAGCCTTACAGTTCTATATTCTAATCTGTAAAAAAAATATTCTAAATATATATACAATTAAAAGTTAACAATGGGGCAACCGAAAAATGTTCTTTATACCAACCAAAGCTGGTAGAAGATGTTATTATCCAACTTATTGGAATAATCATCGCAGCAAATGGTTAGGACCGTTTGCTCACAATGAGTAGAAACTCATTCATTCTCTCAGGCCAATGAAGGGGCTGCCAAAATGGTTTGGTCGAGTTCTGATTAAACATGGTCTGCATAAGTGGGAGGGGGGAATGCCTTGACTTTCTCGGCCCATGATAAAGGCTAACCTTTGATCCATCTGACTGTCAACTGAAAGTAGGAAAGCCACAGGGCTTAAGCATAACTGCAGTAGCCTGTGCCTGGCACTCCAAGTGGTCAGCAGGAGCAGCACAACAGAAATGCCCACCAGGTAATTACGCCACAGAAGACTCCTCCAAGAGCAAGTCTGCTGGGTTAGGGAGTCTATGAGGATTGTTAGAGTTTGGCTAGGAAGCTTCCTCCCCTAAAAAGGCTCATGTGTTTGGAAGGTTCTGGAACACTTAGGGGGAGGGGCCTAGTTGGAGGAAGTGGCTCACTCAGAGGCAGGTTTGGGGGACACATTGTCCCTGGCCCTTCTGCCTCCTTACTGACCATGAGGTAAGAGTCTCCTCCAACTACTCCCAACCACCACGTGTTCTGCCCAAATACATGGGGCCAAGAAACTGTGGCTTGAGACCTCTGAAATCAGAAGCCTAAATAAACCTTTCCTCGCCTTCAAGTTGTTTGTGTTGCGGGTTTACAGCAATAACAGTGACTGGGAGAGACGTCCTTTTCTTTTCCCAGCTAGGATCTTACTGTGCAGTTCAGGATAGCTTTGAGCCCCTGACCTTCCTGCGGAGTCACAGGCATGTACCACCATGTCTGACCTCAGTTAGATTGACCTGCTGCTGATTACTGCCAAACCTATAGTGCCTCTACAAAGTTTGATTTGGCTAAAATTGTGATATAAACCACCCATCCTCAACTTAGAAGGGCAGAACATCCAAAGGGGAAAGAAAATTTTTAGAAAGAAAATTTAGGCATAATCTTTCCAATTTTAACATTAGAATCTTCTTCTCAAACAAAGTCTTACATAAAGCTCCAGTGCAACTAATACAAGCCCACTGTTCTAGTACAACCTGGGGAAAGGCAGACCAACACCGACACTTATTAGTCCCCTCCCCAGAGTTCTGCCTACCCCATAGGTGGCTGCCACAACACCTCCAGGGACCTTTGCAAGCTGGTGAGCTCAACACTCTGCAGGAGACAACTGAAGCACAAAGAAATGAATTAAGATGGATAATAGCATCTTCCACCAGCATTTGCTGCTATAAAGAACACTTCTCAGTTGCTCTACTGTTAACTTTTTATAATATATGTATATAGATTATATTTTTATAGATTATAATACAGAACTGAAAAGCTTATTGTACCGTTTGTGTTTGACATGGCACCGCATCTCAACAGACAGTGGGAAGAGTAAATAAGCATACACAAAGAGGACTGTTGTTAGGATTTGTTCCTGTCTGGATAAAATAGCACACCAGATGTACAGCTAAAGATCTGGGTGACTTTTCAGTTGTTTGTTGGTATTGATGCATATTTACTTGCCATGAAACTCATACGTGTTACATAAAGGCTTTGATCTGATTTGACAAACCCATAAGCAATAAGTCAATCAAAATCTATGTGTATTGTCCCAGAAATTTCTCTCATTATTCACCCAGATAAAGCAGCCAAAGATTGGATGTCTGTCACCTTGCTTAATATTCAGCTCCAGAATTTTCCATAAATGAGCACATTTCTGTCTAGCTTCTTCTTAGTAGTTTTTCCCGGATGGATGGATGTACCACAGCTTATCTCTTCTCCCGTGGTGGGCAACCGGGTTATTTGCAATATTTGGCTAGCATGAAAAGGCTATGGGGAAGATTTTTATCTATGATATTTTGGGGCATATATTTCAATTTTTCTAGTTAAATACCAAATGCAAACTTTATGAGTGATCAGAGAAATGTATATCTTTTAAATTATATATATATATATCAAGACTTTTCCAAAATGAGTGCTCTTTTTAAACTCTCGTTGTTCCGTCTCATTCCCAGACCCTGACATTCTTCACTCTTTACTTATCCCCCATCCTTACTGGCAGATAGGTTGCAGTATCTTCTATGGCTTCAATTGGCATCTCCCTCTGAGTAGTAAGACCAAATGCCTTTTCATACCTGGTCAGCTATTCATTTGTATTTTGTAAAATGTCCAACTTTCTGCCCTTTCAAATACTGCATCACTGATCTTTGTATTACTAACTCATGGGAGTTCCTCATATATCCCAGATACAAGTTCTTTGTTTGATCTAAATCTGGCAAATATTTTTTCCAGTTTTCAATCTGTTCTATTGAAAATGTGCTTTAATGAGCAGAGTATTTGTGTGTGTGTGTGTGTGTGTGTGTGTGTGTGTGTGTGATCTTTTATAGTTACTGCTTTTTATGTTTGGGAAAATCTTTCCCCTCATTAAATCATAAAAGAATTTATTTAAATTTTCATCTAGAAGATTTATACTTAGAGTGTATATATTTATATCTGATCTGTCCTGATTTTTGTGTATATGCATAGTATATGCACATATACACATACACATACATAGTATGTTGGAATTAAAGTTTTCTTTGGTTTTCATATAGATAAGCAATCATTCCCACATACATTTATTGAGATTTTCTTTTTTCAGTTAGGCATTTTTGTTGAAAATGATTTTTCTGTATACATGTGTGAACACCCATGACACCTGTGTCTCTAACTTTGGCATTTCTTATTTTATCTCCCTATTCTCTTTCTCTATCCTCTTACCAATACCAATGCCCTTGATTTCTGTAGATTTATTAAGCTTGAACTCAGGTAGAGTAAGTCCTTCAACTTCATTTTTTTTTTCCTGTTTTAAAAATGTTTTGGTTCTGCCAAGTCCTTTGAATTTCTATATGGATTGTAGAATCAAGTTATTAATATCTACAAAACAGATATCAAATTATTCATTGGGATCTAGTAGACCTCTAAGACTCAGAAGAGCCAGCGGGTTAACAGCATCAAGTCCTCTGGTCGCTGAATATGGTCTACCTTTTCATTTCCTGGGGCCTTAGTTACTCTTCTCTCAGTGGCACCCTATAGTTTCCATAATGCATCTGTGTACATTCTGCAACAAATTTGCCTAAATATTTAATGTCATGATTCTACTACAAATAGCACTTTTAATTGTTGCATTGGTCAAATCTTTCTTTCTGAGGATTATCTTCGTAAGCTTTTAATTCTCTGTGTGGTTCTAGATTATTTACATCTTTAACTATTATTGTGTATAGCTCTGTAAAGTGCACTGTAATATATATGTGTCCTTTCATATCTGTCTTACAGACTATTTTGTAGTTGTCATGAGGCAGAACTAAACTACCCTTAGCTGAAAAAAACTTGAATTGACTGCAGTACTATATTGAAAGGTTTTTTTTTCTCTCTCTTACAGAGTCTTGATTATGAATGTATCTTCAAGTATGTTTTTCTGCATCTACTTTGATGGCCATACCATCTCATCTAGTCATGTCTCCAGCCCCACTGGCTGGCTGTGGGATGATAAGCAGCCTCCTTAAGACGAAGCTCATTTGACCATGAGTCCTTCTTCTTACCATGTATTATCCGTCTGCTTGGTTTTTAAGGCTTGTCTTAGTCATTTCTGTCTTAGTGTTTATGAGAGATATTTGTGGTGAATAGTCTTTGCTCGTGGTAACTGTGTTTACTTTGGTTTTCAGTTAGTACTGACCTCACATGACAAGTCTGAAAATGTCTTTCTTTTATGGAAAAAAATTATACTATTTTTCCATTAAAACTCTAGTAGAATTTGTCAATGAACCTTCCTAGCCTGGATGTATTCGTAATGGGAAGGGTTTCATTAATAATTTCACTCATAATGAAGCTATTTGGATTTTCCTTTTTACTTTAGGTAATTTTGATGGTTTTCATCTTTCAATGAATTCAACTTTATATACTTATTTATTGACTAGATTAGTTCATAAATTTTGCATATTACCTTTTGTCTACATTAAGCTTTCTTTTTTGTTTGTTTTGTTTTTGTTTTGTTTTTTGAGACAGGGTTTCTCTGTTATCTTGGCCATCCTGGATTCACTTTGTAGACCAGGATGGCCTCAAACTCACAGCAATCCACCTGCCTCTGCTTCCCGAGCGCTGGGATTAAAGGCGTGCATCTTAAGCTTCCTTAACAACATCTTTATGGAGCTACAGTTCCCGTACCCCATGCAATCATCATTTAATAAATACGGTTTAATTGATTTTTAATGTATGCAGTTGCACAAACATCACCACAGCCTATTTTAGAACATTTCAAAAATCACTCAAAGGAAGTTGTTGCATCAGCACCCTCACACCTTTTTTCACTTCCCATGTCACACAGCACCTCTCCTCCGTACTTGCTCTCTGTAGATGGTTCATTCTGAGCTTTTCACCTGGGTGGGCCACATATCATGTAGGCCTTTGTGACTGGCTTGTTTCACTTTGCATGGTGCTTTTAAAGTTCACCTGTTGATATGAACACAAAAGCACAAGGGTTTTTTTTTAAATGATGGATGTAAATTTTCATGTCTCTCAGAGAGGAGTAAAATCGCTGGTTCATCAGGAGGAGGCTTGCTGAAGCTTCTAAGGAATGGTCAGACTATTTTCCAAAATAACCACATCAGGTTATGTTCCCACAGCAACAATGTGATAATTCCAGTTCCTCTGGATACATATACATATACGCATACATACATGCAGGTATGCAGGCATGTGTGCATATGTGTGTGTGTGTGTGTGTGTGTGTGTGCGTGTGTGTGTGCGTGCGCGCGCTTCCCATAGCCATCCTATTGAGTATGAAGTAGAATCTCATTGTGGTTTAGAATTTTATTTTCAGGTGGCACTGAGCTTACTGCTCACTTGTTTGTATCTTCTTACAGAAATAGTCATTCAGCCATATTATAATTTAATGGCTATGGAATCAATAATAACATCCATTTCCACATTCCTGAGGTCAGTGATGTATCCTGTCTTCTATTAATTCAAAAAAAAAATCAAGATTCTTCTATTTTATTAATCTTTGAAAAAGTATTAGTTTTGGGTTTAAATGATATTTTCCTATTAGTCAATTTTCCATTTCATTTATTACTCTTTTTAAAACCATTTCCTGTTTTCTACTTATTCTGAGTCTAATTTGCTCATCAGACCATTTAAATCAATGGCCTGAACTTTCAACACTGGAAACTCCCTTTTTGTAGCCTATGATCAACCCGTTCAAGAATCACACAAAGGCAGAAAGAGTGTTGGATGCCTTTAGTTGTGTTTCCTGACTTTCCTGCGTTCTTACTGACTCCCCCCGCCCCAGGAACTGTCAAATGATCTCGATACATAAGCATAACTTTGATTTTATTTCCACAAAACTTGAAGAGGACGTACCTTATCTCTTGTGCACGTAAATAAAAACCTGAGATTCAGAAGGGTTAAGTTGATTGTGAACCTGAAATAAACCCAGAGTTGAAAAGTTATGTCAACTGCATGTGCAGACAGGAAGCAAGGCCACGGAAGACGGGTCGCTCTCCTGTAGACCGGCTCAAGTATTCAGTCTCAGCCACGACTTGTTCAAATGAATTTGAGGGAGAGGGTGGGCTTTTGCTTATTTCTTAAGCAGCTGGATTCTTGTGGTCTAACCTTGGCTCACGTGACAGAGCTGCGATGCATCTGTAGACTGACATTTGAAGCTTCTGTCAGTGAACAGCTGTCACAGACAACCAGAAAAGTAGCAGAGCCAAAATTTGGAGAAGCTAAGCCACGGAGCCAGCTCTTTCAAGAACTAAACTGGGGGATAGTGCTTGGTTTGGGTTGTTTTCCTAAAAGGTATACAGAATCCTATAAATAGCACAAACACAAACTAGCCCATTTATCTAGCTCACAGTTAGTACACATGTTTCTGCGCTGGTTCAGTGACCACGAGTCTGGCTGCAGTGAAGTTTCTGGAAAAAGTACATTCTGGCAGGCTGGAAGAAGGAATCCAAGGCTATGCCCACTTAAATTTTCATAGATACTGTCAAATTGCTGCACATAAACTTGGTTCCCATGCAGAGTCCCACAGGCAATTTGAAAACTGTGTTCCCACATCATCCCCAACCTAGAATCATCAAACTTTCTGATCGTGGTGCAGCAGGCAGGTGGAAAATGTCAAACCCTGCAGCTTGAGTTTCTATCCTCCTTGGCGGCAGGAAGCCAACTCACAGACTTCAGAGTCAGTTATATTTCCGGGCTTTCCCTTATTGACTTCAGGAAGCTTTTTTGTTGCTAGCAGGTTTTGCTGTCCAGACTTTATTTTATTTTATGTTGTCAAATGTATCTTCCATTATGGATTCTGGCCTTTGAGTTAGGTAAGAGGTATGTTTTCTACACTGTAATTGTATAAAGAAATTCTCTCGGTGTTTTTGAGCTCTACTTTCATGGTGTAATATTTCCACTTAAATCGTTAACTCATCTGACACTTATGCTGACATAGGTATGAAGTAAAGACCTGAAACTTTGCTTTTGCAGTTGATTTTTCTCTGAGAATAAATCATCTTTCCCCTGCAAATGTGCAATGTCATCTTTATCAATTATTAACAGACCTGACTTCTGGTCTGCATTCTCTTGTCCTGTCTCTTCCACTCTAACCCAAGAATTCATTTTCATCATCATAAGTGTAAAAATGTGTCTAATACTCGCTACTATCTGTATTTGTATTCCATTTCCTATTTCTTCTTTGACTTCTGTTCTAATTGAACTTTAGAATCATCTTCTCTGTGGAAAAGTGAGGTTGAGATTTGGGGGCAACTGAAACCCTATACATCAAAGAGAATTGAATCTTTGAAATGCTAAGCTTCCTAATTAAAGAATACCTTTAAAGGTCTTGATGATGCTGAATGGTATTTTAAAGTTTAGTTTATATGGATCATACATGTAGCTCACAATAGATTTGCCCATCAGTTTACTTAATGCTCTTGTCTCCCTGTGAGATCTCTTAACTAGTTGCAACTTACAGATGTTTATGCTTCCAATTTCTTTGCAGGGACTATTCTTAGCCTACAAATAGAGCATCTCATGATTCCTATAGCACTCCGGGTATGCAATCAATGCATCTCCTAATCTGATTACCCCGCCTCCCACCCCAATCTGATTGGTCCTTTCATGGCTTGTTTTGATTTGCCTTCAGAATGAATGACATTCTATAAAGGATAAAAAAAAAAAATTTACCATATCTTCTATGGTTTCTCAAAACCAAATAGTAACAAGCATCTGCCATGTCCAGAAACCAAGACACAGCAAACCTCACCATCATTCAGGACTCAACAGGAGCTAGTTTGTCTGTGTGAACAGAGTCTCCTGTAGCCTAGACTGGCCTCTAGCCCACAGTGTAGCTGAGCATGGCCACCGTTGTTGTGGGTGTGCCACCTCCACACCTGGCTTCATGTGGAGCCGCGTCTGCAGCCCCGGAAATTGGTTTTGCCATCTCTGAGCTTCACAGTTTCTCTCCCCAGGCGCTTCCTTCTTGTCACCCTGTCTTATAGTTATTTGTATATTATACTTTTGTGATTACGCATTTAACAGCACCCTAAAATCCTCTAACTCAGAGAAGGCAGTGCCCTACCTTGTCCATGACACATGCTTAGCATGGTGCTGTTTAACTAATTACTAGCCAGCTATTTGATGTTAATGCCTGTTCATATCTACTCAGATAAACTACAGGTGTAAACATCTACTCAAATGAAACTTGCATTTTCATATAGATTCCTTAGCAATAAATGATAAATATAAATCCAGTGAGTAAGATATCTGTGTCCACATATTGATATGTTCAGCACTAGCTAAAAGGGGGTGTGGCACGTACCTAGAAATTGTTATCAAGGGACTAAGAATGGGAAAGCCACTTACACCAAGAACTTGAACCTGAGTGCTCACCTCAAGTCTCTCCATCTAGATGGACTGGAAGAAATTGAGTCATTTCATGCCTTTTCATTTAACTTCAGAGTCTTTTTCCCTAAAGAGCTTCTCTCAACAAGAATAATAGACCCACTTCAGTGTCAGAGGTTGGATTCTTCCTAATGAACAGCTGGTTTTATATCGTGTGGGCTCTTGATCTTAATTCATCTTTGTTAAAGAATGTTCGTGTGCATCTTCGTTGTAGTGGTACTGGTTACACAAGGGCATCTCCATATGCGTGTCCCCCACGTCCCCACCTCTTCTTTCTCATCCCCTCCCCTCCCCATTAGTTTCATCTGTTCACTGTACACTTTCACTTCTACTTCATGTCATATATATGTACATTTTATGTAACTATATATAATCTACAAGGAGCTGAAAAGACAGCTCAGTGCTTAAGATACCTTATTGTTCGTGCAGGAGACGAGATTCTAGCACCCACATCAGATGAATCATGATGAGAGAGAGAGAGAGAGGAATATGCACACACACACATAAACACATACAGAGGTGACGAAGAGAGAGAGAGAGACAGACAGACAGACAGAGACAGACAGAAACAGGGAGGGAGGGAATGAGAGAGACATAAACATAAATAAATCCTTTAAAAAGTATCTAGAAACCACAAATGAGAGAAAAAATTGTCTTTCACAGACTGGCTTAATTTGCTTTTAATATGATCATCTCTAGTCACTCCTTAATTTAGTTTCTCCATATATTAAATCATGGTGGCCTGTGTTTCTCCCCCTCACGTCAGAGATTTACACACAACATACACATACATACGTGCACACATCCACACACTTGAAGGTCTATAACAAAATGCCTAGAGCAGAACTGAGTTATTCTAGAGGAGCCTGCCGTGAGCCTGCTGCCACCCTCTACCAATCCCTGAGGATCATGAATGAAGAGCGGACACTGGCATGTGGAGATGGGGACATGGATACTTGGCCTGCTTATGTTTTATAATAAGAGTTTCCAGGCCGAACACCACAGTTTGTATCCCGTCTCCAAGCCATATCCCTGACATGAGAGCTAGCACGCTGGTCCATACACTCTTGGCTCCAGGTTTCCCCACACTGTGGACTGAATGGCACAAGTGAAGGAACAGACACTCCACATCTTGTCAGGCGATGACTCCTGAACCTATTTCCACCCGGGCTCTTGTAATCCTTCAGCATGCCCAAAGTTGGTAGTGTCCATATTTGCACATGGCTTAGAAAAGCTCCCTCGCCTAGTCCCAGGCAATCTTGTGAACTTTAGGCTGCTTACTTGATAAATATGATTTTATTATTAATTCATGCGTCTGGAAGAACACACGCGTTGAAAGCCGCAGCAAAGCCTTTTAAGCTATATGCTCTTTCCAGGAGGTTATTTCTTTCAAGCCAAGAGGAAAAAAAGGCACTTGTGAAGATGGCAGCAGAATGCCTTCTCAAATCTCTGGCCAAACCAACCCCTGGAGGAGAGAATCCATGCTCGCAGGCCACCTGTGTCACCATTCCACAGTCACCCACAGTTGTGTTATCAGAACGAAGCCCAGAAAATAGCTGTCACTGGAGACACAGTGTTGTCAGGAGTGTGGCCACCCATCCCTCCCCATCTTTCTTCCTCTCGCTCCCCCTTCCCCCAACATCTTTAGAACTTGAATCTTTAGGGTGCCCTGCAGCTATTCAGCTCTTTGGGAGGACAGCTCATCTCTCTTACCTCTCTGTCCCACTTTCTCTGCTCTTCAGCCATGTGAGCCATCAATTAACGGTGATGGCTTTCACACCTTCCTTGTCCCATTGTCCCCAAGCTCTCTTGTGCATTCCTGAGCAAATCCAGGTGTAGTGTCTAGTGAAGGTCAGAGATGGCTGCTCTGAGGCTGCCAGGCATGTTCTGGCAGAGGGAACGCCTGGCTTCAGAGAAACATAAGTGGTGGCGGTGACCAAGGCGATGGTAGAGAGGTTTTTATGCCTTTCCTCTGTGCTCTAGCAAACAAAACTTAATCTCTTCTTTTGAAGATTCCTCCTGGTAATCAGTGCTAAGTTCTATCCTGGAATGTACCAATTCCCGGGCTCCTTATCCCCCATACCAGCTCCTCATTCGTTTAAGCGATTTTCTTTATTTTTTGTTACCAGTGATAATGTATGCCCTTAGCTTAATTCCTGGGGACAAGCAGTAGGAATGAAGCTGGCTCTCTCTAGTCCCTGACTTCTTCCTTAGCCAAGCCTTGGCAAGATACAGCTGGCTGAGTAATTTGCATGGGCTGCCCTTTCTGGAGGCAGGGCCCCACCTTCAGGTTCTGCAAGGCAGGCTAGAGTCACACCACAGGATGCTGCTGCCACATCCATATCCATAATTTACACACAGAGGGAGCTCCACCCCCACCCCAGCCCACCTTGCCTGAGCCTCAAAGACTCAGCTGCTGCTGCAGGAAGAGGTTAAAAAGTCCAGACTCCTCCAGGGGACTACTCTCACCCTGAGGTTTCCCTGGTGGTCAGAAATCATATTTGAGGATTTGTAATTCTTAGACCCCAGGATTGGAGAAGGATTACCAGATACCTCCTTTTACAGTTCCTTGACATCCCAACAGCATCCTTTGGGAGGGAGCATCTGCTATGTCTCAATGGCCTAGCAAGCTTCTTAGAGTTTTCCTAGAGCAGTGGTCCTCAACTTCCCAGATGCTGCGATCCTTCAATACAGCTCCTCATGTTGTGGTGACCTCCAACTATAACATTATTTTTGTTGCTACTTCATAACTGTAATTTTGCCACTGTTATGAATGGTAATGTAAATATATCTAATATGCAGGGTATCTTTATAGGACCTCAACGGGATTGGTACCCATAGGTTGAGAACCACTGCCCTATGCAGAGAGAAAGGTGGGCTGTCCTTTTGGCGATAGTGTCCCACAGGCCACGATGCACCTAATGTTTTCTAGACCTGATGCAAAATTCTATCACAAAAGGACCAGCCCTTCGCTCTACAAAAAGTATTCTAATGAAAGTAAAACAGAAGCAAAGTGCCTCATGCACAACTGGCTCTGCCTATTTCAAATCTTCAAAGGCCTGTAATAACCTCCATTATGCCACTGTGTGATGCTTATCACACAACCTCAGACGCTTACATTTTTTAAATAATTCACCAGCAAGAACCAACGTCAGAAGTAAATGCTAATAAGATTTGGCCTGGGAGAGTAACATGGCCAGATTGTTAATGTTTAATGCACAAACATCAAAGTGGGGTAATCCTGCCACTCGCGGTCAAGAGAGCCCTGTTGTTGTGTTTTTTTAACAGAGAAAAAGAACAATATTGTCACTATTATATTTTTTGAAATCAAATTAATCCAGCATTAAATTTATTACAGCCAAGCCCAAGACAGGCATTTCCTGTGGTTCGTATTGGTCCTTTTTGTTTCTGTGATGATGACAAAGAGCATCTCTGGGATCCAGAACCTCCTCAAAGCACTGCACTCAGCAGCAGCATTTAAATAGGTCCACTGCTGGGCTTCATTACAATCACCAAAATACAGTTAATTTGCATACAAAACTCTGGCTTGATTTTAGAGCAGTGCCACACCAGAGCTGTCACTTCTGACGAGAAGAGAAAGAATGACCTTGAGAGCTGTTGTAGGACACTGTAGACTCTGGCTCTGGCCTTCCTGGCTAAACCAGAGACCACAGAGGTCAAGGTCAATCTCTTCCTGGCTAAACCAGAGACCACAGAGGTCAAGGTCAATCTCTTCCTGGCTAAACCAGAGACCACAGAGGTCAAGGTCAATCTCTTCTTTGTATACTTAGGGCAGCAATCTAAAGCAGCTCTAGCTGGGACTTCGAGCCCTTGGGGTTCTGGCAGCTGAAGAAGCAGCCGTTATTCCTGGGTGACATGGGTGCTCACAGAAGGGTGTCGACCCCCGCAGCCTGAAGTCTACGTACAGCTGCTCCCCGCTAAGGTTCTGACTTAAACATCTACACAAATATAGAGTGGCTCATAGGCTTTTTGTTTGTTCATTTTGGAACGTTTCCCTTTGAGTTTTTTGTTTTTTTGTTTTTAATTTCCGACTCTAGTTTCCCTCGACAGACACTGTCTCGGAGCTTTGAGCCAGATGTACCCACCGAAGCTGAAGGGCAGTGGTTTTCAACCTTCCTAATGCTGCGACCCTTGAATACAGTTCCTTACTCCATAACTGTAATTTTTGCTACTGTCATGAATCATAACGTGAACACCTGACATGTAGGCTATCTGATGTAGGACCCCAAAGGGGTTGAGAGTCACTGCTCTAGAGCCAATTTCTACGTGGCCTCCCTAGCACTCATCATCCCACTAAGACGAACCCTTGCCACTAATAGTCTTTGACTTTGAAGAATAATATCGAGAAACCTAATGGCTCTGCTTTCCAGGCACAGAGCTGAGTGGTTCTGTCTAAAGCAAACCCACTCAAGTTAATTCAGCACGGGCCTTGCTGTTAGAATGGCCTTGGAACTTGGGGGGACCTGAGCCGAGACTTTAGCTTTGCCACTTGCTTGCCAGGTAGAATCCATTGGGCAACCTTCATCAGCACCCATGTCTCAGTGGATACCTCTTTACTTGGGACTAGCCTTATATCCTCTCCCCTCTGGGTGGGGTGGGGCGGGGCGGCTGGTGATTGAAAGGGAGTGAGACCTTAGAGAGGCTGCCTATTTTGCAAAGCACTGCGTCCATACTTCATCAAGTGCATCAAGGTGCTGACAGCAGAGAATTAAAGCCAGCGTGGGCCTTCTGAGCACAGGGCTGAATCAGCTAACTGCCCAGGTCGCATGTTCTTAAAGCCACCAAGCTACAGTTCCTGGGCAGTGGTAGTTTGTCAGCCAGAAGACACTCAAACTGCTTCCTTCTCCTTTTTCCTTTCCTGAGAGCCATAAGGCCCAGCAGGAAGCTGGATGTGCCAACAGGAAACTGGCTACCCCAGCAGGAAGCTGGCTACCCCAGCAGGAAGCTAGCTATCCCAGCAGGAAGCTGGATATGCCAGCAGGAAACTGGCTACCCCAGCAGGAAGCTGGCTACCCCAGCAGGAAGCTGGCTACCCCAGCAGGAAACTGGCTACCCCAGCAGGAAACTGGCTACCCCAGCAGGAAGCTGGCTATCCCAGCAGGAAGCTGGCTACCCCAACAGGAAACTGGCTACCCAAGCAGGAAGCTGGCTATCTCTACACACTTGCTTCCCAGATGCTTCCCTCTGATTCCCTGAGCCCCTCAGCCCTGAAACCAGAGGGCCAGGAGGTAAGATGGAGAGAGAAAGGTTAAGGAGCACAAACTTTCCTTCTCGCCTGTTTCCCACGTGCTTTCAAAGACAGCACGGAAAAATGAAGAAATACAAATGTTGTGATGCATGAGACGGTTCTAGAGTTCTGTGCCCTGGAGGGCAGGGAGCAGGAGAAGGAACAGAGAAAGTAAACTGATGGAAGGAAAAGTGGACAAAAGAAAATGAAGGATTAGAGGGAGACAAAAGCTCACAGTTCCCCCCTCGACCTAAGCATTGTTGAAGCAGATTTACTATAAAATCACTCTACATCTCTCTTTCCCCAGCTTTGGGCCATTTCCACTAAATAAAGCAACCAAATATTTTCTGTGGGCTTGACACCGAGCTTCGTAGTTAACAAAGGAATTTATGGCTCATTTTAGTCAAGAGTTCCAATATCTGAATCTGAGTGTGCTAAATGTATTATTCTTTTTGAACTAACTCTACAGTTCCTGTATCTGTTGCAACTGTGCTTTTCACTCTAAAAATATCAGGAAGTCTAACTCACAGCATGTATGTTTGGGTGGGGTGGGGGTGGGTGCTTCTAATAAGAGCTTGAAGGCAGATTGCTGCCTCTGACAGTCCCCTGACTTTCTGCCAGCTATCAGCTGCTCTCCTGGCTTTTCCTTCATGGTCACAAGATGGCTGCTTTGGCTCCATACATCACAACCATACTCAAGAGAAAAGGAAATGCGGAAAGGAGCAATGTTTCCTTTCCCTTCACACACTGGCTCACAAACTTCTGCTTATGTTGCTTTGGTCAGCACCTGGAAGCTCCTAGCTACATAAAACACTCTTAAAAGGAGAGTTTTCTTTTTTTAGCCACTATGCTCGTATGTAGAAGAAGGTCAAAAAACATCCCCAATGGTAGCCAGCATGATGACATAGCAACTGACAGGGACAGAGCCTGGCCCAGCCCTTTTCATCCTGAATGAAGCAGTTTTGTCATGTCGGCTACTTCTCATTTGGACAATCAGACAGAAATCACCCCACCTTATGAAAAGTCGAAAGCAGAATCAACTTTCTGTGCTTTGCCTTAAGTTTTCTTGGATGGAAACTTCTTCAAGTTCTATTAAACTGAGTTATCTTTTTCCTTCCCATGAGCAATTCTGTGTGTTTGGAGTGTCATGGGGGGCATTGTTGTGCTCTTGAAAATTCACATCAGAAACTACATAAGGCACCACATTGGGCTTTGAGCCCTCCCAGCCTCAGGATTTCCTCTAGCTCTTTCATTCACAGCATCTTTTTTTTTTTTTTTTGGTAGGAACTATTTACATATGAAGGTCATATTTGGATTCCCTTCATAATTTACTAAATTCCCTTTCCAGAAGCAAGCACATCTATAAACATCAGTTTAAGAGATTAGAAACAAAAGCCAGAATGGAATTCTCCAAGCATAGTTACCCCACGTGGCTAGCACAGCAGGGAAGCTGAGCTCACAATCCAGTCCAAGGTAGAAAAATATCCGATTTAGGGGAAGGCAAATTTGTTTCTGTCATGGGTACTTGAGATAATGTTAGCACCAGCTCATCTTCTTCAGCTGGGGAAGGCTGTACCAGGGACTTTGTGCTGTGTTTCTCTTAAATGCTCTGTGCAGTAAATTGGAAGTAGAGCACCTGGCAAGTGTGTAGTCAGGCCTTGAACTACTGAATAAATCATGAAACCTGTAGGCGAACTGAATAATAGCCACCCTGGAGAGAAGTGTAATTCAGTGTTGACAAAATAAATCCCTTTACATTTGGGGTGAGGGGCGGCGTATCTTTTTATTTTTAATGAGAACGTTGAGTATAGCCAAAGTAATTAAGAATTCGGACAGACTGGGAAGTTACTGAACATAACGGTGATGTTTCTGCACAAGGGGCCAACTAGATGGCTCCATAAGAATCAAAACAGTAAATTCTCACCCCCTCTCTCTACCCCTGAACTAGCTCCTCTTGACAAGATGAAGAAGCAAAAGGTTGGAGGTGGGGTTACTACACTAGGAACACACAAACCCATGGCTGAACAGGAAGAGCGGCCGTCCATGCTTGCTCATCAAAGTGTGCTCCTTTCAGGTAGCACAGGAGATCCCGCACCCTGGCTCACTCAGCCCTTGGCACAAACCCTCTGCCTTGGCTGCTTCCTGTGGAGAGGCCAGAGCCCTCAAATCCCCAACTTCTTAGTGGCATGATAGGGCATAGCCTGAGACACTCCCGCTCAAACTGCCACATGAAATCGGCAGGATTCGCCCAAGACAGGGAAAGCCTCTCTCTTTTGCCATATTCCTCTTCTTCCATCATGAAGAGAAGGTGGGTGTCTTTGTTTCTCCACACAAAGTGACCACAGAGTGGCAAAAGGAAGGACAGCTCTAGTTAAGGTTGGAGGAACACTAAAGTAAAGCGAGTCTGGACCATTGGTGGCGTTCTTTAATGCTTGCCCTGGCCTTGGGCTTTCTGCCGCTAGCGTCCCTGTTCGTAAGTAAAGTAATACTATCTTAATATAATTGAGTCAGTTGTTTGTATTTTCTCATTCTGGGGGGGGGGGGTGCATGTAGTGAGTGGCTATGCGCACACCTATGTGTGTGCTGGGAAAAGAAAAAGGCTGGGAGACTTGTGCCAGGCAGAGGGTAAACCTATCTTTTGAAAAGAGATTTTTTACCCAGGTCTAACACCTTGTTCAGGTCACCTTACAAGATGGGACCAAATGATTATGGACCAATGACGGGCAGGACCACAGCTTCATTGGTATTTCTTATATGAGAATATTCTCGGCCTTTGTGGTGGTTTAAATAAAATAGCCCCATGGGCTCATAGATTTGAATCCACAATAGCAAAGTTAGTTACTTTTCTATTGCTGTGGTAAAACACTGTGACCAAAGCAGCTATTTTAGTCAGGGCTTTCTAGAGAAAGGAACTTATAGAGTGACTATGAGGAGAGAAAGAGTATTTACTAGAATGGATTATAGGCTGTGGTCCAGCTAATCCAACAGTGAGTGTCTACCAATGGACTAAGAATCCAATAGTTTTTCAGTCTTTGAAGGGGGATGTCTCCGCTGGTCTTCAGAGTATATGAAGGACTCTTGAAGAAGTAAGTTCTGATGGTATTTCCCAGTCAGCAATGTTCTGCAATAGCAATAGAACAGAACAGAACAGAACAGAACAGAACAGAACAGAACAGAACCAAAACAAAGGTGCCACTGTCCTAAGGGTCCATTTTCTATTGCTATCACAGAATACCATAGATGTGAACATTTAAAAAGCAGAGTGTTTTTTGTTTTGTTTTAGTTTGGTTTTTGGGGTTTGTTTGGTTGGTTGGTTGGTTGGTTGGTTGGTTGGTTTTTTTCAGCTCATGGTTCTGAAGGCTGAGAACCACACAACCGTGGTGCTGGGGTCTAGTAAGAGCCTTATGTTACTTCATACCATGGTGAGAATGAGAAAAAGCAACCCAGGAAATTCAAAGGAAGAGAGAAAGACAGACAAACAAGGGGTGTGCCTGTTTCAATAAGAACCTGCTCTCGTAGTTACTGATGCCCACAATAATGAACTAATGAATTCACTCATTCATTCATTTCATGCTGGCCTTATGACCCCATCATCTCTTTTTAAAAGACCTCACCTCCAAATACTATGGCATCGGGGACCAAGTTTAGAGCACATAAATTTGGAGGGTACATTAAAACAGCAACAACACTCAGCACAAGGAAACGCAGAGCCCTGGGAGGCCCAGCCCCCCTCCTTTGTGCAGGGCAATAGATGGCATGCTGAAAAATGAAAGCCTTTGTTATGTGTCTTTCCGAGTTCGACACCTCAGCTGAGCATTAACTTTTCATGGACCTTAGCTAAGTGGGATCCTCAAACCCATGTTAGTGACAGGGTATTTAATTTCAGATCTGCAGGGCCCATGTCTAAACTCAATCACAGCATGCTCTTTGGGAGAGTTTACAAACCCTCTCACACAGGCTCCACGTGAAAGCCAGAGGTGCCTGGCCAGCTGTGGGTGTCGGGGTTCCATTCGAGTTCTTAGCTATACCTGCAACATGTTTTTCTGAGATGAAGGCTAGCTGTAAGGTTTGGGTGTGCTTCATTTTCCTGCCAAAGATGGAGCTTTTGGTCCCTCAGTGTGCTTTCCAAAGCCAAGTTGGAGAGGGATACCCTGAAACAGGGACTCCTCTGCTCCAATTAGTTAATCCATCACTGACAGTGTATCCAGAGCTGGCCCAAGCCAGCTGGGATCTTCAGAAGAGCCCATCTGGAGGGTCAGTCCACGGAGTGATGACGTCAAGGCAGTTAGTATGCCCAGGACTCCCCTGGCCCTAGAGAGAAGATTGTCTGGCTAGAAGTACAGGTCATGAAGATTCAAGGCAGGATGTGAGGGCCACCTGGAATGTTCTCCCATACCAACTGCCCTGGCTTAGTGTCATGATTGTCAGTGAGCTTAAATCCACCTTGTTGCTCAAGAAAATCAAGCTACTTGTTCAAAGTGACCAGACATCAAAATTGTTGTGCAGTGCTAGGTGGTGCTCAGTGATAGAGCATTTGCCTGGGTTCAAGCACCACACACAAAATAATCTAGATTTCACTTCGAAGCTGGAATGACTGCAAAGCCAATAGACTATATATTCTTATTTTAATAGTGTGTGTGGTGTGTGTGTGTGTGTGTGTGTGTGTGTGTGTGTGTGTGTGTGTGTGAATACAAGCCACACGTGTATCTATGGAAGCCAGCAAGGGATTGGATCTCCTGAAGTTGGAGTTATTAAAGGCGCTGGAAGGCAAACTTCAGTCCTCTGGAAAATCAGCAAGGACGCACGACCACTGCGCCATCTCTCCAGTCCCCAGACTACGTATTCATGAGGGTGCTAGGTTCTCTGATTTATAGTGTGAAAGATGCAGCTGAGCTTTTATTATAGAGGGTTGAGTTCTGTGAACTATTTACTGGCAATGATTGTCCTGGGAGCAAACGCCACCAAGGCACAGCGTTCCCACATAGTATTTGGGCAGGGGCTGCTTACCTGGGACTTTCAAGCCCCTTTTAGATCAATATTCCAGGGCCAAAGTATGTGTCATTTTACCCTGTGATCACCGTGGTGTGTGAATGTGTGCATGTGTGTGGAGGTTGCTATTGAGCGTCTCTTCACCTTGATTCACCGCTGTACATCTTAAATTTCGAGACAGGGTCCCTCGTTGAACCTGGAGCTCTCGGGATTGGCTAGCCTGGCTGGCCAGCAAGCCCCAGGATCCTCCTTACTCTGCCTCCTGGTGCTGGGCTTCCAGTCTTACCCCATGTATCTTGCTCTCAAGTGGACAATTGGGATTGAACTCAGGTTCTCAAGCTTGCATGCAAGTTCTTTACTGCCTGAGCTGTCTCTCCAGCCCCGTGGCCATTATTTTCCTTCTTTTCCTTCCTTTCACTCACTCCCTTCCTCCATTTCTTTCACCACATCCAGGTTCTTTCTTTAAAGAATTCAAGTGGAATCTCCCACTGGCCTTGGGCCTCTTTCTTTGGGATGCCCTGTCCTGCACGGAGGACAGGAACAGGAGGCATTCCAATTCTCTGCTGTAATAAAGGCTTGGCTTCATTTTCAGTTCAGCTTTATATTTCATTCCTTATAGGAAAAACACAACAGCTTGCCAATGTGAAATTATTCTGATTATCTAATCTCTTACATTCCTGGGCACCGCAAAGAGTTAAATGATGCATGAAATCACCTGTCAGCCCGTGTTAGACAGGGCGGTGTCTGCACACCCGGAGGCAACAGTGAATTATTTAACCAAAGGGACTCTTGGCTCTGCCATCAGGCTAGACACAGTTTAGCCTGAGCTACTCGGGAGGCAGCTGGGAGCTCCTGAGCTCCTCCTTGGCTGAGGAAACCATCTGACAGACACTGGAGGCTGCTGCCAGGACCAGGTCTCCTTGAGAACAACTTGAGCTAAGCTCCTGTGGGTGCCAGATGGTGTGAAATGTCGGGAGGAGGTTTGTAGAGCCTTATAAGCTTTGCCAAGAAAAAAAAAAAAAAAAAAAAGACAGGATTGGCCATGTTTCAATCCAGGTGCAGGCCCCGCCGTCATGCTGTGAACTCAAGAGTTGTCACTGGGATTCTGGAAAGCCCACTTAATAAAACCAAGGCCAAAGGGAATCGTCACTTCGCCTACAGTACCCATGGCCTAGCAAAGGATGTGGGGAACAGTCCCGCTGCATGCTGTCTTCTGGAACCCAAGGGGAGGCAACTGCCTGGCCCATTGCCAGCATCCACAGACTCACTCTTTGTGGGGCAGGATCTGGGTCCCCCTTTCCCTAAGGATACTGGGAAACAAAGATGAGTGAGACTTTCTGCAAGGTGGGACCCCATCTCCCCAGCTACCCCCTTTGGCCACACAAACCTTGCAGGTCACCTTCTCCAATCCCTGTCTGAGAAAGAATGGAAGCCATGGCAAGGTAAATCTTCTCTGGGGGGAATGGCACCCCATGTATTCCTAGGGAGACAAGGCAAGCTATGTTTCTGAGGAGTGAGTCGGGGAACCTGTAAGAGGTAGAGGGATTTCAACTGTGTGGAATCTTCTATCCTCAAAGATCGCCCTCTCCTTTACCAAGGTGTGAAGAATACCTCTGAGGTGGTACAACGTTGACATTTCACCCCCTTCATATATCTCCCTGTGAGTTGGGCAGAGCACCTCTTGGTCCATGGGTCTCCACCCTTTGTGGGTCTCAGGCTAGGTTCCAACCCCCATCTCGCCAGTCCCATTCTGCTTAGCGGATGTGTGATAATAAGACATAGTAAATGATGACTTATGGGAAAAGTATAACCTGAAATCAAGACAAGTAAAATTTTCGGGTTGGCACTTGTTTTCTGAGCAATATAGATAGGCTCTCAGCAGCGAGTTGGGAGACAGCAGCTCCCGTCTGAGTCACGGGGCAGGAGAGCAGCTTGAGGAGATATGTGGTGTGAATGCACTGGACTGGCATGTCTCTGAGACCTGATGGGGGCCTTTGTCATGCCTGCCTCCGGAATGGCTTGCAACTCTTCAGCTCTTCGGTCATCTTCCCTCTGTCCTGTGGACCCAGCTTCCATCGATGTCTGTCCCTCACTGGTTCATCTCATTGTCCGAACCTCTCTCTACTGCCCTAGAGCTATGGGCTTTCTGCTCTGCAGCTGGGCTGAGGTACAAGCCTTAAAGCACTTTGCTCTGCCCCCTTCAAACTGTGTGCTAGGAAAGGCAGAAAAAGGCCTTCCCCGTCATGTCCATGCCCTTGGGGAGGCAGGCACGTTTATCATCACATTTCCCAAGGCTTCTTGTTCTGTCCCTGCCAGGGAAGCTGCCATTCTCCAACCGACCACCAACAGAGTTTTTGCTTACAGTTTTTAGCATGAAAAGTAAAATGCATGCCTATAAACACACACATATACAGAGAGAGAGAGAGAGACAGACAGACAGACAGACAGACAGAGACAGAGACAGACAGAGACAGAGACAGAGAGACAGAGACAGAGAGACAGAGAGACAGAGAGACAGAGAGAGACAGAGAGACAGACGGGGGCGGGGGAGAGTCTAGTCTCATCACATCTTCCCATCCCCAAATGACCTACCTGTTGTTGAAGGCTTTTTAGCTGTCATAAGTTGTTATACGGCAGAATCTCCTCTCTCGATTGCATATGCCTTACCAGCAGGACAGACTGTGTAGGTCTTTCTCTATCTCGCCAATACCCCAAAACCTCTACCTTCCAAGTCCCCAGAGTTCTGAATACTCCAGGAGGCGGTCTAACGCAACATGTTATTGATATCAAAAAGGAAGGCCCTGGAAAACATAAAGGTCATTTTAAGAGCGCTCACTTCTATTTTGGTGGTATTATCCTTCTCAAAAAAAAAATGCTATAAGGCTAGAACCCCACTAGCCGATAACTGATGTCAACCCCTACCTCTCCACATGGGTAGGTGCGCCTGCAGTGAAGCTAAGCACAGCTATTCCCAGAGCTCCACACCATTCATCTGTGCCTCACTGAAGCCCCACAACTATGGTGAGGGATACTTCACAGGCAAGTCCCAGCCCTCAATATCTCCCTCCCTAACTCAACGGGAGCATCATTTACCGTGCTGGTGGCAGGAGAGTGATGAACAGGATCAAAGCACCCAAACAGCACTCACAGAGACACCTGGCTTTAGGGCTAATGAGAGCTATCTGTCTTAAACTGTACAAAGTTTGTTTCGACATAATGCTCATCAAATCCTGTCACAAAGAGACTGGGGAAACCTCCCCCACAACAAGATGTGATGTTCGTAGGACCTATTCCAAATGACGGGTAGTAAAGCCACCACTTTGAGATGAAACCTTCAGTGAGCCTTCAGTGTCTAGTTCCCTTAGTTTGCTTTGGTCAGTGAGTCCAGTCTTCACTGACATCAGACACAGTGCTTTCCAAAAGATAGGACCCTGAAGTGGTATACTGTGTGGTTCCCTAGTAAATGGGCAGTGTGCTGGAAGTCAAATTAGTTAGTACAGCACACGAAGCATCTAATTTAGAAATAACTAGGCATTAAGCGTGTGTGTGTGTGTGTGTGTGTGTCTGTGTGGGGGGGGGGAGGAAGAAGTAATGGGGTGGGGAAGAGAATGGGGACAAAAGGGGAGAGAGAATTCGAAATTTTTCCTGTGATCTGTAAGGTAATTTCAGGACTATATTTGCTCACAGTGCCGCCATAACTGCCACAGCTCTGATAGCCTAACTAATAGAAAATGCCTATTTCTGGAGACTGGAAAGTACCAAATCATGTCTTGATACAGTAGTAGGAACTGTATTTGGCCCTATCTGGTGTCAGTCAGCCTTCTATCACTGTCACAGAATACTGAAGATCAACATTTATGGTAGCTCATTGTTCCAGAGCTTTCCACTCATGGTCAGCTGTGTCCATTGCTTTTGCACAGTGGCATAATAGAAACATGTGGCTAAAGGGTAAGGCAGAGGAATTCTGCTCACTTCAAAGCAGCCAGGAAACGGAGGGGCAGAGGACAATACTTGGGATCAGGAATAGCCTTCAAGGGCACGCCCCAGTGACCCACTTCCTCTAACCAAGCTTAATCTGTTGATTAGGTCAGAGCCCTCAAGGCCCAATCACAACCCAAAAGCCCCTTCTTTGAACATTGCATTGAAGCCCCAGCCTTCAACACATGAGCCTTCAGAGGGCAGTTGACAACCAAACCACAGTATCCCACAAAGCTCTTTCCTCACCTTGGTTTTTCCTTGTGTCTCCACATCATCATTCCTATATCCATGCCTGTCTTTCCATCCAAGTTTCTCCCTTATGTAATAACGCCAGCTGTGCTGTATGAGAATCCATACTAATGATATGTCAAACATAGTTACCCCTGAAATGGCATCCTTTGTAAATAAAATCATGTTCTAAAGTACTGAAAGTTAGAACTCCAAAACATGGCCTTGGAACAACCCAACCCAACCCATAAAACATAGAGATTCACAAAGCCCAGTAAGAGCACCAGTTCTTCAGGAAGTACCTAGGAAGCAGGTTGAACCACCATTGTAGAAATTAAAAATGCGACGTGGCCATTTTAATGCCATTCTGCAATGGAATCAGTTTTGGCCCACACTTTTCATTTCCCTAGTCAACACAAATCCCCTGGTATTTTCCTCTCTGTAAAAGCCTTTCTCCAAGGCAAGAGGCAAAACCTTACACACACACACACACACACACACACACACACACACACACACACACACACACCATCGGAGCCAGTACTTCCAATCTGGCGGCCTGTTGAATTTGGATCCTTCCTTCTCTCCTTTTGGTCCCCCTAAGCTCCAGAACCTACAAAATGATGAGAGAGAAGAGGGGGACCCCACTGTATAGAGATGGCATCCCCCAAACTCCATTTGTAGCCTCTTTCCTTCACCCTCTGGGTGACTGGGGGAGTAGGTAGCATCATACCTGCTAATACGAAATTTCAGAAACTGGGAACACTTAGTAGCTGGAAGGCATCCCTGTTCATGGCTATGTACCCTATAGGTGGAGCTTGGGTACCCAAGGCCCTGCCTGGCTGTCTGCCTTGCCTCATGCTTGTTTGCCTTCCTCTTGCAGAAAAGCTCAGAGAGACAGGTTGTAAAAAGCCACTTAATCGTGCTGGAGAGATGGCTCAGAAGTTAAGAGCACTGGCTGCTCTTCCAAAGGTCCTGAATTCAATTCCCAGCATTCACATGGTGGCTCACAACAATCTATAGTGAGATTTGATGCCCTCTTACTCTGTGCAGGCAGAACATTGTATACATAATAAATAAATCTTTTTTTAAAGCCACTTAATCTTTGTGATTAACAGAAATAATTGGTAAATGACACTGACACTCTCCCAAGAGCCCTGCAGAGTTTGTTATCAGCTATTGGTGTTTATCCCACTGATTTTGAGGGCGAAGCTTAGAGCCCATCAAACACATCTTACAGTTGTTCAGGCTCCTTCTTAGTCAGACTAGTTTTAGAGTTAAATCAGAGAAACACATTCCTTATTAAACCCCATTTTCTTGGGAGATAAAAAAAAAAAAAAAAAAAAAAGATTCTCTTTTGGTCCATGATTGCAAAAGGAAAAGGACCTAGAAATCTAAAAGGATCTTTTCCTGGGTTCACATAAGCTCACTTACTCCAGGATGCCACGGGCTATCTAGGAGCAGCAAAGCCCTTCTGATTCTCTTGCCATGTAGTGGCACCTGGAGTGTGAGGCATCGTGTCAGTCTGTTTTCTGTGACTATCACAAAATTACTGGGCCACACATAAATAAATGGCTTGATTTAGCTCACAGCTCTGAGGGTTTATGGGCATAATAACAGCATCTTGTGAGATCTTCAGGGAGGATGGTAGGGGTCACATGGTGAGACAGAACCCAGAGACCTGGGTCCTCTTACCAGGCTTACTTTTTTTTTTTTAAATCAATTCACTTTTGCAGAAACTAACAAAGGTGTCATAGGAACTGTGGTAAGCCTTTGCCATTGCCCTCAACAACCTAATTACATCTGCTAGCCCCATGTCTTAAAGCAATGGTTCCCAACCTATGGGTCATGAGCCTTTTGCAGCTCAAATGACCCTTTCACAGGGGTTACCTATCAGATATCCTGCATATCAGATATTCCCATTACGATTCATAATGGTAGCAAACATACAGTTATGAAGTAGCAACAAAAATAATTTGATGGTTGGGGTCACCATAACATCAGGAACTGTGTTAAAAGCTCACAACATTTGGAAGGCTGAGAACCACTGTCTTAAAGGGCCTACCACCTCCAAACAATATCCCATGGGCCTTAACTGTCCGTGTTCAAACCATACCTATAAGGCTGCTTCAGAGAATGCAGGTTGAGTTTGCTGGAAGGATATGTTCTATAAGAATCAAGGAAGACAGAATACAGGAGAGCTTCTGAAGGTGAGGGCGTCCACAGGCACAAGGGGCTGGGGGTGCACAAATGGTCCCGGGAGAGCAGTTTGATGTCAAATGAGAGAGCTCCACAGGAGGAGTTTGGCATCGCCTTCGTAGCTGTGGGAAGCCAAAGCAAGTTTCCCAGGAAGTGACCAGCGTAAACTGCCCCATCACGTTGCTCCTGTTGTTGAGCCTGGCGTGGGGAAAGGTGCTGAGAACGGACTGGGAGGAAATGAGGCAAGTACGGTGAGCTATTACAGAGTCCAGGATGTCGTCGAGGTCAGAGAGGGGACACAGGTTTTTTTTTGTTCCTTGCTCTTTCCCATGAGGGAGAAATCTTAGTAATATCTCAGGTTGGCGGATAGCCTCGTTTTTCTTTGAAAACAAGGCCACTGCCCTCTTGGCGGTGGCAAGGGAGAGGCAGTACACGTGTTGAAACTTAAATGCTTCTGTGAAAAGTCAACATAAAGGCCTTCATGCTCACATCTGGAGCCTTTTAGGGTACCAGCTGAATAATTTGGGTTGTTGGGTTGCTGTATTGGCGTATCTCTCTGGTGTGATAGGTAGCTATATAAAATCTGAAGAGGGAAATGGAAAAATATATTCATTTTTGCCTGTGCAGAATGCTAGAGATTATGGGTTACAGTGGCAACTGAATACCCTCTGGCTGTCTGGACAAGGCCAAGAAGGCCATGGAGAGGACTCATTCAAGTTATAAATGGACACATTCCTCACATCCTCCCTGCCATCTTTCCCAAAGTAGACTGCCATGAGTCCTGGCTGGCTATTCATCTGACCATTGAACAGTTCAAAATGGCAGAAAGCAGTGTGGGAAGGTTTCCCACTTCCTTTCCAGGAGGTGTATTAACCTGATTTTGGAACCAATGCAGAATATCAAACATTTACTAGTCTGGGGAGGTAGTGACGGGGATCGGCACAGTATGTGTTTGTTTTCTGTGATGATCATAATAAATGTCAAACTTAGTGGCTTAAAATAAGATTGAACAATAAAATGTATCCTCTAAGAATTCTGAAGATCAGACTTCTGAAGTGGGTTGGTTTCTCTGGGCTAAATCAACATGCTAGCAAGAGTGTTATTTCCTCGTGTGGGCTCTTAGAATCTGTCCTTCCGGAGGCTGCCTGCATTCCCTGGTTTCTAGTTTCTTCCTCAATGTTTGAAAGTGGGAAATCCTGTGTCTTTGACCCTTTTCTATTACGTCACCCTCTAACCAACTATAATCAGGACAGCATTATGTTGTCAAGAACTGTAAAATAAGTGGGGCACACCTGAAAATTCCAGGCCAGTCTCCCACTTCAAGGCCCTTAATTTTTATTACGCAGCCCTGGTCCCACATTAGGTAACAGACTCTCAGGTGCCAGGGACTAAGGAATGCTCATTTGTCAGAGCAGGGCATTTTTCTGTTTTTCATGCTGTATATTAAACTAATATGCACATGATATGGGCCCACTTCCTGTACCACTCAGCTAGATGCTTAGGTGAATCACAGGTCCCCTGGACATACCCTCGCCCACTGAAGTGCAGATCTAGGCATCCAAGTATGGAGCAAGTGTGCCTGGCTTTTCTGTTACTAATCTCATTATTTGACAGTCTCGTGTGTCCTTGAACTATTTGCTCCCCACCAACAACACTGGCCTGTTGTTCAGTAAAGAAAAAGTATCAACAGGCAGATGACACGCAAACCAGGGTGACCTGAGGATACAATAATGAGGACTTGAGATCTTCAGGAATGCTGGATGTCTTACTGGCCAGTGCCTTCTGTCCTCTGTCCAGTGCAGCTGGAGTCACACATGCCAGTCCGCACAGTCCACAGTCCTCCAAAGGGATCAGCCCTCTTGTTTTGCAGAGCAACCTCAGATTCCTATATTTAAAGAGAAAAAAAAAAGACAATGAAACAGGGTCTCCATACTTGTTCATTCTAGCTTAGCCTTGCCCTTCCCACCAAGCTCAAGGTAAAGATATGTTCCCTGAAGTGTCATGAAGGTGTTCAGTCACTATCCTGGAATGCCATTCTTCCTGTGTTTCTCTTCAATTGAATGGGAGAAAATGTTCCCATGGAAGTAACTTGCTAAACACTATAGGTGATAATAGTAAAACCATAGGTCAAGGCTCGGTGGTGACCAAAACAGCCTAACAGGAAATAGAGATACAAGTGGATATGACAACTGAAATGGAGGAAAGACAGAGGTCTCATATGAGCTTACGAGAAGATTCTCTAGGACTCTGTAGGCAGACTTTAAGCAATGGGATTAAATGTGCACACTTCTCATTTTAAGAATATCTTGCAGGTACAATGTTGAAAACTGGTCAGAGAGGAGCCAGGGCCGGCTGGCTGCCTGTCTGTCTTTTTATGAACGTTCATACCTACATGGTCTTTGGAGAAGATAATGCTAGTTAGTTGACCTAACCCCATTTCTATCTCTCTCCTGTGTGCCTCCAAGTGATACAGGGCCTGGAAAAGCCAAGCACCCTTTTTATAGCTCAAAGTAGCTGTGTGGCTCTGTTCCAGCCTGAGACTTGAGCAGGCATCCACTGGCGTCTTCTAGAAAGGAACAAATATGAACTCTCCTGTTTTATCCCACCAGTAGCAGAAATGTGAGGTTTCTCCCTGAAATGAGCCATCGAGGTTTCTCCCAGAAATGAGCCATCGTAGCAATGTCAACTGCCGTGAGACATGTCGCTCCTGGAGAGAGAGCCTGCAGGCTGCTGTTACTGTCACTACTGACACAGGGATTCAAAAGTCAGTTTCCCTCAAAACTGTTTAACATGCATTGTTATAGCTAGAAGATAAAATCTCAAGATTCCCTTCAGGCCTTGAACTGGGGTGACACAAATTTTGGGTGGTGAGCCTCCTGAAGTGGAGTCCCTAAATGTTTCACTTCTTTGGCCCAGCCGTTTCCAACACACCCTTAACCACAAACCTGGATCCCCGAATCACTAACCATGTTAGTCCATTATGAAGGAGAATGAATTCTTCTGCCTGCTTTTGGTATACTGGGTGTACAGCGTGTGTGTGTGTGTGTGTACAATGTATGTGGATGGATATGTGTGTGGGTGAGCATTCACAGGTACTGATACAGGTATGTGAGTGTCATGGTGCTCATGTGGAGGTCAGACAGCAACTTTGGGCATCAGTTCTCACTTTCGACCTTGTTTGAAACAGGGTCTCTATACTTGTTCATTGTTGTATATGCCAGAGTGACTGCCTATTTCCTAGGCATTCTTCTACCCCTGCCTCCCTTTCACTATAAGAACCCTTGAGTTACAGGTGCACACTGCTATGCCCAGCTTTATATAACTTCTAGGGGCTCGAACTTGGGTGGTCATACTTGCACACTTTACCCACTGAGCTACCTCCATATCCCACCTACCTGCCTTTTTAACTACAGCAACTAACACAGGAATTGGCATTAAAAGAGGTTACACAAAGCTGAATACATTTAAGAGCTGGATAAATAACAGTTGTATTATTTTTTTTTTCAAAAAGGTATGAGCTGATTTTCTGGGAGGCAGGTGGGACAGATCATGGTCGGAGAAGTACATACATTTCACTGTGTGAATTGTGACTGTCATCAGCCAGCTCAGCTTCCTGCCTCTGGGACGACAAGAGAGTGGCCACAAGATCAATGTCACCCATTCACAGACATGAGGAAAGGCGAGGTCCTTAAATAAATGCAAGAGAAAAGTAAATAATTAAGAAAACAAATAAATAAATAAATGCAAAAGTGAAAATAGAAATAGGCAGCTGATTGTGGAGCCAAGGTGAAACACTTGGATGAAAGGGCATCAGTTTATTTATATGTTTATAACTTTCTTCCTTGAAGTTGTAGGCATTTTTCTTGTCAATAATTGCACTATAATTTTCCCACACTTGACATCTTTTTAATCCTCTGCTCAGGAAACATTGCATGAGATAAATAAATTAGTTCATTGGCTCATTAAATTGCACAAACAATACTAATATGGGCCCTTTGTCATTTCTGACAGGAATGTCATCCAGAAAGGCAGAGACAAGCAGGCTTGTGCTAACCAAGAAGGCCTAGTTAGTGCCAAGGGGCTCTTGGGGCTAACTCTCTGTCCAGTTTCTGATGCCATTCACCTGATGTAGTCTGTGTAAAAAATCAGGACTCCCTGGTCCCACCCATCCCCAACTTCAACCTATGATACCATCACCCCCCAGACACAGGTTTTGCACTGAACAAGTCAGAGCAGCCTCTCACATTTTCAAACTGGATCATCCACTTAGGAAACACACATACAACTGTAGAAGGCAGGAGAGTGGTGTCCAGAGGGGTGGAGCACTTTGAAGAGGCTTCAGGTCTCTCTAATCCCCACTCCAGTCATGTCCCATGGTGGCTTCCATCCCTAAAGAGAGGATCACTCCGCCCTCCTGCTCAGGACCAATTCAGAGATTTGCATCTATCACTATGTCTTTGTTGTTGTTGGTGGTGGTGGAGGTGGTGGTGGTGGTGGTGGTGGTGGTGGTGGTGGTGGAGGTGGTGGAGGTGGTGGAGGGGGTGGAGGTGGAGGTGGTGGTGGTGGTGGTGGTGATGGTGGTGGTGGTGGAGGTGGTGGAGGTGGTGGTGGTGGTGGTGATGGTGGTGATGGTGGTGATGGTGGTGGAGGTGGTGGTGGGTTTTTCTTTTCTTTTCTTTTCTTTTTTTAATGTATTTAGCTATTTGTTCACTTTACATCCTGTTGCATCTCGCTGCCACCTCTCCTCCCAGTCCCACCCTCCTTCTCTCTCCCCCCCAACCCCTCTCCATTATTTCTCAGAAAAGGGGATCCCTCTACCACCAACCTACCCCGGCGCACCAAGTCGCACCAGGACTGAGTGTGTCCTCTTTCTCTGTGGCCTGGTGAGGTGGCCCCACCAGGAGGAAGTGATCAAAAAGCAGGCAACAGAGTCCATGTCAGAGGCAGCCCCCACTCTACTTACTAGTGGACCCACACAAAGCCCGAGCTGCCCGTTGACTACATCTATGGAGGGGCCCTGGGTCCAGTCCACGGATGGTCCTTGGCTGGTGCTTTAGTCCCCTCATGCCCCTCTGAGCCCTGGTTAATTGGTTCTGTTGCTTTTCTTGTGGAGCTCCCATCCCCTCTAGGTCCTTTTATCCTTCCTCTGACTTTTCCACAGGCCTCCCTACACTTGGCCCAGTGTTTGGCTGTGAGTCTCAGCATTGTTTCAATCTGTTGCGGGGCGGAGCTTCTCAGAGGCTAGCTATGCTCCTGCCTGCTAGGCTCCCATCTGCAAGCCTATGTTAAAGAAAGCCCACTGGATGGTGCAATGGCTGCTGTCCTTCTGATGCTTGGCGGAGCCCTGTACCTGTCTATCTGCGCTCCGTACTGAGCTCCTTATAGAAGAGCACCCTTATTACTGGGGCTCACCCAGGCAGAACCAACCAAGCTGGCCAAATGGTTTCTCTCTTCACCTGGCTGTCAGATATGGGCCACCTGTTTCTTGATTGGCAGGGGCACAGAGGTCCAAGCACACTCCCTAAGACACGGGTCTTATATCAGAGAATGTCAGAGAATTTACTGTGTTATTTCCTGGCAACAAAAGGTGTCAGTGTGAGATGCAACTGAACAGGCAGGAAAATATAAGTCCATTTCTGTCTCCCCGTCCACGGGGAGATGAAGAAGGTGGTAGGTAAGCTTCTCTGATGATCCAAGAGGTAGTCAAGTTTCTACTTGATAGGTGCTGGTGGTATATTAGATTCAGGTAGGCTTGAGTAGGCATCCCAGCTTTGTCACTTAACCAGCTCTGAGACTTTCTGGGCCTCCATGTTAACATCTTTACTAAAGAACTTTTAAGACTGAAAAACAAATTAGACATCTATTTAAGATAACCTAAGGCAGATTATCATGAAATGGGTGTTTGTAAATGCTTGTCAGTGTTTTTTATAAGCTCCTGAGGTTCTCTTGTAAATTCTTGGAAGTTCTCCAAAATCCACAGCAAGGAACTTCAGGGTGTTGGGTTGTAGTGAGTGATGCTCTGGCATCAAGCGGAGCTGCCAAATACTTGTCTGACACAGCAGTGGCGTAAGCTGCCTAAACCAGGACAGCCTATACGAGTTTTAAAGTAGATGGTAAATACTGTATATTGAGTTCTCAAAAAAGGGTCGACTCCAAAGGCACCCCAAATGTAAGATACATGCATTCTGATTGCCTGCCAAATATCTGTCATGGGATTAGCAATATTTGAAAGGTGCCTTTTGTCAAAGGCTCACACTGTTTTGCTGTAAAGTAAACCATCCTAGAAGCTGCACTTTGCTTGCCTAAGACATGGGGTTAGTCCTATTCACTGAATACATCTCACGTCTCCCTTGGGACATCAGCTACCTGAGGTCAAAAGCAAAGCTGGTACACACAGCCACACAGACGCAGGCACCTGATGAGCCCCTGTCACACTGCGTTCAGGAACGGTAGCCAGGCGAGTCTCATGATCAAAAGACAACGGATGGATTCTATGTCCACCATGAGGCCAGTCCAGGGACTACAGTGTGCATCAATATTGCAGCAGAGTTAGGCATTAGAACCAGCATTTTCCCCCCATATTTGTGATTCTGTACACTGCTCAGAGTGTAATCCCCTTTACAGTCCAGTGAGGAACTGGCAGTCCTTTTTGTTATTACTTTTTTTTTTCTCTCTCTCTCTCACTCTGTAGCTTGGCCGGTCTTGAACTCCTAATACTCTTGTCTCTACTTCTCTAGTGCTGGGACCACACCCAAAAAGACTGGTCTTTTGATCTGGTTAGTACCTCTGAGGAGCAATACCCTTCTTGGTGTATTGTGGAACAACATAATGTGAGATACACGCATCTTCTGCTTTAGTAAATATGTACTTCTGAGATTCCATCGCAGGGTGAAGCAGCAGGGCAGAGGAGAAGGGAGCCGTGGATGTTGCCCCTGTGCAGCCGGTTCTTCCCATCAGGCCCACAGTGGCAGAAACGGAATTGCACTGCTGTCTAATGCCCACTCAGAGTCTAACTGAATTGAATTATTGGCTTCCTGCCAATCCTCAAAGGGTTTTCTGGCTTTCTCGTAGCACCCATCGATGTAACCGATGCTTCTGGTTTCAAACAGCACACTAGATCAAATGCATAGATTACTTTTAAAATGTGACCACCTTTCTAGCAATAGTTCTTCTGCCTGTTGATGAGTGATACTCAGGGTGGCTATTTAGTTGAGTTTAGCACAGAGTTGAGCAGTAGCTGAGGTGGGTAATGGACACAGGGGTTAGATTCCTTCTTAGACTGTAATTATACAGAACTCAGACCATCAGGCTGCAGGGCATGACTCTCCTGCCTATGAGCTACTCATACATGTGAGGGGCTAGGGTTAAGGATTCTTTCATAGTCTTTCATTCATTCATTCATTCATTCATTCAGTGGTGCTTGGGATGGACTGAATACATTCTAGACCTGTTTTCTGCCTTGGAGTTGCACCCTTTGCCCCTCTTTCTCAGTACTTTTGCAGGAGAGTCAAGAAATCTCCAGGGGAGGGCAGCCTCCACATTTGGCTGGTTTTCTGTGACTCTTGTTGTGAAGCAGAATTACTCAGGGTTAAAGATGCAAGCCCTGGAATTTACAACTAGACTCTAACTTACCTATGCCACTGGGCATCTGTGGGACCTGGTGATGGCTGTGACAGTTCTTTAACCTCTGTCGTGTCCATTGGTGTTTGTTACAGATGTTGTTTCCCTCTCCTGGCAACCAGAAGACACGTCCCGGCAATGGGTCCTGGTTTAGGTGGTGTCTCGTGTCTAGCTCTAATCAAAGACTTGTGAGCAAGTGCATTCTATGTGTGTTGAGATAATGTATATTGAATGCCTGGCAGGCATTCTTACTGGTCTCAGTGGTGGCAATGGTCATACAGCATGTCCTAACTTTGCATCTAGCAACACGTGTGTTGCCACCAGAGCAGTTATTAGTCCCACGTCTTTGAGAAAAACCAGTTACCCTTGAAACCTTCGACATCACAGCATGACTAACTAGAGGAAATTAAGTTATCGCTTAAGCTTCTATCTTTAAATTGTGTGATCCCAATAAGGCCTTACTCAGGAAATCTCCCTAAGTTCAAAGATATTTCTATTGGTTACAGAACCAGCCTATGCCCCTCCTACATGGTGATAGTTGCTCCACTTCCCCAAACAAAAAACTCCATATCCTTGTTGCAATCTATGTCCTATTCCGAAGACTTCTGCCCAGGAAGTGGCATCTGGCTTATGAATTTGTACCTACAGGCTTGTGTCCTCCTTAGTCTGTCACTTCTATGTTCCATTTCCACCAATAAAGACTGCTGCCACTGTGGTCTCTCTCCCAAAGGCATTCCCACCTACGCTGCTTAATGATTATGTTAACAATTTAGGATAAACCTTAGGAAAGGAAATTTACTTTGAGTATGAGGAGAAATCTCATCATGTACATATTGTTGCTCATGTTGGATCCATCAAGAACCCCAGTGCATTCTCCCTCTTTCCCTAAGTGCACTAGGGGCTTGTTCCTACAGAACATGCTCTGACCTCCTCACACCGAGCAGACACAGGTAGTGTTTCCTGACTGACTGGGTGGGAGTTTTTCCCCGATGCCTCTGGTTAGCACTCATGTCATACACACCGGGCCTATTTAGTAAAGGCTTCGTTTATTATTACAATGCAAGAAAACAATTAACACCTCTTTTCTTCGTCTTCAATCTCTTTCAGATCGAGGACATCATCACAAAGATGCAAGATGACAAGACGGGGGGTGTGCCCATCAGAACAGTTAAGAGCTTCCTCTCCAAAATCCCCAGTGTCGTCACAGGTAACACATCCTTTACAAGGTGTCAGGGGCAACCAGAATGGCTATTAAAAAGCTGTCTAGAGAATGGCATGGGTGTGTCTAGGGATCCGCATAGTAACATGAGAACCTTCTATTTGGAGCTTGACTCAAATCTCCTCCCAGTCTTGGTTTTGTAGCAAATGCCCACTCTCTGCCCATTACTAAGAACCACTGTAGTGTGATGAGCCTGTCAAGTGTGTGTGGCGCCTGCCTCTGGGAGTAGATGAATTCACAGCTTCGCAATGTGGCCTGTGGCTATAAACAAATGCAAAAGTGCTCATAAAAATTAAGCAGATTTCATTTTGTTGGGGGTTGTTTGTTTGCTTGCTTCTTTTGGGGAAAAGATCTTACTATGTAACTCAGGCTGGCCTTGAACTTGTGCCCTTCCTGCCTCTGCCTCACATTGCTCGGGTAACAGGCGTGTACCCGCATGCCTAGATCCATTTAAACATGTTTAAAGGAACGTTTTAAGAAATTCTTCGGTTCACATTCTATAAAATGTTGTCCTCCAACTCCTTCTTAAAAGTTTTACAATCTTGCTCTGCATTCTGTTGCTTTTTGTGGTTTAATATAGCTGAACATGTTTCTTTAAAAATTAATATTTTATTTTTAACTGTGTGTGTGTGCGCACACATGCATGCACACATGAATAGATGTCCCTTTAAAAGCCAGAAGAAGACATCAATTCCCTTGCAGCTAGAGTTACTGATAGTTGCGAGCCTGCCAGTGTGTAGATGTGGGAACTGAGTTTGGGCTTTCAGCAAAAGCAGCCTGGACTCTCAACTGATCAGCTGCTGATTATGAACTATATTACACTCATGTTTATAGTTCAAAAAAATCATAGGGTAATCACATAGCATCTTGCCTTATAAATAACATCAGTATCTTAGAGTTCCTTTATTAAGTGCTAATAAATTGAATTCACCTCCCTGTTTGCTCTCTATTTTGGTTAAATAAGTCATTGATTTTCTTCATAGTTTTCTTATAGAGGTGTGTATCCCTTGCTCTCCAAACAAGTAAGTGAATTTAGGCAAAAGTTTGATGACTCCCTCATTTCCAAACTCTAGTTGTTTGCTTTCCAAAATTCAGGAACCATCAGGACTTGTTGTTTGTCATGCACCATAATGGTTAAAACAATAATTTGAAATATGCTGGTGGTGCCAGTGCTGGTACGACCTGTGGCAGTTGGAAGGTTTTCTTGTTGCTGATGAGAGTGCAAAATGTTTCAGCTACTCTGAAAAAGAGCTTGTCATTTTCTTAGAGATGTAGACACTGCTTATGCCTCCTAGGTGTTTACGCACAAGTTATGAAAACATGTCTTTGTGATAGGGTTTCCCCTTTTAGATCAAACGGGCCTTGAACTTGCCTCAGCCTCCTGAGTACTAAAATTACAAATGTGTGCCATCATGCCTGAAAATAAATGTACCTAAAAAAAATAAAGATATATTGTATTATTCTAACCTACATTAGGTAGAGGAGAGTCCCTGTCCTAGTGTATAGACTTGAGGAGGTTGTAAGTTTGAGAAAACATATCCAAGAATAGTGTGGGCTAGGCTAGGTTTGAGGTTGGAAAGCACATTGAATAGTCCTGTCTAAAACACAGTTTGAAATAAAGGCTTGGAGATCTGGAGACATTTTGTTGGAGTCACCATGCCCAAGGTCTTGACAGGGCACTCCCAGCATCCATGTGTTTTTATCTATAAGGCGCCATCTACCTAGTTAAGAGATCACCTGCTTTCCTGCCCCTTCTGTGATTTGAGGGTTGAAGTTTCCCCCATTGATCTATCAAGTAAATTATGTTCACTGCTGCTCCTTTTAGGAACACCTTCGTAAACTCCTGGATATTCCGTAGGTAAAGCTGACAAATGCCTGGTGTCCCATCTATGTGTAGATAGGTTAGGGTTGTGGAAGCCCCAAAGGAAATGTGCTGAAATAAAGAGGCAGGCTTAATTAGGAGGAGGAGATAAAAGACCAGCCATTCACCCATAATCGCATTCTTTAAAAGTGAGAAGTGGGGAGCTACAAAGGGGAGACTTAGCAAATAAATGCTCCTGTGGGGGAAATGCGTGGGAAAATGAGGAGGGAAGAACAAGGTCAAGAACGAGGTAGAACCCAACATTAGATCATAACTAAGGCTCACTGGCTCGGCAAGCCTCATTGGCATGGCACAGAGCCACGCCACACCAGCTCCCCATCCAGAGGTGTAGATTCTAAGCAAGATGTCCACAAAGGTCACTTCTTTGTCATTCTAAAACCCTCCTTTCTGGACAGCAGCTAAGCATCCTCAGATTTCCTTTTTTTTTTTTTTTTTTTAAATAGTAACTGGGTCACAAAGATGATAATTGAAGCAAGTGGCGAGATTTCCAAGCTCCCAGTTTCCAACCCTATCTATACCCCCCACTGACCAGCGGGAGACAGACAGATGATCCTGGGCAGGATGCCTGCCAACACCGTGAAAGCAGCCATATCCCACAGCCTTGCCCAGCTGTCATGGACAGCCATCCAAGATAATTCCCCATTACCTGAATGTCGTAAAGAATTTTCAGGAGATTTTGGAGATTAATCTCCTCCAGGCTACTCTCAGAAACTCAACTCCTAGCATGTAGGAGCCCTAAGGGACATCTAATCTCACTTTTTTTTTTAAACAGGCAAGAAATGAGTCCCAATGACATGATGCAGTGTGTTTAAAAAAAAATCAGAGCTGGAACCCAAACTAGAATGTGGGTTCTTTACCCATTGCAAACCAACCCCATTGCCTCATGAATAGAATTATAGACTCTTTGGTCACAACACTTTCTTGAAGGTGCCTGATGCATTTCCCTGAACAGGTGGACCACTTGTGTGGCTTATTATACATACAGTCCCAGGGCACCCTCTTAGGCTTGGACTCGGAAATCTCTATTTTCAGCATCTCCTCAGGTTGTCACTACGACCTGTCTACATTTGGAAGCAGGCTAGGCCTTGCCAAGTTCTCCCAGCTCCTGCCTTTTAAATAACCTCCCGTAATGAATGCCCTCACTTCTCATCCCATCTTTGGACAACTTTGACCTTTGAAAACTTCTTCCTTATAATAAATTGAAAGTCGCCTGGTTCACTGTTGCTTCATGTCATTCATCTCAGTTCTACCTCCATTTCCCAGGCAAAGAGAAGAAAAATGGGCTTAATAAAAATTATACTCACTCTGCTCTCCTTTAGAATGTTTTATTCTACAAATAATTTCTCAGAGAATATCCCAGGTATACACATGCACTTTTTTACCCACATCTCAACACAATTTTTCCATGTACGTTTCTCTCTTTCATAGCCCACAAGTTCTTTTCTCTGAGCTTGCTTTAATAGTAAACATTTTACAGCATGTCCATTGCCCCTCTTGGCAGTGTGGTTCAGGAGAGAGTGTTCAAGGCTGCAAATTGCTTGTGTGACCTTGAGCTGACCACCAGCCACTTCGGGCATCCATTTCCTCTTCTGGATTAAGTGTTGTCTAAGGTCCTTCTCACTCTAATCTTTCATGACTCCACAACCACTATGGACCGAAGAAAAGACTGGGCATCTTCCAGCCCAGTCTAGGAAAGTGAGGCCTAAGTTGCTCTTGGTTCCACTTTGACTGCCCTGACCGACGTGACGTGGCTAGTGCACCTTTTCTTCTCCATGCCTGAATTTTTACTTTCTGCTTAAAAGGCTCATTTTAGTAACGACATCCTGAAATGTGTCAAGTTGTAATTGTAAAAGGAAAAAAGCGAAACCCTGATGTTCTTGCCCTTTGTGTCATTAAAAGCTTGCTCTAAATGTCACACTAATTCATCTCTCTACATTTCTCCCTGCTTGATTTTTTTTTCTCCTATGAGAAGAAGTTGAATGAAGGACAGCTCATTTATTAAACGTGAAAATACATCACACAACCCACTAATTGTATTC